>NC_068976.1:29312870-29625370 GCF_016808095.1 Vigna angularis
ATGGGCCTTTTATGTCGTGTAGCGTGGGCAGATTGAGAATTTCCGTTTGCGGTGGGAAACGGCGGTGCGTGGTGCCGTCTGGAAGGCACGTGGCATCACGTGATGTTAATGGATAAAATGTGGGTCCCGGTTCATGAACCTTCTTGGTTATAGTTGCGTGGTGGAGTTGGATGGACAGGTGGAAGGATCTGGTGGGAGGGTTGAACACGTAAGCTGGAGAGATGGGTCCCACCATATATGCCTTTCTGGATAATGTAAGTAATTTGTTAATTATTATTATTATTATTTATTATTTATTATTTATTATTATGCTTTTGCTTTTGCTTTATGCTAATGGATAAACTTGAGCCTCCAAAAACTAAACCATGTTCATCTACTTGTCTTTCTGCTTTTACAAAACACTGCAATTTGCTTCATTTTAAAATTAAAATATATATATATATAAAGTTGGGTAAGTGAGTGGGAGAAAAAGTGATGTGGGAATAGTCATACCCTTTAAATGTTCTAACCTACTAATTTTGAAGGTGAAAAAATTAAGAGACAAGGTCCTTGTTTTAAGGGTAAACGTGCTTAAAAATTTGAATGGTAAAATGGAAAAGTATTTAAACATGTGAGAATGAAGACAGTGTCCTAAAGAAGAATGACAAAGACTATGAAAATGGAAATTTTCCTCTTCTGATTAAAAATTATTAGTGTGTGAATTTAATTTGTTGAAAAGTTATATATTTTTTTATCGTGAACTTTTGCTTAAACTAAAAGAAGAAAAATGTGATATAAAGTCATAAAATTAAGTGAATAAATCCAAGTGGAGCAAGTTGCCGAAAGAGGTTAGCTAAAGTTTGAGAATTCCTAGCCGACTTCATATCATGCTCTTCAAGAATATTGCTAGATTCAAATTCCTAGTTTCAATATTTTATGTTTTGAAAAATATTAAAAGTACACAATTCCCCATTAATCAAAATACAATTTTAGAAATATTAATGATTTTTACTTAAACTCTAACATAATTAAGCAAAATTACATGTATGACACGAAGAGCTAAATGTATGTATAAAATTCAAAAGTTAGTAAGGAAGATGAGGATGAGAGAAGAGGATGAGAATTTTGAATGAAAGTTGTAAGAGAATGATTGAATGTGGAGATGAAAATCCATCTGCAATGTAATGATGTTAACAGAGACAAAGAAAGAGATGAGTGATATAGTGTGTGATGTTTTGTGTGGAGGGACATCATCTTTCTTTCCATCATTAATCATTTACAACATAATCTAAAATATGGGAGTAGTTCTCCTGCTCTTTGTTTACAGGTTTAATAATTAAGTTAATTTTAATATCTTTCAATTGAGTTTTACTTTTATTAGTCTTTCGAAGGAAAATGTATAAAATAAATTATTATTTTTCATGTGTTAATGAGGTCTACAAAATATATTATAAAGAAAAGTTGGAAGAAAATTTGGTGGCTTTGAGAAAATGATGTCCGAACAAGTGGGCAATTTTTCTAAGCATATCTTAACATGGCTTTGAGAAAATGAACACATTTATAATATGTAAGATTATATATACATATATGTTAAGAATCTTAATGCCATACATACATATATCTACTCATACTTGTACTATAACTGTACATCATTCCACTTCATTTCAATTTAATAGTAAAATGAACCCATCAAACTTCGAATGAACCACGTTTACAGCATTACCATATATAAAAGAAAAAGAAAAAAAAAACAAAGATATTGGTTTATGTTGTTCCAATGGGTCACATCTGAAAGTCTTCCGACTCTTTATATCTTAAGTAGATGGTGATGGAAGTCCAAAGTAAGAAGAATATATGGTTGCATATATACTTGAATTTGCATTTTTCTTATGCTTTTTCCTCAATCAAAGAACTCGATAACTTTAATTACACAAGAACACTAAGGAGATATGTTTATGAGATGGAACTTGATATTTTAATCACTTTTTTAACAATTTTTTTATAATAAACTATATGTAACCATTTTATTGGTATATATATTTGAAGCAACCAACCACAAGCTATCAAGTAAATTGTTATAAAAAAGTTATAAAAAAATTGTTAAAAGTATATTTATGTATAAAACAAAAAAATTAAAGAAAAAGAAAAAAATATTTTTAATGAAAAGGAAGAAGACCCTTTGGCAAGAGACAAAGGTAGGTGAAAGGCAAATGTACCACATATATGTACACTATTATTACAAAGTGAGCAAAGATGGATTGAGTTGGTTATTTGACTTTGGTTATCTTTTATGATGTATGAAAGTATAGTATAATTAATTTAATAGTGATTCTTTTGTTTACATAAAAATAAAGTAAGAAAACATGTTTTTGTAGTTGAAAGAGATTGATCATAAAGTGTATAGCCAAATAATAATAATACTTACTCAAAGCTTACCAAATTGGATTAAAGAATTAGCCACCATTACCTAACTCAAAAGGACATTAGACCTACATAGGGAACCATGATCTATCTAAATAAATATGGATATGTGATAGATCTATCACAAGAATAATGTTTCAATCCTTCTTTCACCCATTGTTTATAAAGGAAATGGGAAAAGACAAAAGTAATTTGTATTATTTTGTATAGTAAAGGAAAGTAAATATAACTTAATATACTATGAATCAATCTCATCTATCTAAAAAAATCGTCAATTTAATAAGGGGTAAAATATCACAATTGGATAATAAAATATTAACACGATTAAAATGATAGGTATTTTAAAATGAAAAGTTAGAAGTTCAATTTGAACTAATTAATTTCAAAAATGATAAGATCTATTACACTATTTTTTTTCCACTTGTTTTTCTTTTTAATATTTTTAACTTTGCTTATCTTTTCTATGTATTTCTCTTAAAATTTTGATACCTTATAATTTATTTTCTCTGGATGGAATGTAGTTAAATAAACACAAACACCAACAGGTTCTGGCATCACCCTTTATAGAAACACCCAATTCTCACACAAACAACAACCATTTTCTTGCAGCAAGGATTTTGTCTCCACATTTAAGCACCATCAACGATATAAGTTTTAATACATCTATTCCCCAATCACAAACGGAAACATTATTTACTTATAATATTTAATTATTTTAATATTAATTTTTTTTAATATAAATAGTATAATTATAAATAAGTTTCATTATTTTAAAATATAAAATTTTTAAAAAAAAATTATTTTTTTTAGAGTTTCTTACTTTTTTTTAAGGATATCTAAGCTATACATCGAATAAAAATAAAAAATTTAAACACCGTATAAAAAGAAAAATTCATAAATACATTTTCTTTAAGTTTTTGGATTAAAAATAATGTTAATTTGTTATATAAATTTGGATTCATATCTTATTATTATGGTTGAATCTCCCTCTAAATACTCATATGGAATCAGAGTGAAAAGATCCATAATCTTCTAGTTTTTAAAAAAGAGTTTTCCATTAGTCATTTTCGTAACAGTTAAAACATAAGCATCAATTACAATTCAAATGTCTCCTTCTCCCTTCCATGGCAGCAATTTTTGATTACATGTCTGATTGATACTATATAAGTTGTGACCATTTAACTACATAATTGGACTAAAAGATGTTAACAAAACTACATTACTTGAATAATATTGCCACCTATTCACTTTGGATTTAAGGCAATTCAAGAGTCTTATATTCCCTCCCTTGATAGCAACTTTAGATTGCAAATTCTGGTTTACATGATTATCACCAATACTTACAGTTTTCACTACACTCATTATCACCACTATATATGCTAAACACTGTACATGTACTGGTATAAATCAGTAGAAAAATAAAGCATACTACTAAACAACTAACTAGTTATGCCATACTTCAATTACAGATCCAAGGAGTGCAACTTTTCTAACACTACTACAACACTTTTGCTGGGAGTTTCCATCTTTTTTTCGTTGCTGAATCTTAAAGACATGGCCTGCACCTGCTCCAATAACCAATCATATCTGTTGTGTACTATAGATAAAAGGCTGTCAAAAAAACACTTATAGCAGAAAAAATATAATGTTTTTGCATCTAAAATATATCATATTAGATAAATAAAACTTTAAACATGTACATATTGATTAGTTCTTGGAATAGTAATATGAAAATTCTATGCGTATACACTAATTTCTATTATCAACTTCTTGTGTATGTGGAACAAAAGTTTTAGAAGAAAAACTCTGAAATGACACTGCATTTTTCAATGTGAAACACAAAGCCTCTCCTTATATCAATGTTAAAAGACCAACTTTCATTTCAGACAGGAAACACTACCCTTTTTCAAAAAATTAAACTTTCTGTTACTAATACTATCTGTAAGCAATTTGACCAAGTCAATTATATCTATCTATTTATGAATGTGTGTGTATATATATATATATATATATATATATATATATATATATATATATATGTGTGTGTGTGTATGTATATTGGTACAAAAAGTGCCACAGGGTATTTTATAGGAAAATAAGAGAACCGTGCTAGAGAAATGTAAAGGTAGCAATATTAAATTGTTTTTGTTGGAATGCAGAAAACTGGAAAATTAATCTATGTCTCGGAAAAACAAAATATAAGAGGTCAATTTTTACCATAAAATCCATAAGAAATGACACTAAGTTGATTGCTTTGAAGTGGAACTGCTTCATGTATCGTTTTCTGAAGACTGATTACAGTGTACGTTTTCAGTTTTCTCGTAGAAAAAGAATAAAGCCAGCTAGTAGACATTGGAACATGTCATGTCTTGCAGATTCAACAAAGACATATCAGTAAGAGACATTGCACAGGACGTACTAAGGCCATGTTTGAATAACTTTTATGAACAAAAACTTGTTACAGAAAAGAAGAAACTAAGTTGAGGTTTTTGATGAAGTAAAGTTCTTAAATTAGAAAAGTTTTACTTACAAGTTGTGTGATTTGAGGTAACCTTGAAGGGCAGCTGGTCTTATCCAAAAGGGCTTCTTAAGAGGCCAATAAGATGATTGAAAATCCAAAGTCCCTCGACCCACTTCACCACCCACCAAACAGAACACTAGTTTTCTTTTTTGATTATCTGCACGTGAAACCCCAATAATTCCTCATGCACAAGTGGGGTCTAAAAGCCACCACTTCCTCTTTTGTTCTCATGCCAAAATACACCACTCACAAATCACATTTTCCTCCATTAGGCCTTCAACTTCAACACACACACACACTCTCTCTCTCTCAATGTTTCTTCTCCCTTGCTTCCCTTAAACTTTTTCAACATTCTTTCCAAGTTTATCTTTCTTTACCATTCCCCACCATCATCCCTCATCAATGGCTATGGCAACACCAATGTTGCCATTCTTTCTTTCCCTTCTTTCTCTCTGCATCATCAATGCAAACGAAGTCTGTTCTTTGGAAGAGAAGAAGATGTTCAACGTGCAAATGTTCCAGAAGAAACAGCAACATGGTAACCAGGGTTGTCTCCTTCCTGAATCAAGTGAGTTTAGTGGGAATGAGAAGTTCATAGGTTTTGTTTTTCTGAGCTTTATGTCATGTTTCACTTTGGATCTAATAATAACACTTAACGAAAACTACCAATCTTTTTTACTGTTAGAATCTAAGTAAAAGAGAAAAGAGAAACTATCATTGGTCTCTCCCTTTCTCTGTCAAGTTTGGTCTTAAAGAGGTTTACCACCTTTGACAAAGCATACCTTGACTTTAACATCACTTTGGATTTATATTATATCATACTTTCTGTTGATAAAGTTTAAGCCTTTTTGTTATATCAGTTCAGAAATGAAACCCCTTCTAATATGAATTCTCAGGGCGGGAGAAAGGTTCTATTGTGCTGGAAACGAAGGACACAGGCCACTGCTCAAAGAAGAAAATTGATTGGAACAGAAGGCTTCAGAAGCAGTTAATATTAGATGATCTTCGAGTTCGTTCAATGCAAAACAGGATAAGAAAACTAGTCTCAAGCAAAAAGATAGAAGCTTCACAAACCCAAATTCCATTAGCTTCTGGTATAAACTTGCAAACCTTAAACTACATTGTGACAATGGGATTGGGAAGCATGAACATGACTGTGATAATTGACACCGGAAGCGACTTGACATGGGTCCAATGTCAGCCTTGCGTGTCATGTTACAATCAACAAGGACCAATGTTCAAACCTTCTACTTCCTCTTCCTACCAATCAGTTTCTTGCAATTCATCAACATGCCTGTCTCTTCAAACTGCCACAGGAAACACAGGAGCATGTGGAAGTAATACATCAACTTGCAACTATGTGGTTAACTATGGTGATGGATCATACACTAATGGAGAGCTAGGTGTTGAAAAACTTAGCATTGGAGGTGTTTCAGTGAGTGATTTTGTGTTTGGTTGTGGTAGGAACAACAAAGGTCTATTTGGAGGAGTCTCTGGCCTTATGGGGTTGGGAAGAAGTTACCTATCATTGGTTTCTCAAACCAATGCCACATTTGGAGGAGTTTTCTCATACTGTTTACCAACTATAGAAGAAGGTTCATCTGGGTCATTAGTTTTGGGCAATGAATCTTCACTTTTCAAGAATGTAACTCCCATCAGTTACACCAGAATGCTTCCAAATCCACAGCTTACCAACTTCTACATTCTCAATCTCACTGGCATAGAGATTGGTGGAGTGGCTTTGCAGGTTCCAAGCTTTGGAAGTTATGGGGTTTTGATTGATTCTGGCACAGTGATCACAAGACTGCCCCCATCAGTGTACAAGGCTTTGAAGGCAGAGTTCTTGAAACAGTTCACTGGCTTCCCTTCAGCACCAGGGTTTTCAATTTTGGATACCTGTTTCAATCTCACAGGGTATGATGAAGTGAGCACACCTACTATAAATCTTCATTTTGAGGACAATGCTGAGCTGAAGGTGGATGAAACTGGCACATTCTATGTGGTAAAAGAGGATGCTTCACAAGTTTGCTTTGCCATTGCAAGTCTTTCTGATGAATATGACACAGCTATTATTGGAAATTATCAGCAAAGAAACCAAAGGGTAATCTATGATACCAAACAATCCAGAGTGGGATTTGCTGGGGAACAATGCAGTTTCTCTTGAATAGGGAAATTTGATACCATAATAGATGTTATTATGAAGGATGCAATTCCTCAATGCAGACTTGAGCATTAGCCTCAGCATAACCTCTTTCTTTCTTAACTATATTTTCGTATAAACAAACAATCACTAGCATCAAGAGTGACATTTATGAGGGTTTACAATGATATATGATCATTGTATTTTAAACTTTAATTTATGAAACAAAGGAAAGTTTGAATTGTAAATGCATTCGTACATTCCCTTGGTATAAAGGATATTGTAATGCAGCACTTCATCGGGAAATGAAGCCTTGTCTCCTTTGATCATTAGATTGGTTAGAGTTCTCAAAACAAACAATGTTGTTCCAAATTAGACTGGTAAGAAGCTCTTCATTCTTCACCAAATCAGTGATTCCAAACTGGTGTTTTAGTGAAAGGAATTTTTGTTTTTTTAGGAATCTCGATCCTAAAACAAAATTCTTGGAAAGTTTTGTAAAATATTGATAATTATTACGTAATGTATAAAGAATATTAGATCTCTTTAGATATCCATGACTGCTTCCAAAAATTATTAAACACTGGTTTTTACAGCATGTTTTTGTAGAAAATCTGACTTGCTTAACTTTAAGATTCTTAAGAAGCAACGAACTACTAAAGATTAAAAAAATAATTAGAAATAAATTGATGGTTTCACAACTTATTGGAAAACAGCTTTTTCTAAAAGTTTTAACGTTTTCATAATAAACAAATAACTTTCTTTTAAAATACCCAAAAAAAAAATTCTTTTATTGAACAAATAACACTTTTGTTTTGCTTGTATGAAGACGTTCCCAATTTCCCTTTGTAAATATATTACCAAATTTCCAACTTACGTAGTTACCAGAAATAGTTTATAAATACGGGTGATTTTGAATAATATATTACCAATCAAACACCATTACTTATACATATTATAATCATAACAAATTTATTATTCTAATACTAAATATTAAAATTTATTTAAAAACTATTAACTTTTTTAAGTATAAAACCCTTACAGTCTGTTTTGGTTAGGAAAAGAGAAATAAAAGATGAAAATATAAACAAAATAGATGAGCATAAAATAAATTAAAAAAACAACTACTTAAATGAAAAAAAAAATGGAAAGAGACAGCAAGATGTAAAATAAATAAAAAGTGGGCTAAAAACATCAATTTCTCTTTATATGTACCCTACTAAATATACCCACTTAATTTTGCCAACCATTTTTCATCCCCAACCTTCAAACCAAGAATTCCATTGAACATGAATAATGCCATAAATATTCTTTCTATTTTGTCTCAATTATAGAACAGTATTTAACTATCCAAGTAAAAGTACGTACAATAAAAAAAAAAGGAATATATCCATTATTTTTCCTACGCCAAAAGAACATATATAATCGCACTAACGTTTGAAATCACAAATTGTTGATTTTATGACAACCTTGTTCTTATATTAACATTTGCCCTTAACATGATTTTATTTTAATATTTTTGTGCATAAAAAGTAAAAAAAAAAAACATCAGATCTATTACTGCGATTATTTAATTAGATTTTTTTATATAATAAAACTAAAATAAATTTTAATAAGAGATTCAAGTGAGGTATCGACAATGATATTTAAAAGCAGGGCAAGTAGACCATAAAATATTTGCGTTGACGTTCATTACCTAACCTTTAATTATGGTTTTCCATGTGGAAACTGGCAACTTCATAGCACGACAATCGCAATAAAACAATAACAACCGATTTTATATTCTAAACACTAACGTCTTTAAATAATTTATAAAATTAGGACACCGTACCAAGTAACCTCTGAAATATTCGACAGTTTAGTTTCTAACTAAATCTTATTGTTGTGCTAAAATATAATTTGAGGATTTTCTTAAAAATTTTAAAAACTACGCAACATAATTTGTCTTGGGAGCTAAATAATAAACTTTTTGACTTCAGGAACCATTTGAAGTTCAAGAATGAAACGAATGGTTATTCTTTCATAAACACACGTATACGAGTATAGTCATGGTGTATTCCTTTCAATTTCAACAAAAAATACAACCAACCCTAAAACGATTAGACATTAAGCACTGGGATAGTTAATACCACAATAATGGACTATCCTTTTCAATTTCGACAGAAACTACAACTTTTCAGGAGCATTAAGTTTTTTAAGGGTCCTACAAAGACTTTGGCAACCATGAACTGCCCTTAAGAGTGAACTGTTCATATATCACCAAGATGATGACGAAATATTACACACAAACTAAATTGGATATATATAAGCTCCATATGCCATGAATACTTTTCATCGACTGCTATATAATACTGAATGAAGGGAACTTTTGCACGGAAACTTTCGACATAGAGGCAAAACTAAAATTGAGACTTGTCGAGACTGTCAAAGTAGGGATGATCAAGTGCTGCCTTGGCAGATATTCTCTCAGAAGGGTTGTACTTGAGCATTTTCTGCAGATGAGAGAAAATATATTGTTCAAAAGGGGTTGTTATATATGTATACGTAGTGCGTAAAAAACTCAAGGTTAGCAACATATCACAGCTGGATCAGGTGATAGTATACAAGAAACTCCAATCAAGTGTATGATATATAACAAACTCCAGCCATGTGAGATAAGTTAAATTGACCACTCTAAAAATTAATTCAAATATACTTAATGCTTTTTTTAATAATTTTCTTGAACTCCTTCTATCCACTTTTATAGGACTAGAAACCGTGCCACCCAAAATTAAAATGGAATTATGCTATTTTAAGTATTAAGGCAACCTTAATTGGCTTCAAAATTTCTTTATAGGCACCTGATATACATGAGGAACCCACCCTGGTTTACAGCATTCTTTCCTATTGCACGTAAATTTTGTTTTTATCAATAGATACTACATCGAGATTACTTCATCACCAGGAAAAAGATACTTTGAGAAAAAAATGAAGCAGAGCACCTATGTCACAGTCTCAGACATATTTCGATTTTGTTCGGGTTGTTACGGAACAGAAAACACGTCAGAAGCATTTACGTGACTGGAAGTTATGTTGTACAAATATATACGTATATATTTATGTGAAGGACTGGATGGTTATGAATTCAGAAGCGTAGAGGATTCAAGAGAGGAAAAATACAAATACTAACCGACAACAGGTCCACTCCATCGGGTCCTAAGGTAGGTACATTCCTTGCCAAACTCTGAGGTTCCCACCGCGGGTACACATGCCAATCGCGCAGAGAAGTAACTCCTGGCCATTGCTCCTCCGTTGGAGTCCCCAACATCCTTGAGGGATCAATAATTAGTAAATAGCATAGTTGAATCAACAAACAAGGTATGAAAAGAAAAGACAGATAAAAAAAAGTGACTAGCTTCTAAGTTCTAATATTCCACTCAACTAAAAAATAAGTTTTCAGACATACTTGAATATGTGAATTAGCTGCTGGAACTCAGAATCCCCAGGAAAAAGCGCTTGCCTTTTCACCATTTCAGCTGCATAGAAAACATACAAACAAAAAAAATGTCGAGGAATTTAGAAAGGAGTGTTGGGATTTACATTAGATAATCCGGAATCATCGTATTGAAATACTAGTTAACATAATATTAAGCAACTAATAAACATGTTTGCTTCTGCATATTTTCGGATGTGAGTAATTGGAGTTCTAGTGTGAGTAAGTTTGTCTAAAAGTACCTCTCTAAGTTACATTAGCACGTTTTATTTTATATTTCTATTCCGTGAGTATACAATATGAAATTTCCATAAAAATATGAAAAGTTAGAGTCTAATGCACATTTAACTTCCATTTTCAATTCTTGTAGATTTTAGGAAATATTCCAGAGAATATTCAAATTTAACCAAACGCACTTGAAAAATACTCAATAAAAGGTTGTGTTTGTTTCAACTATCTAGAAAGATTCTCGTAAGAGTGAACATAGGAATGCAAAATTACTATGTTTGTTACAAGTATTGAAAATAAAAACATTCCAGAAATAATTGATGTCTTACTTCCCATTTCCATTATGAAGAATGAGTATCTGCATTCACATAAAATGAATGTTATTTTCTATAATAATTACCCTTTCCAACTTTTTCCTTTTGACATTTTTTTTTGTTTCCCATTTTTTTAATTAAATAAACTTAACATTTTTTAAAATACAAACAAACATGTTCACTAGAATAATACTTCCTCTCATAATATTAGCTATATCATTAGCATTGACAATTGATAATACAGTTTTAAATCCTACAGAGAAATTGCCTCTAACAATTTGAACCTATAATACTTCTGTAATAGTAGAATTTAAATCCAACTTAATTCAATAAAATGAAACTAACATCTAGTTATATGCTATAATTTGATCTATTTCTAGTTGTTATGGTCGATGGCGAGATCTTCAAATACAATTATTTACTAAAAAAAGTTTAGATAAAAACAACTCTAATTTAGCACACTACTTCAAAAGTCAGATTTTATTGACAAAAATCCAATTCAAAATCTCTTTTGCAAGCACTCATTCATCCAAACTCAAAACACAAACAAACTAGAATAAAGATAGTGAGAGAGGGAGTGGGTGTGGACTGACCAAAGATGCAGCCAACAGACCAAATATCAACTCCAGTGGAGTAATGCGTGGAGCCAAGGAGAACCTCGGGCGCTCTGTACCACAGAGTAACAATCTCATGCGTATAGCTCTTGAGAGGGACCGTGAAGGCACGCCCGAGGCCCAGATCAGCGATCTTGAGAATCCCCTTCTGCTGGTCGAGGAGAAGGTTCTGGGGCTTGAGATCGCGATGCAGGACTCCGTGGCTGTGACAGTGCGCCACGCCCTTGCATAGCTGGAAGAGAAAGCTCTGAACAAGTTGGGGAGGGAGTGGCCTAGGGTTAGGGCCCTTACGGTGGGAATCGATGAACTTCTTGAGGTCAGTGTCAAGGTACTCGAAAACGAGGTATAGGATGGGCTTGGTGAGTGGGTTGGCGGAGGCCTTCTGGGCTTTGGGGACCTTATCGACGTGTTCTACAGATAGGAGACGCACGATGTAAATGGATTGGGAGAGAAGTTGCAGAAGCGAAACCTCTCGGAGAGCCGTCGGAGGCACACCTTCTTCGTCCATTTCCAGACGCGTCTTCTTCAGCGCCACCACGTTGCCACTCGCTTTCTCTCGTGCCTTGTACACTTTCCCATACGTTCCTTCTCCCACCTTTTCAAGCTTCTCGTACTTCTCCATTTCGGTTACTCACTTCATCATCGATGGTGCATTTCATCAAATAGATAATCCACAGAATATGCAAAATGAAACTACGGAGACGAAACAGAGAGAGAGGACAAACCTGAGAGTGTTGTTGATGATGATAAGAGAGTGTAAGAGAGGCGCGGAGCCAGATTAGGTTAGATGATTGGGGAAAAGGCGAATTTGAATGTGAAACTGTGTAACGTAACGTTCCAGATCCAGTCTAAGAGGCGCCATTTTGATTTTCAAATATTTTTTCTTTTTTATTTTACTATATTTGTATCTTTCCATCAATATAATATAAAAAATTATAATCTTTTAAATGATAATTTTATATTTGTGTTTTAAAAATTAATTTTGATATTTTAAACATATTTTAAAAAATAAGTCAAATTTTGTGGCAACGCATTGCCATTGTGTGTGATAGCGCATAAATATGTGTACTGTATGAGTTGTGCTAACAGGAAGACTAGAAAATGCACTGCAGATTGCCTGCTCTGTAGTGTTTCTGTTTTTTCTCCACTCTTGTTCAGTACAAGGTACACACAGGTACCGACAAACTAAAAAAAAAAAATTAACTATAAAAGGAGAAATGTTTAAAATCACATGCCATTTAAAACCTTCCTAAATTCACATTTAAAATGCATTCTATTCTTTTTTTTTTCTTTTCTATAAAAGTTATATTATCTGTGTTTTAAAATAGAGCAAATTAAAATGAAAATTTGGTCCATGTCTTGATTTTAGAATTAGTTTCAAAACTAGTTTTCGAGGCCACCTAGAACCACCTAGAATAATAAATTTTAATTTTATTTTAAGGTTAAATATGTTTTTTTCTCTCAACTTTTTTTATGTGAAATTGAAATTTGTTTTTTACCAAAATTTTGATATATTTTAATTTTTAAACTTTAAAAATACATAAAAATATAGTACTTTTAATCTATTTACGTATGTGTACATTTATGTTAGATTTAAGTTATTTATACGGTTTAACATGTTCTCGTCAACCCCATGGAAGAAAAGGTAGGTCAGACCCATTAGCCTGTATTAACCTAGCATGTTTGGTCTGTCAGTCTGTTAGGTTGTAGAACAGGTTAGCCGCAAACTGACATGTTACATGTTTTAATGTGTAAAACAGGTTGGCCTGTTATGACCCTGTATTAATTTATTTATGTTATGTGGTTAATGTTCTCCTAAATTTAATAGAGAAAGAAACACAAACACCACAAAGAAAAAAAACAACACATCAATGAAACCAATAAAGCCACAACGAGGAACAAACTCAAAGAGGCTTAGAGTACCAAATATATAGTTTTACTTCAACAAAAACCATGGCAGACCACTTCCTTTTTCCCCTCCTAACTCTGTCAAATTGCAAACATAATAAAAACAACTCAAAAATCAGCACGTCACAAACCAAGGAAAAACGTGTGAACGACGAGTTGTGACCCAGGTTCGTTGTAACCTAATCGTTCATGCTTAGGGAAGAAGAATGTGAGGAGACAACGATCACACAGATTGGGGCCGCCACCACACCTGAAGACACCATTAGTGTCACATTGCCTTCACGATCGAACCCACTCTTGCTACTAGCCTAACCAAGGGAGGAAGTTGTAGTCGTCACTCCTCTTTCTCCATGGCCATTCAACCTTTTTTCTTCACTTCTTCTCTTTTTATTTGATTCATAATATTGTGATTTTTTATTCTTCTTCATTTTTATTTGAGATGTTGATTATATATAGGACTCTCTGTTGGGATCTATTGGCCTTGTTTGATTTTTTCGAGAGTAATTTTGTGTTTGAGAGAAGAGACTAGGTCTAGAATTTCGAGATGGTGGAATGGAGGGAAATAGTGAGTTGGAGGTGTTGAAAAAATATGGACTAGATAGGTTGGCATGTTAGTTTATTAGCCCATCACGAGACAAATTGTATTTTATAATGCTGCCAAAACAGGTCATCCGACCCAACCCGACTTGACCCACCAATAGTTGGCTACTTAGTGAGCCAATCAAACCCGGTTCACTAATTAGCGAGCCGAAAAAATTTGAACCCGACCCGACCCAACATGATTTTGTAGGTTAAACGGGTTGGCTCACTAAGTCACTTAATTTTTTCCAATTAAAAAAATAATAAAAATTTTCTAATTCAAACATAAATAAAAGGGGAGATCTTAAATTATATTTATGATCAATCAAACATAAAATTTCATTCACACAAATCACAAAATCTTCTCAACAAAATTTTTAGTAGCTTGATAACAATTCAAATTTGTTTTTGCATAAAAATTGAGTTACTAAGTATAAATTTGGAAATTTTTTATGTTGCCTAATTATTCCACACAAAAAAAATTACACACGAGTTTTCATTTCAATATTTTATAAAAGGCTTAATAGTTTATTTTGTCCCCAGTTTTGCTCAAGTTTGTCAATTAGGTCCAACCTTTGAAAAAAATGTCAAATGTGTCAACGAAGTCCCTTCCGTTAAATAGAAACAAACGAAGTTAAGGGATTGATGATATGGCAGATAACGTGTTATTTTGTAGGTATATTTATGTTGACGTGTTAGTGAATGGGTGCAGAGATGGAATTTAGGGGTGCACTTGGAATTTTTTGGGTCAGGCTCAAGCCCTAGTTTCTCTAGGGTTTCTCTTTTTATTTTTCGGAAACGAAGGTCTCTTCTCCACCTTCATTAGCGGCAGCTTTTCCCTCTGCATGACCAACGTCGTCATGCCTCCCTCTGGCCGGCCAAAACTGTCGCTAGCGACATGATCATTGCTAGAGACACCGCCAGCCACTACGGCGTTCCTCCCTCTGTGTGCGCTTGAGGTAGGCTCTGACACCGTGAAGCATCGTTAGTGACACTATTGCTCGCGCCTGTGTCGCTCGTCGCTGCAACGACACTGACTGATCTGGATGTCGGCGCCATCAACGATGCTCTCCCGCGCAAGTCATCGTTGCAACCAAGCCGGGGCAGTCGCTCCTCCTCACCGGCCAAAAGCGCCGCCGCGGACCACCATCTTAGTCCTCTCATGCGCAGAACCAGCCACCGTGACGATCATCAAGCTTGGCCAGAGATATTGTCACTGTCCTTTGCGACAGTTCAACCTTTTCGTTTTTCTCCTTTTGTGGGTGACAGAGGAGTTCAGCTACTTCTATTCGAAGCTAAAAATCACTGTTAAGGATTTCTCTTCTTCTTTTTTCGGTGTTTCTCTATTTTGGTTGGGTTTGAATTTGCAGGTGATTAATTATATGAGGATGATGGAGATTTTCTAAGGTATGAGTGAAGGGGGTGATACTGGGTGATGAATCTGAGTGTTACTGGAGTGATGAATGAGGTTGATGAATTTGTTTGTGATGATGTTGTTGAGAGCAAGAATGAGTACTTTTTTTTGGTATAGAAAATGAAAGAAGATGAAATTATGGAAGAATCAAGACCATGGTGCGTGAAGGGTGAATTACTTTCCACGTCAGCCTCTAATTCACTAATACATGAGCACAAATACACCTACAAAATAACATATTAACATTGTTTTCTGCCATATCATCAATTCCTTAACTATGTTTGTTTCTATTTAATATAAGGGACTTTGTTGATGCAAAATTTACAAAGTGATGACGCATTTAACACTTTTTTCAAAGGTTGGACCTAATTGACAAATTTGAGCAAAACAAAATAAGCTATTAAGCCTTTATAAAATGACTAACCCAACAAAAAGTACTTATTAGAAAAATTAGGTGGATTGGTGAGTCAACCCTGCTCACCCCGAGTCCAACTCGGATGAATCGGGTTTTTAGTGAGTCAGGTTCAAAATTAGCCTGTAGTGAAATTTCAAAAAAAATTTCAATCCAACTCGGTCTAAAACCGTGGTAGGTCAATTTGACTCATGAATTCCAACCCATTTTGACAGAACTAGTATTTTATGACCCATAATATGTAAATGGTTAGTCCGTCTCGACTCACTTTTAATGGACCAAAAACGAATCGGACCAAAACAAGCCAAACTAACTCGTTTTGCTACTTTTAAGGACCATTGTCCTAATAACAAATGCATAATGATTTCTTATAAACTTATAAAACTAGTTTTGTAAAAACTTAGAAAACAGAGTATTAGAGTTCATATGTGTTTTAAAATAATGAGTTAAATTTTTAAAGTTAAAATAATTCAATAAAATAAATAGAATTTCTTAAACTCATCTCATTACTTAAAACACAAATCATCTCTCTACAACTCTTTCTCTTAACTTCCTTTCACTTCTCTCTAGATTATCTTACTCCTCGATCGTCTATTTGACGATCAGAAAGTTCCTAGGAGATCATAGCTGAGTAACTCCAACATCTATCAATCAATTTCTGCTTTAAAGTAAGTAAGTTTCGATTCCTTTTTCTCTTTTATTCTTAGTTTGAAATCACGTGAAGAGATTCTTGTTGCATGCATTTTGTGACTTTTCCTCCTAGTTCTTTGGTAATCTGAGGTCCTAAGAATTCATTTTGTTTCCAATTCGGTGTTTTATAAGTGTTTCTAGAGTTTCTTGAGCTCTAAGCAAGGGTTTGATGTTTATAGAATTTCGTTGTTTCGGTGTAAGGTAAGGGAAACTAATCATCTAACTTTGAATTGAGTTGGTGGTGTATGTTTGGTAGTTATATGTATGTTAATTTGATTTAATTATGATTTCAATAATTATGTTAGTGTTAATTCTTTTGATTGAGTGTATTAGACAATTGGATGATTAATTTCTGGTGTGATACAAAATTTGATGTTATTGTTGTCATGAATTGTATGTTATGGACTTGTATTGATGTTAGGAATTGGTTGCAAAGTTTATGGAGTAATGAATTGAAAATCTATGGGTTTTGTAGTTAGAATTGAGGTTTTAATATGCAAGTTTGTGAAATAGTGTTTTGATTGAGAAATATAGTTTTTTCAGGACTAGTATAATGTTATTTGAGACTTGTTAGAGTGGTGAGATAGCTAGAAATTGATATAGGAATATATAATAGTCTTTTCTTTACGTTTTAAGTGGTTTTAAGTGTAAATTGGAGATTTGAGTAGTGAAATTTTTATGTAAGGGGTTCATACTGAATTAAGGAGTTTGGGGTTTGTATTTAAGTCATTTAAAACTTGTCTAGACTTTTGATTTGCTGAAATTGGTGTTAGAAATGGTAGAATTGAGTTTAGGCAAGTTCAAAGTAGTCAAGTT
Organism: Vigna angularis; assembly: GCF_016808095.1. Lineage (NCBI taxonomy): Eukaryota > Viridiplantae > Streptophyta > Magnoliopsida > Fabales > Fabaceae > Vigna > Vigna angularis. Next base: position 29,330,376 of record NC_068976.1, read on the forward strand.
GGGTTTTAGGTAGCTAATTTGAGTTAGAGAAATGTTTCTCAAATGTTTCTTAGTGCCTAGAAGGTCTTAGGAGTTACTTAAACTTGTATAGAGGGTAGCAAAGATCAAATTAAAGGTGTATTAGGTTCTGGTGCGAGCTAAGCACCCATTGGACACCTCTTGAATGCCCTTTTTGCGCGAGCTCTAGGCTTAAGTGCCCTCTGAAGGCCCCCAAGGTGCCCTTTTGCCTAGAAGAACTCACTCGAGCGCCCCCAAGTGCCCTATTTCAGTTAGTTTGGTGCTTGTGCGCCCCTTTATAGGCGTTGGGCATCCCTTTTCAAGCTCAGGGCGTCCCTTAGCCAACTTTTGGGTTTTTCAGTTTTAGTTGGTCCTATGTTTTCTGATACATTGTTTTGAATAATTGATTTATGAGTAATGGTTTTATGTGTGTTTTGTGATAATATATGAGGTCGTATGTATATTTATATATTATATGGAAAGGTTATGGAAATGAGTTTCAAGAAAGAATTTCTGATTGAGTATTTTAAGTATTGTAAGTATGAATTTAGGTAAATATAAATATGATTTTTTTCTTTAAATTATTATAAACAATTTTCTTTTTAAATTAAATTTTAAGTTTTTGTTTTTATTTTTTGTGAAAATAATTGTGATAATTATATTAGAAAGTTAGATTATAGTTTATTGTGAAATTTTGTTTGTCAGACACTACACAATTGAGAGAAAAAAATATTTCATGTTAGTTTCATAAAGTACAACAAATAATGTAAGGGCCTCTAAAATTAATAAAGGGGCCTTTGGGCCTTATGTGGGGCAGCCAGGCCCATCAGATCAAAGGCACATGACCTTAGCAGGGGTCTTTCTCCTAAGTCAGCTTTCCACTCTGCCAACTTTTTTCTTCTCTCTCTAAAAACTCATCTTCTAAATATTGCTCTGCCTTCTCTCTAAAATACCACCCTGTTGAACCGTTCAATTTTTGAATAGGTGGTGCTCAAACATTCACCGCATCAAGGGCTCCGTAACGGACCGAACGGGTTCTTGTTCCAACCGGTAAGTCACTTTCTCCTTTTCTCCACCGTTCCTAGCACCTAGGGATTGCTATTTTACTGAATGCATGCCACTAGAAGTGTTCTACTTCAAATTTGTGGTAATTTCTAGTCTAAAAAGCAAATTCTATCACCATTGGGTGATTTATAGGGTGTCTTTGAATTTTGCTGTGAGGAGCATTATTTAGATCATCCTGTCAAGGTAAGGGGAGCTAATTATTTTTGTATGAATTTATTTTATACAAATATATGCAGGTTGAATGTTGAACTGGTGTATTCTTGTGAAGCTGTTCTACGATGTTAATTTTTATTTGTGGAATTGTGCTTAAATAATTTATGTTTTGGTGTTGAACTGGTACATGTGGCAATTATGATTGTAAGTGTCTCTGTTGAAATTAATTTGTTTTGGTTGAAATTGTTCTGGTTGGAGGGTTTGGAGTAAGGGCTTTGTGATAGCATGTATATGGGCAGGTACTGTTTAAGGTTAATATGACGGGAAGGGTGATATATATAATTGGGTATTTGATGTCTAGAACACTGTAGGACAGTTTTAATAACTTAGATAATTAAATCATAACTTGTTAAAAGCCTTTCTTTGTTGGTAGGATAGAGGGGACTTAAAAACCTGAGTTGGCACATCCCTGATCATAGAGCAGCCCTGGCCTGGTCCAGTAAGTTGTGACTAGTCATATGTGCTAGCGCCGAAGGTGAGTCTGATGCGTTCAGACATCTGAACCTTCTTCGGTGACCAATTGGGGGAAAGTAAGATCTCTACTATGATGAAAATTAGACAAGTAGTTTACCAAATAAGAACCATGATATATATATATATATATATATATATATATATATATATATATATATATATATATATATATATATATATATATATATATATATATATATATATATATATATATATATATATATATTATATTAACATATGAAACGTATGATATAAATTGTTATCATAATATATATGTATGTATATTATTAAATGTTATGGAAATATAAGTTAGGAAAGCATGACATATATATATATATATATATATATATATATATATATATATATATATATATATATATATATATATATATATATATATATATATATATATATATATATATATATATATATATATATATATATATGAACGTAAACTGGTGCATGGAGGGGATCTCACTCATTTTTCTTCTTCTGTTTGGATTGATTGATGTTGTTTGACTGCCAGGATGTATGTATGATGTTGTTGAGTGGTTGTAAAGCATATGAATGTGAACTACAATGATGTAATTGAGTATGAAGTGGACATCTCAAGGTGAGATGATTGAAAGTGATGTGTGGGGTGTTGTGGTTGTTCTATATAACTGTATGGAGCTTTGAACTGGTATGTCTATCCCTACACTCGAAGCACTGTTCATGCTCAAATAGAGGAGAGCAGTGTAAGTGGTGAGAGTAGAGGAAGGTTCTCGTCTATAGTCTTAGAGTTTAGACATAGACAGATGGGGGATTTACCTTGCATAGTGTTGGGGAGTATCAGTTGAACTACGCAAGTGCAAAGACGACCAATAGTTCGATAGTTATACCAATCCGGATGATTCGTGTGAGGGTTTGAGTCATGGTTTAAAGTGGTATGCCTTGATTGTTCTTTATATGTAGCTAAGCACGATGATATTTATTGATTGAACTATATGATTATTGCTTGTTTATCTAGCTCACCCTTACTTCTTTGTTGTGTGCTGCTTGTGTATGTTTTCCTTTGTGATGATCATCCACTTGGATGAGAGCAGATGTTGTTGAGGAGGTTCCCTTAGAGCAAGAGTTGGAGGATGGTGATGATGTAGTATAGTATTTTTAGGATTTCTAAATTTAAGTTGGTGTTATTTTGAAGTACTCTAAATTGTTTAAGTTTTAAGTTTTGTCCTTTTGTGGATGAATTTGTCCATTTTTGCGGGGTCTCGAAGGGGCATGGAAACACATAAGAACTCTTGAATTGAAATGGAAAAATAGATAGAACTCCAGTTACTTCGAAAATGGTAAGATCTTTGGCGCAAGAACGCAAAAGGAGGGGTTGATCCGTATCATCTTGACTTGGTTCTGATTTCTCTATTTTTTAAGAAAATCGAGTCTGGTTCTTCTCCTACCCGTATCGAATAGAACATGCTTAAACAAATCTTCTTCATGAAAAACCTGTTTTACTATTCTACTCTGACGGTTCTCTCTATTGGAATGTGGACGCCTAAGTTATATGATTGTGGTTATTATATATTTGGGATGCCACAAATAAATATTTTTAAGTTTATTTTAGAGATAAAATATATATTTTTATAATAAATTAGAGAATAACATTTAATTCTTAGAATAAATTATTTTTCACACTATCATTAAAAAAATAAATTGTAAAAGTTTCATAATAACTTTTCACATTACAAGACCATTATATAGATTGGTAAGAAATATATAATGAACCATTTATTCCAAAAAGGTGCCTTGAATGTTATTGTTCTCATACACTTCCACATGCACTTGTTTCCTACCTTTGTTTTCGGTAGATAAATGGTGGTTGTGTTTATTACCTTTGGCATCACTAATGAAGCTTTTTCAAGGTTTTCATGTGATGGTATAAGAACAAATAACATGTCGCTTTTTCTTCTATCAACAAAAATTGCAACAGCTTTAAACATGTACATAGAAATTTCTTTATGAAAATTATCTTCATCTTCTCCAAGTGTTTGAGCCAGGAAATCATGACACAATAAGAGGTAATTACCAATTTACCGGCTGTGTTTGTGATACACCTTTTGAACAATGTTGAATCTTGATTACTAATTCTGATCATCAAAACAATAACTTTTAAATTAAACATAATTTTAATGTTTAATTTTGTAGCTAAAATTATTAAAGTATACTTTTTTACATTTTAAATTAACTCTTTTTTCTTCAATATTTACTTTAAATGTAAGAAAAAATAAATACAAAATAATTATATCCTCTTAATCAACAATAACATTGATAGTTATTTTTATTTTCAAGAAAAAAATTTGAGATTTGACAAAACGAATTTATAGTATATAAACGAATGTAAATTACTTTTTATAAACTAATTTTATAGCATTGAGATAAACTTATATTATATTTCTTAGCCTAGTATCGAAGTCATGTGTTTGAGTCTATTTTATTGAGATTTGTTGTTTGTTGAATCTATCATATCATTCACTATGAAATCAATATCTGATTATCTATAATATCCAGTCTCACGTTTGAGATGTATCTTTATATGAGAATAGGTTAAAGATTTCACATTGACTAAAAATAAAACGAGTTTATATAATTGGAAGTACAGAACATCTCATTTTTACTAAATCTCACCCTAAACATAAATAATCAAGGTATAAAACAACTTCAACCTTAATAAACTAATACACTATTTTTATTATATTCATTGTAACATCTTGAAGTTTAAATCGTTATAAGTTAGATGTAACATATAATAATAAAGACAACTAAACATTTCTCAAAAAAATATAAAAATTACACAAATGGTGGATTTTTAAAAATGTTCTATAATTATTTAATAAGTTTTTACAACAATAATAAATTTTAATAATGTTTCTTAGATAATTTTATTGTTATTTTAATTTGATATAGAGTAATTAATACAATTTTAATACACTAAGGTTTTTAGTGTGTTATTTTAGGTTTTTCTTTTTACGTATGAGGTTATGTAATTGTGGAGTAAAAGTCATACGTATTTGTAGAGTAAATTTACATATATTGACTTAATAAATGTAAATGTATTGTTGTATGTATAACAATAAATATACGAATGTTGAAGTGACAATAGATATGAGATTTTTTATTTTTTAATTTCCAAGCACCAAATTTCTTCTCCTTCTCATTTTTTTTTCTTTATCTAAAAGATCTAAAATTATATAAACAGTAAAACATGTAATAAATTTAAAATTAATTAAATATTGAATATAAATAAAAAAAATTATAAAACTCACATTCAATATAAAAAAACATTCATGTATAACAATGAGTTATTCCATAAATGATCGCATTCACTAATACTACAGTGAGAAAGATAAGAAACTAATTTTAATGTAAAAAATGTTTGGAGGGAACTATATTTCCCAATGAACTGCACACAAAAATAACCAAAAATGTAATTTTTATCACTAATAAAAGCCTTAATTTGCACAAAATGATCAATGTTATTAAGGGAAACTTTGCACAAAAAAGAAAATGAGAAGAAATAAAAATTGTAAGTTTTTTTCAAACACATTTACATCTATCATATAATCACTAAAATAAATTTATAACTAACTTATAAACTTTAGAAGTAAACCTTTTTTTATGTTTTTTATGTTTGGCGTTTCTGATGTAAACATTGATCATTTAATTAGAAAAAGATTACTTTACGTTTATATGATAGAGGTAAATTCGCTTACATGGTAAATTTTTTTGTTTTGATGATATTAGATAATAAAATTAAATACTAATATAATATATTAAAATATTTATTATATAATATATAATATTAATTATATTTTACTTTTAAACAATCATGATAGTAATTTATGCAATACTATACTTTTATTATGATTCAATAAATCCCAAAATAATTTACTATAAATTTTAAAATGTTAATACTAATAATAATATAAGTATTATACAAATAAAAATCATTAAATTATTATAATAATAAGTAGTGATAGATCAAATGACACATGTGTAAGTTACATTAACACTATTATAAATTAGTCTAAAAAGTATTCATAAAATATACCACTTTGAAGAATATTTCATACAGATTAGTTATATAAAGTAAAATTAATTTTAAATAGTTTTTTTTTCTGTAAAATGAACTTATTTTGATTTTGATCATAATGAAAAAGTTACTTTTTTATTTTTTATTTTTTTATGAAATGAAAAATTATTATTTTTATTTATTATGAATATTTTTATTGTTTTCATCTTCCAAAATTTTGAAATAGTGAGTTTTGATCCTTAAGAATTCATTTAAGTATAAATAAATACTCATAAACATCACTGTATCATTTAACTTTTTAGTGAATGCATAACTAATTAACAAGTGCCACATAATACTGAAAATTAAAATAATAAATTTTAATTTTAGAGAGACTAAAATAATAAATTATAGATATATTCATTTTACATTGATTACCAATATATTTAAGCCAAAAAATTATATTAATCTTTGTAAATCAAAAATATGTATGTAATACATAATTTTTTAAAATATATTGAAATTATTAATAACGCAATACTTGATATAAATTACGTTCATATAATTAAGTTTTTCGTTTTATAAATATACAATAACGTGTTATTTGAATACATAAATTATTTTATTGTTGTGACATAGTATTTATTACAATTTAAAACAAATATTTAAGATTTTATATTTTAATAGTGTGCATTTGTGTGGGAGTATGTCTTCAGAATAAACTAATTGGCCATCAATCTATATAATTTTATGCTAATTAAGTGTGGATTCATTAACAAAAAATAATATTAAGATCTATTTAGATTTCATAGACTTTAAGATTTTGAGATTTTGTATTAAGATGTTTGAAGATTTTAGCTAGGATACAACAATTGTTTGTATTCACCCACTGATAAATTCTTTTCAAAGAAAAATATAAATTCTTCTAGAATTAATAATAATAATAATAATATACCGACCAAAATAAAAACAATAAAAACATGGTCGAGTTATGATTAATTTCCGGACTGCAAAAAGCAATGTCTACTCAACGATAGTGACTTATATGCACTTATAAATATATCAATTGCTGCATTTTTTTTTTAAATCTTATGTATTTTAAATTTGAAAAATAAAATTACATTTACAATCTAAATAAACAAAGCTCCAATTCACACAAAAACAATTTAAGTGTTTTCTTTTTATAGTTTTTCCTATACTCTCTTTTTACACTAACACTTACAGCACAGTATGAGTAACCTTAAATATAATGTTATATCCCTTAGAGATGATAAAAATTAAAAAACAAACAGAAATTTTATATAGAATTTGAAAATTTTCAAAAAGGGTTATTGCAATTTATCAAAATGATTACAATCATGAAAGTAAGAACAGTGAGACAAAAGTATAATGGACTAGCTTAGAGACAGCCACAATAAAAAGCAACACTTTTTTTTTTTCGTTTTCCGTCCAAAACTGAATTATTTAAGTTAGTCAGAACAACAAAAAGAACAAAAACTTACAAAATCTACTGCAAATATAAACATCATAATCCTTAAAAAAACAAAAGCAGTACATTCAAAATGTGCAAAAAAAACAAAGGTGATAAAAAAAACTTATTTGTAAGAATTTTTTTTTCAAATTTAAGATACATTTAGTTTTAATCTCTTAAACTTAAAAAGAAAGTAGTTTTCCAAATTAATATATATAATTCTTAAATTATAAAGTATTTTGTTCTTCTATCTTAAAGAAGTTTTCATCTCTACACCACCTTAATAGGTCAATCATAGGAATCGTCTGTTTGTTAGATCGTTAGATAGATAGCTTATATGACTTTTATAAAACGTAAGAACTAAATATTTTATTATTTAATTTAAATATGAAATATAATTTGTTTATAAGAACTTAAAAACAAAAAACTAATTTAATCTAATATTTTTTAAATTTAATGGTCAAAAGAGAATTATTTTCCAAAAATAAAAAATATAACTTTTACTTACAAATCTTCAAAAATAGTATTTTTCTTATGATATAAAAATTAATTAGAAAATATTGTTGCAATTCATTGATTATGTTAGCTAAACTAACTGCCTACGTTTCGTGTAACCGCATTGACTTTTTTTTTTTCATTCTTTAAAAGAGAATAGGTTACCCAACCAGAAGCAGTGTTACAGTGAAAAATATAATTACAAAAACTCAATAATATTAACTTATTAAAAAATGTAAGAATTGATGAAAAAGTTTATGAAAGCATTAATGATATGATAGAAAAGTAAAATACAGAAAAAGTATTAATGAAGTGTTAGAGATTATTACTCCTTTCCATCCTGAAGAATCTGTGTGTTCAACCACTAACCGCTACTGTATCAACAATAAAAAGGAAAATAAAATGTGAATAAATATATTATTAAATTATATAATTTATTTATGGGAGAAATAAAGAATAAACCTACTTTTTCATTCCCTCACTATTTCTATTAATTAATGCCTTTTTTATTGGATGACTTAGTCATATTTATAACCCTCTCGAACTGTATGCACTGCAGTGGTCCTCTCTTCTCTGCTGAGTTTTCATGGCCAGAAAATCGCAGAAAACCCTCAAGAACACTGACACCAACAACAACACTGCAAAACGCACACGCAAAACCGTTCCGAGAGACTCACCACCACAACGAAGTTCAATCTATAGGGGTGTCACAAGGTTATAACTATAACAACACTTCTCACTGTCTACTCATCAATCCAGATCTATGTCTCTGACATTTTTCTTTTTTCGTTTTCTTTCTTAGCTCTTTCCCGTGTTTCATAATGCTGTCTTCTCCTCTAATGGCTGATGAGTTTGTTTGCATGCATGTGGTTTTTTTTTTCAGACATCGTTGGACTGGTCGGTATGAGGCTCATCTCTGGGACAAAAACTGTTGGAATGAATCGCAGAGCAAGAAAGGAAGACAAGGTTTGCTGCTTTTTTAATTTCATCTCTTCATTATCACTTCTCTCTCTCTTTCTGATTTTCTTCACATGATTTATGTTGTCATGTTGATTGTGTTCCGGCAATGGAAAACAACTCGGTGGATGCAGTGTATCTAGGTATGATATGAGTCATGGTAACCTTCATTGATGTTGTTTTTTTCTTCCTTAATTTTTGGCATTGAAAATTGATTGCGATCGACTTTGTTAGGGGCGTATGATGATGAAGAAGCCGCGGCGCGTGCTTATGATTTGGCAGCATTGAAGTACTGGGGCCAAGATACCATTCTCAATTTCCCAGTATTATTTTTCTCACCTTTGCTTCAAATGATGTTTCGATAAACAAAGGTTTGTTGTTCATACATCAGATTTGATCAATCAATGTTTTTGGTCACAGTTAACAAATTATGAGGAGAAGCTCAAGGAAATGGAGGGTCAATCGAAAGAAGAATACATTGGATCCTTGAGAAGGTTGATTTTCAGTTATTAATTACATTAATTTCTACACATGATAATGCATTTCCGAAGCTTTTTCTCTGTCTTCTTTATTTTTGGAACTGTTGAAGTTGTTTCTTATTATATTCAATTTTCATTTTGCAGAAAAAGCAGTGGATTTTCTCGAGGAGTTTCAAAATACCGAGGTGTAGCAAGGTATTCCAACCTTGCTCTGTTTTGTTTGGAAAATACTAGGTTTCGTCACATTTTAATATATATATATACTATATTTTTAAAATATATAAATGTGGTAATTGTATCAGTTCTAAAAGAAATTAAAGGGAGTAGCTGAATAAAAGTCAGTCTATTGATAGGGGAAAGGATAAATAGTGTAAATTATATAAAATATTATTTCTTTTGAAGTACAATAAATGAGTTAGTTTGCAGGTAGTATCCAATATTCTGGGAGGCAATTAGGAAAAATAAAATTAACAAAATATCCCATTTTAGATGGATTCCCTCGGGAGAGAAGAAAAATACAAAAAGCAAAATAAATATAAGAAAAATTAAAATGTACATTTATAATTATTGAACAATATTTTTGTGCTAAAAGAGTAGTGAATTCTCACCATTAGTTGTGGACATTTATTAAAATTTCATATTTTAAAGATCAATTATGTAAAATACAATAAGTGTGAAATTATAATCATATATACCAAACAAGTTTTTCAATGTCTCTAACTTTTAAGTTAATTTTCATAAACATAAACTTTCTCACTCATCCCCTTTTTCTCTTTATATAGAAAAATGATATTTCAACACACATAAATTTATACCTTCATTTGACACTGTTTTTTTAATTTTTTATTGTATTTTTTTTAAATACAAAAATTTATTTTTTTATAATTATTTTATTTTTGTAATGTGTTTTAAAAGCACGTTACTGAACCATTATTTCTCTGTATATATATAGTTAGTTAGATTGATGAAAAATAGTCTGAATTTTTGTTTAAAATGATTAGACACCACCATAATGGAAGATGGGAAGCTCGAATTGGAAGGGTCTTGGGCAACAAATACCTGTATCTTGGAACATATGGTAATTTTCTTAGACTATGATCTAATATTTAGATTAGGTATGACTCATAATTGTAAAAAAGAGAAAAAAAGGTGTTTGTGTCTATTTTAATTAATGATTTTTATGTGCAATTCCCATCTTTACAACGAAGCATATGGTCTTTACATTTAAATGCATTTACATGCATCTTTAATATGAAATTTTGAAATTGTATTTGACCATTGTTTGTAATTCTAACAAGAAAATACCTACTTCATTTCAAGAGGTCCCGCATAACAAATATAAAGGTCAAAATATGCAATCAAATCACATTGGTTGCAATATAGATCACCAAACTCCAACTGCTTAATAAAGCTATTTAAGAGTGACATCATTCTTCCCTGTTCTTTTTTATTCTAAACCAAACCGAAAGAAGAAGAAATATCATAAGTTTGGTAGTGACACGGGCATATGTCTCAACACATTATGTCAAAATTGTACCTTAGGTTTTAACTGCTATTGTTCCTTACCTAATTAAATATAAAGTTTAGAGTAACAATATAATGATATATATTTATATTTATTTTACACCCATTATAAAGATCAAGTAGTTATAAAAAAAATGATTTTTTGTATTTTTTAAAAAAATAGTAGTATTAAATGAAGGTAAAAAAAATATATATATTAAAGTATTATTTCTGAAAAGTTTAATATCTAATTTTTAATATATTTTCAACTTACTTTATCTTAAGGATTTCATGTGTACTAAAGATAAAATTAATTTACAATATATAAATACACGTAAATATAATCTCAAAAAGTTAAGTTTCTAAAATTAATTAGGTTAGATATGTTTTTTTTCCTTAATTTTTTTGTGAAAATTAGAATTAGTCTCTCTTAGAAACTTTGGTCTAACTTAGTTCTTTAATTTTATAAATGGATAGATTTAGTCTTTTTAACCCAAATTTATTAAGTTTATTTGATGTTTCAAATGTATTTCATGATAGCATTTGAGTTGTTTACATTGTTTGACACATTTTTTATTCAATGTTAGTTGAGAAACACATTTAAAACCTTAAATAAACTTAACAAAATTTGGTTAAAAAGATTAAATTCACGTACTTCTAAAGATGTGAGACTAAATTAGACCAAAATTTTGAAGAGTCACTAATTCCGATTTTTACTGAAAGTTAAAGAGCCAAAAATATATTTAACTTAAATTGATTTAGATTTTAAAATTTTCATGTTATATTTGCAGCTACACAAGAAGAGGCAGCAGCAGCATATGACATGGCAGCCATAGAATACAGAGGAGCTAATGCTGTTACAAACTTTGACGTGAGCCGTTATATCAATTGGCCAGGTCCTAAAAGTGAAGAAGAGCACAAAAATGTTGCTATAAATGAAAATGTAAACTCTAATGGCGATATTGAACTAGGATTTGTTTCACATGAACATGGTTCAATCACTGATGAGAACACAACAGAGCATGTAGCACAATCTACAGAGTCAAATCCTTCTCGTCGCACATTCCCAGAAGACATTCAAACAATTTTTGAGAGTCAAGGACCAGACATCTATACTGAAAATGATGATATCATTTTTGGTGATTTGGGTTCATTTGGGGCACCAATTTTTCATTTCGAGCTTGATGTTTAGAAGACTGATATCATTATTGCTCTTTCCATATCTTATTTTTCAAAATGGGATAATCAACCAAAAAAACATGATAAAGAAGTTTAGGTTACAAGTAAACATTTTATAAATTTCAATGGAAGATTCTTTAGTAATACTCAAGGGGGAATGAAATTTTATAGTTTTATTTGTGATAGAACAAGAACAATTTAGTTTTGTTATTTGTCTCCACCAACTTGTGTAGATTTCACAACATTTAGTTAGAAATAAGAATAGTAAAAATAAATCATTGATCGTTTTTCAATGGTTAAGATTAAAATGAGTATAATTAAATTTTAATTAATTTTATGATTTGTTTTTAAATTCATTCAATTATGTATATTTATATGATGATGGTATTACTAACACGTATTATGCACTTAGTGTTTTGATTAGTTTTATTATTCTTGATTGATTTGAATTTTCAACATCCATATATGATTTAATTACAAACACAATTTGTTTTTATGTAATTTTGTAACCAAATAATTTGTGTTTAGGGATTAAACCGAAAAAAAAACTAACAGTTTCATTTTATTGGAGTTTAACTCCTCTTTGAGGTGGAAATATGTACGCACAAAATAGTGGAGTATGAATTAAATTTGTTTATCTTTAACCGTTCATGTGTATCTATTTTATTTAAGAAGATACATATTCATGTTATTGAACTCTTGTTTTTTTTAATACATTAACTTTCTTACACATTCTTGTCTTTTTAACATCATGTTTATATGATTACAAAAACCCCAAACAAAAAATAATTAAATATAAATTTCATCTCCAATATACATTAGTTTAAATGCTTATATTAATAAATGTTATAGTTTAATTCCTATACTTTATACCATTTGTGTAAAAAGGTCTTCACGAATAGATGAAATTAATGTTTTAAGTTTTATTTTAGACTTAATTTTCTAATATTTGATTTTAATTTAAAGATTTAAGAAAGTTTGAAAGATGTATCTTCTCTAATGTGAAGGTTCTCGTTTATCTACATGTTCATATTTGATTATTTTTTTCAAACTTGTGGAATTCATTTATTGTTGGTGTAACATTTCAAAATATTTGTTATATCAAATTCATTCATTGGTATAAAGTATTTTGTTAATTTTTTCTATTTTTAGGAAAACTTTGGACTTTTTTTTTATGGATGACTTGTTGTTAACTAATTGTGTATTTTGCTTAGGTTTAAAACACCTTTAAATATAAATATATCTCATTCGTAACATAAAAAATTTATAATTTTTTCAATACTAGATCACAAGAAAGATTGAATATGTTATTCATGTATCAACTGAATCTTTATAGAAAACCTTAGTTTGAATATGTTATTCTCGATACTAAATCATAAGAAAGATTGAATATGTTTCATGGATGGATTTAATCTTTAGGTGGTCTTAGTTTGAATATACTATTCTCGATACTAGATCACAGGAAAGATTGAATATGTTATTCATTGATGGATTGAATCTTTATAGGTGGCCTTAGTTTGAAGTATTTGAGATAATTAAGGATTTCAAGTAACACACGAGGTAAAGATATTGGGAAAACCTAAGAATGGAAGGATGGATGAACATTTGAAACAATTGTGTCTACATAGAAATGTTATGAAATAAAATGTTCAAAGTTTATTACACAAACTTTTCGTCATAGATGTGAAGAAAATGTTTTAGATTTCACCACTACTCCTTTACATAGATTGTAAATAACAAGATTAAGAGTTCATTGCACTTTCTTTAGTTACTCCAATCTTAACCATTTTTAGAGATGAGATGAGGACTTTACAAGAAAACAATGTAGGAGAAGAAACTAAACTCGTGATTAGGACAATAAGGCTAAAACTTACATACATTCTTTGTTGGAAGAAATATGTTTGTTTTGTTGAGAATCCAAGTGTGAGTCAAAATCTCACATTGGGTAGAAATGAGAAAGTGCAATAGCATATAAAGGTGAAGACCCATTAATCCATTGTCTTAAGGTTTTGGATAGAGAGTAATGTCAATCTCTTATATGGTTGAGCTCAAGTCTCATTGATGTTGTATCTCCCAATAATTTGGAAAAAAAACCATAATGCAACCTAAAAAGTGTATTGAGACCCAAAATTAAACCACCACAAACAAAAATAACATATATATAATAAGAACATTGTTTATATTTCATTGTAATGTTACCTATGACATTTATATTATTATACTAATTATTTAAATTTACAATGTTATAAATACTTGCTCAAGGTTATATGAAGTTACAAGTTCAAATTTATATCCATTTATTCTTAAAAGTTTTAATTTTCTATTATATATATTGTTTTAATTTTCTCTCCCTTTCATTGTATATATTGTTTTAATTTTCTATTTAGCTATTTTTTGCCTTTCATTTTACTTTTTCCTTTTTCAACTTATCAATTTTCTCTTTTTTATTTAATTTATTTTTATTATTTGAATTTTCTATCTCATATTGTTTATGAAATGGATCAATGATTTTTTTAATTATCACATGAAAAATTATCCATCTTGTGCTCGTAATTCTAAATATTGGCCCAATTTTCTTGTGTTTTCTACACTACCAAATAACTTCACAATCAATCATATGTAAAACCATCCAACTCTATCAAGCTCAAATAATTAATTGATCTCAAAATTTCAACAGTCATGTTATAGACCTACAATGAATACTATTAAAGTAGTTCTATCTAATAAATAATCTTAATCCCCATCCTAGTCAATATATACTCAAGTTTTATAATTTTTTATACTAAACTTAGTTATACTACACTCAACAAAACATGAAATAGTGACAACAAAAGTTAATGTATCAAATGGTATTTGAAAGAGGATATTATTTTAATTCAATCATGACTCAACTCATCGGTCAATCCAATTTCAAACATGAATGTGAAAAAAAAAGTATTTAGTTGAAAATTACCAACTACTATAAATACAATATTGATTAACAACAATTATTGTCAAGATCAAAAGGGTGGTAGACTAGGATTCATTTTGTTGTTAGCAATTTTGTTGGGTGTCACTCACAAGCCTTATAAAAGAGGAAAAGTTGAACCTTAAATGAGGATGAATGAAAAGAGTAAAGATTCCTTTTATTAAAACTCAAATGACATTATTTGAATAATCAACCTTTTTACAAAGATTTATTAACAAAGGCAATTCAAAAAGAGTAAAGATTTATTTTATAAAGTTGTCCTAGTCATTTTCCTATCCTAATACATCAACAATTTATGATGAAGAATCGACGACAACTTTGGTATGTCAAATGAAAAAAGACAACAAAAAGAAATAAAAAAAGATAAGTTGACTAAAATGCTTCTGAGAATGTATAATTCAACATAATAAACAAGCATCATAAAGAGAGGATGAGTAAGACATAAATGATATTTTGAAGGTTAGACATACAAAGAAAAATTTGCAAAAAGGAAGATCTTATTCATAGATAAATTAGGAATTACACTAACATAAATCAAAGATCCCAAATGTTATGTAGCATGATTAACTAAAAGCATTATTTTAATATATTATTCAAAGTAACCTTTATACAAGTCATTATTTTATCGTAATTGTTATTCAAACTAGTTATTATTCAAATGAATTGCTAGTATTGAAATGTTTATTATATATATACTACAAATATATAAGTAAAGTTTGATCTCATTCTATTAACATTATTCTTATCCCATAACCAAATTTTACAAAGCATTTACATGGATGATGTAGAATGAGAACTCAACAAATAAAAAGAATATGAACAATGCCAAAGAAGAATACATTTTGGATCGATCAGGCCTATGCTAACACAAACTGACTTGATCCGACACAAACTGACTTGACTCAAACAACCTTACCAACTTGATTTGACTTGGGTCCATGTAGACTTGGTTCAACCTGGTTTGGACCCTAACTCAGGTAAGCATGGACTTGACCTAACTCAATTGAATATGAGCTTGCCTCAACATGGGTCGAACCAACTTGACTTAACCTAAATTGGAATTGGCTCGGCTGGATCTAGGTCTGGACTAACCCGACTAGACTTTGGGATGAGCTAATTCAGTTCAACCTATGCTTGAGCCAATTTAGTTCAACCTTAACCTATGTCAACTTGATTCGATTTGAGTCCAAACTAACACAACTTAACTAAGGCCTAAACCTACTTGACTGAAGTTAGGTCTATACCGAATGACTCGACCTGGACTTCAATTGACTTGGATTAACTTGGATTCATATTGATTCAGCCCAACCTTGCATGAACTCAACCTTACTAAATTAAAATTACCTTATCCAAACAAGAACATTAAAATTTACTAAATTTAAATTACCTTATCTAAACAAAAAATTTAAAAAATAAAATAATTTAAAATAAAATCAATTCAATTCAATGTTTTTAAATATAAATTTTCGTATAAACTCAAGACTTGTTTGTGTGCACTAAATTGGGGGAAATATTAATATAGTTGAGGTAATCTTGGAAAACCTTAGAATCATGCTTGGAGCAATTGCAACTTTGAATTTACATGTTTCTTTTTTTATATTGCAAAAGCATTTATTTAATGATATTTTACAAGGAGAATCTCCACTTGTGTATTATTTGCGATAAACAGAATTCAATATAATATGAGAAGTTTTTCATCACACATAATAGTTCTATTGCTGTAATAGTTATATATTTTGCTGAAAAGATATTTATATCGTATATTTCTCGTTAACCTCTTCGAAAACATTTATATAATTTAAATATGACTATAACTATAACTATAACTATAAATATATATATATATGTTTGCTAACTTGCGTACACTTATTTTTCAATTGGTACATTTTAGCAATGTGTATCGGGTTTTAGTAGACAAAAATACGCTCATATATTATGGATTCTAAGTTTTAAGGTCAAGGGTATTTGAATAATTTTATTCTCAAAACTAAAAAAAAAACAAGAAACTCCCAAACCCTTACTCACCTCCCTCATTTCTCTCGATCATTTCTCTTTCATCTCTCTCACTCTAACATTTTCTCTGTCATCTCTACGGTAGCCCAAGTGAAAAAATTAGAAACATTCGTCGTTAAACAATTTGTCTTTGTAAAGAGTTGAGTCATGGACATATTCACCTTCAAGCAAAGTTCATTCAAGATCTCTTGAATTTCATCATCTTCACTAACCTCTCCAATTTTATCATCTGCAGATGTTGAATCATCATCTCTAAAAAAACCCTTCGGACCAATTACCAATTCTTTCAGATGTCATTATACTTGTGAAAATTAGATAAGACAAAAATTATAAAATGAAAAATCATTATAAAATCATTTTTTGTAAGAAATTGTTTAACAATGAGTATTTCTGATTTTTTTTTTCCAGGCCAATTACTAATTCCTTTGATGTCATATGCTTGTGAAAATTGGATAAAATTAGATAAGACAAAAATTATAAAATGAAAACTTATAAAATCATTTTTTGTAAAAAATTGTTTAACAACGAGTATTTCTGATTTTTTCCAAGTCAATTACCAATTCTTTCATATGTCATTATGTTTGTGAAAATTAGATAAGACAAAAATTATAAAATAAAAACTCATTATAAAATCATTTTTTGTAAGATTGTTTAATAGTGTTTCTGATTTTTTTCAGTTGGGGCTACCATAGGATGACAGAGAAAATGTTGGAGTGAGAGAAATGAAAGAGAAAGGGTTGAAAGGAATGGGGAGATGAGTAAGAGTTTGAGGGTTTCTTGTTTTTTTTTGTTTTGAAAATGAAAATTATTCAAATACCCTTGACCTTAAAACTTATAATCCATAATATATGAGGGTATTTTTGTCTACTAAAATCTTATATACATTATAAAAATATACTGTTTCGGTAGATATTTTTAGGACCGAAAGACTAACCTGCTGACGTGTTTGGGCCGCTCGCTCGCTTCCAAACTCCTGCTATTGGCCGATCAGTGTTGGCACAAACCGATCGGTCTCCTTCTCGACGAGGGAGGATGTACCTGCAAAAGATACTCCGACGCTCAAGTTAGGCGTGTGATTTGAAGAGTATCGGCTCTTGGTTGAATATTTAGTGAATGATTATCACTGTTGAGTATTTGAGAGTAGCGTAGAGTGAATAATGCGTAAGTGGAACGTACTTGGCTTTTGGCCCTGGCTTTGTATTTATCATTTACCTCATGGATCCTAAGCTGAGATAAGCCCAATAAAATATAAACAGAATAAGATATAAACAGATTACCTGAATATCCGGTTGGTTGTTTGTAACCACTCGGTCGATATTTCATATGATACATTATGCCCCCCAAGTCCGAGTTAAGCGTACGGCTTGAGCCGTGGTTAACTATAGGACTTATGAGTTTGAGGGAGGCTATATTTTGTATTGGAGAGCTCCTACCGCTCCTGTTGGTGGTTGAAGAGAGTTCGTTTTATAACTTTTTCCATGTAAAGACAAACGAGGGCAGTTTACCGTTCGTCCTTCAATAGGAATCGAGAGGAATTTACCTCTCGGTCTTCAACGTTAACCGAGAGGGTGCTACCTCTTGACCTTCGACATCAACCGAGCGGGATTTACTGCTCGTCCTTCAACTGGAATCGAGAGGAATTTACCTCTCGGTCGTCAACATTAACCGAGAGGGTTTTACCTCTCGACCTTCGACATCAACCGAGCGGGATTTACCGCTCGTCCTTCAACTGGAACCGAGAGGAATTTACCTCTCGGTCTTCAACAATAACCGAGAGGGTTTTACCTCTCGACCTTCGACATTAACCGAGCGTGATTTACCGCTCGTCCTTCCCCAGGAACCGAGAGGAATTTACCTCTCGGTCTTCAACTTTAGCCGAGGACTTTTTCCTAGTAAACGGACTTTACCGTTTGGTCTTTGAGAGGGCTTTACCTCTCTGCTTTGATCTAGGAGTGCTTCCTAGTGAACATGTTTTACCGTTCAGCTTTGAGAGGGCTTTACCTCTCTGCTTTTATCTAGGAGTGCTTCCTAGTGAACGGGCTTTACGTTCGGCTTTGAGAGGGCTTTACCTCTCTGCTTTTATCTAGGAGTGCTTCCTAGTGAACGGGCTTTACCGTTCGGCTTTGAGAGGGCATTACCTCTCTGCCGAGCGGGATTTACCGCTCGTCTCGGACTTGAGCTTTAGTGTTGACTACGAAATTCTTGAACGAAACTGGTAACTAATGTTCGAGCGTGAATTGCTCGGTTTTATTATTTCATAATGAAAGTTTAAGAAAATAACAAGAGTCTAAATCAAGAATTTAAATATGACATTAATAGAGGTTGGAGTTTCTCTCTTCAGTTTATAATTCCACGAACCGATCGTTCACGATGACGACTGGGACTGCGATAGTCTCGCCTTCGTTCGTTCTTCCGATACGTTCGTTCGGGACTTCTTCTTGCTTCTTGTATGTACTTACGGAGGTGTCCTGCCCGAATGAGACGTTCTATTTCGTTTTTGAGCGTAATGCATTCTTCTGTAGTATGCCCACGATTCTGATGGAAATGACAGCTCTTCCTTTCATCTGCGTATCTTGGAGATGGTTTTGTTTGGAGTGTGAGAAGTTCAGCGTTTAAAGCTTCTTCAAGAACTTTTGCCCTAGGTGTGTTGAGGGTTGTATAGTGATTAAATTTAAATGTTCGGGAAAACTCCCCACTTTTACCATTATTGTCGAACGGTCGTTTACCGTCCTTTCTACCTTCACTTGCCTCAGCTTCTTGTTGTCGCTTTCTTTGTGAGATTCGCATATCCTCCATGCGGATGAATTCAGCTACTCGTTCTTGGAGCTCCTCCATTGTTTTTGGCGGTCGTGCATACAATTTTTCAGCAAAATACCCTGGTTTTAGACAGGAAGGCAAATTGGTGATGATAAAAGATTGACTTACCTCTTTAACTCGTCGTGCAGTTTCCATATACCTTTTCATAAAGGCCTTCAAAGTTTCTCCCTTTTCCTGTTTAGTATTTACCAATTCCGCTGGTGTCACTTCCTGATTACGATTGGAGGCGTATTGCCTTTTAAAAAGGTTTTCCACAGTGGCGAAGCAATCCACTGTGTTTGGGGGAAGAGTGTTATACCATTCTAATGCTTCGTCCTTGAGTGATAAGGAGAAGGCTCTGCACATAACCGGATCACTGTCCGTGTAGAACACCATTGCATTGGTGAAAATCCTGAGATGATTGTCGGGATCTGTCGAGCCATCATACTTATCCAATACAGGAGGGTGCTTCTCTGGCATTGGAGTTTGCATGATGATCGCAGTAAAAGGGAGCAGACTGGAGGGCCGATCGGTTCGTAAGGGGGATGGTTCCCTTCTTCCCCGACCGTTCGGGTCAGTATGCCGAGATGGCTGCTGATTACGACTTCCATCGTTATCATTGTGATGGTTGTTATCCCGCTCGACTGTGGACTCCGAGTGTTGAGCTGACCGTTCGGCACGACCTTGCTCTGCTCTCAATATTGTAATTTCCTCTGCGTGCCTTCGTTGCGTCTCTTGTTGTGCTTGCGTCTATGCCTGTATGGTTCTGGCCTGTGCTTGTATCTGCGCCTGCATCTGCGCTATCAAATCTCTGGTGTGTTGTTCTTCCTCCATGCTCCTCGTGGTCACCATTGGGTTTGCCGCTCGGCCCCACGGTGGGCGCCAAAATGTTTTGGTAGATATTTTTGGGACCGAAAGACTAACCTGCTGACGTGTTTGGGCCGCTCGCTCGCTTCCAAACTCCTGCTATTGGCCGATCGGTGTTGGCACAAACCGATCGGTCTCCTTCTTGACGAGGGAGGATGTACCTGCAAAAGATACTCCGACGCTCAAGTTAGGCATGTGATTTGAAGAGCCTCGGCTCTTGGTTGAATATTTAGTGAATGATTATCACTATTGAGTATTTGAGAGTAGCGTAGAGTGAATAATGCGTAAGTGGAACGTATCTGGCTTTTGGCCCTGGCTTTGTATTTATCATTTACCTCATGGATCCTAAGCTGAGATAAGCCCAATAAAATATAAACAGAATAAGATATAAACAGATTACTTAAATATCCGGTTGGTTGTTTGTAACCACTCAGTCGATATTTTATATGATACATATACCAACTGAAAAATAAACGTACACAAGTTAGCAAACCTCATATATATATATATATATATATATATATATATATATATATAAAATTTGATATTATATATATATATATAGTTATTAATATATTAATAAAAATATATGCTTATGTGTTTATTATTAATATAAGTAAATACAAATTATATATTTTTTAACACCAGTATCATATAAATATAAATTTATTCATATATTATGTAATTTCTTGTGTGCGTTGTGTGAGAGTGATGGGTTTAGAGAAAGTGAGTGTTGGATTTGAGCTGTGCCTGAGCTGGAAGTTGCTCAGTATAGTAAGCACTTTTTTGTTTGGTTGGTACTTACTACTTTGATTAAAGAACATAAGTAAAAGAAACAGCAGGGAAGATCAATAAAAAATAAAAATAAAATAATTATAATATAATTATATAAAATGAGAGTATTACCAATTTATCAGAATAAAAAATAATATTAAAAGAGATGTGAGAATAAAATATGAGAATGTCTATAATATTAACATTTTATTATTCTGCAAAACGGTTAAAAGGTTAAATAAGAATTAATAAAAAAAGTAAAAGAAAACAATTTGTTTTTAATTTTATTTTATTTTTAACTGAATTTTAAAAAAACGTTTTTCTTTAATTTCAACAAACAAAATTGAAGAAAATACACAAGTAAAAATAAAACTAATATATATATATATATATATATATATATATATATATATATATATATTATTATAAAGTAGTTTTTAAGCCTAACTCAACCTCACAAAACCGGCTTGTAAGGTAAGGCTAGTATCTCACTTATATATTATAATTTTGTCTTATATCTAGTCGATGTAGGACTTCCACACATTTCCTTCACCCCTTAAAGTCTATTTCTTAATATGATATCAGAGTCATGGTTAGAGTCTAACCTAGCGAGTTCTATGTGGCCATTTCTATTTTCACTCGTTGTCGGGTCGTTATTGGACTACCCAATTTCTACTATCACGCACGAGATGTTTATACTTCAGCATAAAGAGGTGTATTGGAAGTCTCACATCGACTAGAGACAAGAAAAAATTATAATATATAAGTAGGGTGCAAATCTCACCTTATAAGCCGATTTTATGGGAATGAGTTAGGTTTTAAACTTATAATGTTTTAAATTGATATTAAAAAATTCAATTTATTCATCTTATGCGTACAAATAACTAATATCAAGAAATAAAATTGGATGTTTACTTTATTTTTTATCAATTAATTTAGATAAATAAAAGTTTAATATCATAATAAAATATATGTAAGGATATAATATAATTAATTTTATTTAAGGACTAAAAGTAGCCCAAAAATCTCAATATAAAAGCAGAGAAGAGAAATGCTCGAAATATAAAAAGAATGGAGGCAGGTCCTTAAACATAAAAGAAATAATTCCACGGTAAAAGGTTGGAGAGAGATATTCAACGTATAAATTCTAAATGGTTAATTATTATTTGTTACGTATATTTATATCTTTAATTTGTTTCGGATCTTATTTAAAAAAAAGGGTTAAATATGTTTTTTGTCCTTTAAGTATCACACGATTTTGGGTTTAGTTCTTATTTGAAACTTTGATGGTTTTTAGTCCTCATAGGTTTAAAACTCTTACTATTAGTCCTTAAAATTGGACGGCGTTAACTTTTAGTAAATGTGGCAAATGGCGAGACCACGTCTTATGCCAGCTTGCCTCTTCACTCTCTGCCACGTTGCTTGTGCTTGAGAACTTCGTTCGTCTTCTCCGGCAGAGCCTAGCCTCCATCAGACCAGCCGCCGTGCCGGACCTTCCACTCAGTCCAAGGCGTCGCCGGCGACACCAATCGCCACTGGGGCCATTGTCGGTCGTGGCGTCGATTTCTCCCTCCTTGCCTTTTTCTCCGCGCGAGAGAGAAGCTCTCTCGTTCCTTCGCCAATCACCGCCTGAGAGAGTCCAGCCTCCACGAGCCACAAACCAGGATGGTCACCGCCGACGCCGTCCTCGACAACCGGTCAGAGTCGTGAGGATTGGTCTCCCCTTCCTCTGATTCGGCGCGACCCAAAAGCAGGGGTTATCATCCCCATTTCGGCGAAGTAGACGGCCGCCAACGTCCACTGTTTCGCGCCGTCAACACCTGCTCCATGGCATTCTAGAAAACGCGAGCATCCATGGCATTCCCAGAATCACCTGAAAGTCACACAAAACCAGAAAACGCGAGAAACTCCAATCGCAAATCGCACCTTGCCGGAAGACGCACACCGAGTTCGCTCCGACCAATCGAGAACCACGGCCAAGCGAAATCCCAAATCGCGAGTGCTGCGACGAACCCTAAATCGCCTAAGCCTCTCCGCCATCGCGCCTTCATCTCGCAAGCTCCCCTGCAGCGACGCCATCCTCCACCAACGCCACCTTCAACGCGCAAAATCCTTGCAAGCCGCGACATCCTCCCTCGCGTCATCACCGTCCTCCAGAGGCGCCATCACCTGCAACAGACCTGCAAATCCAAAAACACAGTAGAAACTCCATTTGCCACCTACAAGAGTGCAACCCTTCCCTTCTCGCGTTCTTGGCTCATGACGGCGTAAGATAGAAGAGCAAAATCGTGGCGGAGGTGCAGAGGCAAGTTTTCCAATCTGGAAAACCCTAATTTAGGGGGGCTGACACGTGTCAGATTCTTATTGGCCAGATAAAAAGAAAAGCAACGTGGCAAAAAGTGAAGAGGCAAGCTGGCATAAGACGTGGCCTCGTCGTTTGCCACATCTACTAAAAGTTAACGTCGTCCAATTTTAAGGACTAATAGTAAGAGTTTTAAAACTATGAGGACTAAAAACCATCAAAGTTTCGAGTAGGGACTAAACCCAAAATCGTGTGATAGTTAAGGGACGAAAAACATATTTAACCCTTAAAAAAAATCTAATTGAACTTTTATTTTTATAAAAAAAAAATTAAACGTGATATCTTTTGTTAAATTAACATTAATATTGTTTGAAAATGTGTGAAATTTTGAATTATACTTAAAACTTAGGTTAACTTTTATATGAAAGTGTATATATTAAAATTATACTTAAAATATATTCTAAAATAAAAAATAACTTAAATTTTGACACTTAATAGACTTATATTTTAATAGGTAATATTTTTAAATAGTGATAATATTAATTTAATAAAAAAGTTACTTTAGTTTTTAAAAAAATATTCATTAAGTTAAAAATAAATATAAAAATAAAAATTAATCAAACACATAAAATTAATCAAATTAAAAACTGTCATATAATCAAACTATTAAAATAAAAATAAAGTAACGTGCGGAGGAACTGAATAATTGGAGAGTGGGACTTGAGAAGTAGAAATTTGATATAAATTGGATAAAGAAAGCTGACATGAAATTAGTGCAGAAATTTGATGTGAAGTAAAATGAAAAAACAAATATAAAATTGAATAGATATATAGAATCTAACACTATTATTTTCCTTTATGTTGTTATTTTCTATATAATTTATATTAGTTGTATATTCTCAACTCATTGACCATAAACCAGTTTAGATCATGTTATAGTCAAAAGAAGTTTTTTGAAAAAGGTAAAAGAAAGAACAATGCACGTATGTAATAAAAGTCAAATACGAAAAACTTTTTTTTTCATTTATTAGGAATAATATATAATAATAATAATAATCCAAAACAAATAATAAAAGAAATAATTACTTGGAATGTGGAAAATTATTTGAAATTAGAAGAGAAAACCTTAATTCCTATCACTAAATATGTAAATGGGTTGAGATAATAATAGTTATATGTCTCGGTAAAATAAAACTTATCTCGTTATACATATCTAATTGAAAAATACTGATAAATCTTTTTATATTTTAGATAATTCGACATAAAATAAACCGTATATTTAAACTTTTATATTTAGATATAAAATTAAAATCTGTCATTATTTTAATATGTGATACAATTTGATTCTTAAATTTAGAAAATAAATATATATTTTTTCTAATTCAAATGCGTGAATTTGTTTTTAATTTGACAATATTCAAGGTGTTTACATCAAATAATAATTTTAACTCAAATATTAATTTTAAATACACGTAAAAAGTTGATAATGTTGAATTAAAAAAGTCTATATTAATTCGTTTTTTAATTTGGAGATCAAAATATATCATGATGAATTCCAATATACATCAAATTTAAAAACTAAAAACATATTTAACACTTTATTTTATTGTAAATTTTAAATAAAATTATTTATAAATTATTTATTAAATAATAAATTCAAATTGTTCAACAAAGCAAGATTTTGTTTCTAAGACTCAGATTTATAAACATTTTGACATGGTTTTCTTTTATATTGTTGAATACAGTAAAAAATATGTATAAGAATAATCTCCTCTGGGTTGAATATACATATATGATACTGTATTTATAGTACAAAAAATATAACCTAAGCCCAAAATACAAATAAAGAATAATAACAAAGTAACTAAAGATAAAATAAACTATATTTATTTATCTTAGATATAATATATCTTACACTCCCCTACAAAATGGTGCATACAAATCGCATATACCAATCTTGTTACTAATATAATCAATAAAGACTTAGTGAGAATGTATGTTTCTGTACTCGAGTGATACCAAATTGTTAATGATTTGTGAGGACAATATAAAAGACGAAATATCACCCAAAAGACTCCCTTGAGCAACAAACCTAGGAGGTTGCTCCATTTAAACCTCTTCTTGCAAATCATTGTTGAGAAATACATTATTGACATCCAGTTAATAAAGAGTGCGAACAGAGGTCGACAAACAACTAACAACAACTATGGAGAATAATATTGGACATGGGTGGACTGCCGCGAAACTTCAACTATGATGACTTTGACAAAGAAGATTACCATAAGTAGCGGATGACGTCTAACAGTGGCAGACATTGATAGACTGTAGGGACTGGATTTTCATTAGTAACTAATGGGGTCTACAATAGCAAACAACGACAAACTGCAGGGACTAAATTATCATCAATAACGAATTGGTGGCCTGCAGTTACAGATGGCAAAAAAATCCACGGGCACGGGTATCCGCGGGTAATTATTATCTACGAATATTTACTACTCGCGGGTAACGGGTAGCGAGTATTTTAATACCCGCTTCTAAACTGGTCGGGTATGAGTACTATACTACCCAACCCGCGGGTATCCGTTACCCGCAAAAATAAAAATAAAATTAATTTTTATATTTTTTAATTAAAAATAAAATAAAATTATATTTTATTAGGTTAAATTTAATTAAAATTAAATTTTATTTTATATTTAATTTAATTTATACTATATTATATATATATATATATTGTACTCTTATTTTAAAAATGTATAAAATATTATTTTTTTATATTTTGCGGTTACCCGCGGGTTTTAAAATACCCATGGGTACTTTTCAAATGAGTACCGCGCGGGTACTGGGGTCGAGTAGCAGGTACAGTTTTATCCGGCGGGTCGGGTTGCAGGTAGGCACTATCCGTGCTCAACTCTGCAGTCTGTCGTTGTTTGCTATTGTTGGTCGTCATCCACTGCTAATGGTAATCTTCTTTGTCAAAGTTGTCTCAATTGAAGTTTCGTGGTAGTTCACTATTGTTTACAATAGTGCAGTAAGAGAAAATGGCACCGGTTACTTTTGCTTATAGGCACCGGTTCTACAACCGAGGCATATACAGACGAGGTAAAAAATGGTAGGTTTTATGCCTTGGATACGGACCGAGTCAAAAAGAATAGGATTATGCCTCGGTTTTTAGGTAACCGAGGCAGTAACGTATTCTTTTTTTAATTTTTTCAGCCATCCTCAGTCATCCTCAGCCATTTGGGGGTTCACAGCAAGAACAACAACATATCAGAAATTCCTACATACACCACAAAGCAATACACAACACACACAGAAGCTTCGCGTGCCCCAGATCCAACAATCTTTCTATTTTCACCCTTCTTTCTTCCCTCATCAGCACCCTCATCCGAAACAACACCATTTCTGGCCGTTTCAACTCCAACCCTCTTTCCTTTTACTCTCATCGAAAAAAACAAAGGACCAAAACAGAGAGCGAGAGAAAAGGAACGAAGCGAGCTGCACTTACCTTTAACCGGGAAGAGATCCGATGCTCACCGGAGGCGGGCTGACAACGAGAGGAAGACGCGGACACAGAGCAACGCGGAACAGAGGATTGAAAAGGTGTGGTTGGGTCTCAGTGGAAATGGCAACAGCGACCTAGGGCTGACAGATGCAGAATCTGGTGGGAGCGTGACAGGGAGGCGCTCGCGGGGGAGACTGGTGGCCATGGTGAAGTCGTAGCCTTTGTTGTTGGACGAGGCTCACTAGAATCTGTCATGGTGATGAGGGTGTGAGCTTCGATGCTGGATGATGAGCAGTGAGCTCGAATGGGGAGCGCGGCGAAGATTTAATCGATGTCGTTTAAGCTCGTCGGAACCCCATCAGAACCTTACCGAGTGAGGGGTAGAGAAATTGTAGAGAAAGGGGAATGAAGGAGAAGAACAGCGGTGACTCGCGGCAGAGTGGCGGCGACGCTGGTGGGGGAAACCCTTGGAGAGAACAGCGGTGGTGGCGACAATCCGTGGAGAGAACAACGACAGTTGCGGCAAAGGGCGACGATGAAGAGAAATGGACAGGGCGGCGGTGAAGAAGCAGTGAAGAGAAATGGTGCGAAGAATGTTGTAGCTTGAAGAGAAAGAAGAGAAAAAGGGCTAAAAATTTTGAAATTAGGGCTGAAGCTTATATGCCTCGGTTCTGCGTGCAACCGAGACAATAAATGCCTATATGCCTCAGTTAACAAAGCAACCGATGCTTATACACCTCAGAAATAAATAAAAGAAAAATACAAAATGGCATTTTTGAAATTACATTCAACTTATACGCCTCGGTTTGCCACAGAATCGAGGCAATAAGCAGGATCTGAAAAGCTGTTGAATTTTTCAGGGTTTTAGGCATCGGTTAAAATTGCAACCGAGGTAATACAACTTATATGCCTCGGTTCCCTTTGAACCGATACATATAAGTTCGACAGAATTACAAAAATGCCACCGCATTCTGATAGGCTTCGGTTTCTCCTAAACCGAGGCTTATTATGCGAGTTTAAATGTTGTTTTTTTTACTAGTGTTAATATTAATCTCCATAGTGGCTAGTTGTTTGTCGACTTTTATTCGCACTCTTTATCAACTAGATATCAATAATGTATTCCTCAAATATAATTTACAAGAAAAAATTTATATAGAGTAACTTTCCAGATTTGTTGCTGAGAAGAAGTCTTTTGGATCGTCTTTTATATTTTTCGGGATATGACATAGACTCTCATGTTTTGTAGAAATTTAATATTAGGCTCCATGGAATACATGAATATTTTTTTTATAATCTCTTTAATACGATTGAAAAGTGGTATTTGATACATAAATCTTTGGCTAAACAAATCACACTCTAACTCTTATAACTGTTTGTATTTTTCACAAAAGCTTAAGGTCATACATACATCCAACCTTCAACAACATGCCCTCTAAATGTCATATACATAACTTCAATGGTTAACAAAGCTACTATTGCTTAGGAAGTGATTTTCCAATTAGCCAAATACACGATAAAAGCATAATTATTAACAAATTGTCTAACTTCAAAGTCTACAACATTATCATAACCAAATGACTCAATAACATTTGAAGATGATACCAATATGGTTAAATCGAATATTTTTCACATCGCTTTAATTGAAAATTTTACAGTTATCACGTTTGAATGTTTAAAACTCAAAAAATAATTTAACTATTTTTTATGTTATAAAAAATACTGATGGATATATAAAAAATTCACAAACAATTTCTAAACCGTTATTTATACCAATAAAGGAATAAACGAAAAAACGAATTTTTGTATAGTAGTATTTTGAAGTCACTTGGATAACATAAAGGCGATTAGAAAAGAAGATCCACTAAAAATGATGAAATAATTTCCTCCACTAATTTAGTAAAATTAAACATCATGTAATGTGGTATGTGGTTACTATCAACTTCACAGTATCTAGTAATCTACCACTACGTGTAAACACGAAATGACTATGATGAATACAACAATTTCTAGATTTTAAACAAATTTCTAGCTTCTGGAAATACCTTGGGACCCATGATGGCCTTATCTTTCTGTTAAATCAACTAAGAGATAACTTCAAAATCAGGATATTGCATTATATGTTTTTGTTTCCATTCATGTAAATACAAATGTAAACATCCAAATAAATCTCTCACATATCGCATGATGAGGAAATGTACGTGTAAAACCTACAATTAGAGTTTTTTCTTACTTTTCAGACAGACAGTTGATATATCTACTTTCAAATAAAACAACCAAGGATTTTACACATAAAACTGAAGATAAACACTAATTCTAGTGTGGAAATATTATCTTTCGGAACTTTATGTGTAATCCAAATCCAAGATTTTACTATATTGAGGTGTTAACGTGTTATTATTCAACATGTAAATTTTGTATTGAAAACTCAAATCTTTTTGTGATACATAAACTACTTAAATTTCTATACACCCAAAAGACTTATAAGATTGTGGTAATAATCACTGGTGAAAAATAGGTTTTTTTACACTGGTTAAATAAAAACATGGGGTATAGAAAGTTCCAGACATGAGATAGATATTGTCACAACCGGGATCGCGACGGGACGACCATTCGAAAAAGAAACGGGTTTCAAAAAGAGATTTTGGAGTCGCCACCATAGTTTATTCAGGAAAACTACGGAAAAACCATAAAATAATAAGACACAGTCCACGAAAACCAGATTTTGGGTTCGGGAGTCGGTTACGTGTAGGGAAGGTATTAGCACCCTAAAACGCCTGCCCTAAGGCAGTACCTTTAACTAAATGCGCGAATATGGATGTGGTTTTCAAAATGTTTAACTTTCCCTTAACTAAATGATTTTGGATTTTTGGGGAAAGTGAACCTGACAAGGACTGGCCTTGCTCCTACGTATCTCCACTTTTGATGGAGAATCAAGGATCACGTAGTTCTGGCAAGGCGATATGTTTGTAGTTTGAAAAAGTGAATGTTTTTAGTTTTTGAAGATTTTATATTTTTTGGTATTTTTGTTTTAGGAGAGTGAAAATGTTTTTAGCACAAGGACGATGCGTGCGATCACACATGTGCCTAAACCTTTAAAACATATTTTTGTAATTTTATTTAACAGAGGGAAAATGTTTTTAGCACAAGGACGATGCGTGCGATCACACATGTGCCTAAACCTTTAAGACATATTTTTGGGTTTATTTAAAAGAGAGAAAAAGTTTTTAGCACAAGGACGATGCGTGCGATCACACATGTGCCTAAACCTTTAAAACATATTTTTAGGTTTATTTAAAAGAGAGAAAAAGGTTTTTAGCACAAGGACGATGCGTGCGATCACACATGTGCCTAAACCTTTAAAACATATTTTTGGGTTTATTTAAAAGAGAGAAAAGGTTTTTAGCACAAGGACGATGCATGCGATCACACATGTGCCTAAACCTTTAAAACATATTTTTGGGTTTATTTAAAAGAGAGAAAAGGTTTTTAGCACAAGGACGATGCGTGCGATCACACATGTGCCTAAACCTTTAAAACATATTTTTTATTTTTTTGAAGAAAGAGAAAAGATTTTTAGCACAAGGATGATGCGTGCGATCACACATGTGCCTAAACCTTTAAAACATATTTTTGGTAATTTTTGAAGAAAGAGAAAAGGTTTTTAGCTCAAGGACGATGCGTGCGATCACACATGTGCCTAAACCTTTAAAATGTATTTTTGTAATTTTTCGTGTTTAAAATGCAACAAAATAAAAATAAAAGACAAGATCTATGAAGTGGGGTTATCATACAAGGGGGTTACATACAGTAAAATCTAATAATCAAATAAATAATAAAAACAAAGAAATCTATTAAGAATAGAAGTGCAGATATAAAAACCAGGAGTTGCGTGGCGGAGTAAAATTAAGCTCTATAGTTTGGGCCAAAACCCCTATTTTTTGCCTTTGTATCATGTCAGGGGTGTAAAGATTAAAAAATGGGGTGCCGCCTCTTTGAACCAGACCAAACACACGGGTCGCCAGTAACCACCCGCGCCGCCAGAGCCTACATCGGCCCAAGCTCCAGTTTGCTAGCTCCTTCTCTTCTCCACTCCTTCGCGTGCAAGAAAGAAACTCTCGCCTCTCCACGCCACTCCCGGTGAAGCCAAACGCCGCAAGCCGTGAGCGAAGGTCGCGCTCATCGTCGGGGTCGTTTTCCGTCAAGATACCAGGGCGCCTCCTTTGTATAGTGCCTTCCGCCTCTCCACAGATATACTTGGGTTCCCTTTCTTTTTGGTGATTTGTATCTGTTATGGCATTCTTTATTGCTAGAGCAATGAATGGGTATCGATGAGTCTGGTGTTCATGGGGTCATGGGTATTCTATCATGTTTGGGTGTTGGGAATGGATGTAGTCGTGGGTGTCAAGATGGCTGTGGCAAGTGAATATGGTTGAAGTGAATATGGTTGAAGATTCGGGTGTTGGAGGTGATCGGGATGAAGTTGAAGATGCTGGCCGTGTGTAAGGATGGAGATTGTGATGTTGGCTGTGTATAAGGGGTAAGGATGAAGAGATGATGTTGGAGGTGGTATATGGATGAAGATGAGGATGAGCGTTGTCCGTGAAAACGAAGAGGGAAGGGTGTATGGCCGCGAGGTCTCAGGATGAAAATGATGATGTTGATGTGCATAAGGGTTATAGGTCCAGTGTTGGAACAGTGTTGGAGATGAAAGTGATGTTGTTGGTCGAATGGTAAGGATGAAAATGGTGGGCTGGAGTGGGTGAATATGGGTGTTTGGCCGTGCGTGTTAGCAATGGCCGTGGGTGTCAAGATGGTTGGGTGTGATGATTGTTCGGTAACAACAGACATGTACAAATATTCACAATACTATGCATCTATTTAACAGCACCACATGCAAACCTAACACATGCAAACTTAGCAACAACATAACATAGACATGTTCAAGGGCAACGTAACAGAGATATGTTTAAGGGCAACGTAAAAGAGACATGTTCAGGACAACGTAACATAGACATGAGGGCAAGTAACCAATTCAGTAAAACATGGAGTGCAAGACATTACTTACCTTTTTGAAGCTTGGTTCGGTCCTTGTTAACCCGTCGATGGATTCTTTCTCCTTGTGGCTGACCTTCTTTTTCCAGTAACCAGTCTCTGTTTCTCCTCCCTCCTTGGTGAGAATGGAGTTTAGAGTTCGGCCATGGTATATGGATAAAGATGATGGTTGACGGGAGACGTGGTGGAGGTAGCGAGTGAGTTGGGAAGAAGAAAAAGTGGTTTGGATAGTTACGGGTGTTGATGATGAAAAGGGAGAGGAATGAAAATGAATGAACAATGGTTAGAGGTGTGACGATGATTTTGTGAGGGAGTGGGGAAGAAAATGATGGTGAGGTCCCGTCGGTATGAGGTGTTGAAAGTGTATATCGATGAAGGTCCGGGGGAATGGTGTTTTGCCGTGATGAGGGAGGGCGTCAAATGGTTTCTTGGTGGTGGTGGTGGTGTTTGAGATGAATATGCAGAGGTGATGATGCTAGAGGTTGAGTCTGGTTTGGTGAGGATGATAAGTGTAGTGAGTGATGGTCATGTAGTTATGAGGTGTTTGAGGGTGGCTGTGACAGTGGGTGAATATGGGTGGAGATGGTCACTGGGTGAGGATAGGTGGTGGCCTTTAGGTGTTGGTAGTGGTTTTTGAGATGAATATCAGAGGTGATGAAGCTGGAGCTTGAGTCTGGTTTTGGTGAGGATGATAGGTGTTGAGAGGGAAGAGGATGGGTGATGGAGAATGGAGACCTGAGGTTCGGCCCTGGTCATGTTGGAGATGAAGGTGATGATATTGGCTCTATGCGAATATGGAGGATGTCCATTTGGTTACTAGTGAGTAGTATTAGGTGTCTCTGGCAGGTGAATCTGGTTGAAGTGAATCACTGGGTGAGGGAATCCGAATGAACAAATAAACTAAGGACCGAAGATAGTGGGTTCACATGCCCTCCCTGTCTGGCCATCAGAAAAACCCCAATACAAAATTGGTGTAAGAGGGAACTTTACAGAGTTGGACAGCCGCTCCAGACGTGTCAGGCGGGCGCTCGTGGAAGACAAACTCAGGTGGAAGTCCAGCAAATTGATTCTTCTCTTCTTTTTTAAATGCCAGAAACCCATACTGTGAGTGGTTTTTCAGACTGGCCGCGTGTTTGCTTTACCATGTGCCTCCAACAATTGCTCTGCCGTGTTGGTGCTTCCCTTCCAGCGAGGCCGTGAATATGGAGCTGCCCATGCTGCTGCCAGCGTGTTGCTCCCCATGCTTCCATTCGTGTCGGCTTTTCTCCAAATTAAAAATCCAAAAGTGTAAGCTAGCCAAAAATATTCTCTTTTTGCAGAAACCCATACTGCCAGTAGCTTTTCAGACGGTTAATGGTGGACAGCGGCAGCTGAAGGTGGGAATCTTCGCTGTAATGCTCAGACGAATTTTAAAATGCAGCCACCACTATTCGGACGCTCGGTCAAACCCGAAAATGAACGACCGTTCACATTACATGACCGAACGCTCTAATCTAAACACACAGACCGAACGTTCACAAAGTAGACCTCTGATCCAGGCCGAACGTTTCCGAGAATACCAATTTAAGGACGAACGCTTACAAACACAAGTCGCCATCTGTCGCAACCAGGATCGCGATGGGACGACGATCCGAAAAAGAAACGGGTTTCAAAAAGAGATTTTGGAGTCGCCACCATAGTTTATTCTGGAAAACTACGGAAAAACCATAAAATAATAAGACACATTCCACGAAAACCAGATTTTGGGTTCGGGAGTCGGTTACGTGTAGGGAAGGTATTAGTATCCTACAACGCCTGCCCTAAGGCAGTACCTTTAACTAAATGCGCGAATATGGATGTGGTTTTCAAAATGCTTAACTTTCCCTTAACTAAATGATTTTGGATTTTTGGGGAAAGTGAACCTGACAAGGACTGGTCTTGCTCCTACGTATCTCCACTTTTGATGGAGAATCAAGGATCACGTAGTTCTGGCAAGGCGATATTTTTGTAGTTTTGAAAAATAGATGTTTTTTTTAGTTTTTGAAGATTTTATATATTTTTGGTATTTTTGTTGTAATATTTATACTTTTTGCGTAATGAGTATTAGGCTGATGCGTACGATCGCACGAGCACTCACATGGCTTTTTCCTTTTATTGTTTTGCGTAATGAGTACTAGGCTGATGCGTACGATCGCACGAGCACTCACACGGCTTTTTCCTCTTATTGTTTTGCGTAATGAGTTCTAGGCTGATGCGTACGATCGCACGAGCACTCACACGACTTTTTTCCTTATTGTTTTGCGTAATGAGTACTAGGCTGATGCGTACGATCGCACGAGCACTCACACGGCTTTTTTGTTTATTTTATATTTTGGACAATAAGTACTAGGCTGATGCGTACGATCGCACGAGTACTCATACCAATATTTATTGTTACATGTTTTTTAAGTTTTATATGTTTTTTATATTATTTTTTCTTATGTATTTTTTGTAATTTTTATGTAAAATGACAAAACAAGCTAAACAGATATAAACAAAGCAAAGGGATGTGGGTTACTATACATGGAGTTACATATCGTAAAAACTAAATAATAAAAATAAAGAAACAAACACAAGTAAATAAAGGTCCAAGAGCAACAGGGTGTAGACGAGAACGGGGTACCAAAAAGGGAACTTTCGTTTTTTATCGTTTTTATCATGGGTATAAGCCCAAGGGTAAGGACAGGGGGTGCGCGGGTCAAATAAAGGGGGTGCATGGGTGAAATAAAGGGGGTGCATCTTTTTGTTTTAGGGAAATCTGGGCCAGAAAACAAAAACGAGCTCCAGGCCCTTTCCTTGGTCTCTTCTGTCTGAACGGGGGAAACCGGAAACACTCACCTCCGCCACTGCTTCTTCAAGCCACGACAACAGCACCATCCATTGATTTCGGCGTCACCCACGCCCTCCGACGCCACCGGGAGGACTGCCGTGAGGTTGAGCGGGCACGATACTGTGATTTTTCCTTTGCGGGTTCGGTGCAGGCTTGAGAGGCACGATGATCAGAGAATGGCGGTGTTCTCGTGAGGTGAGGGGAGGCTTGTGATGCGGATGGCGCGGATGTAATGATTGCATGCACTCTCGGTGATTGTTCTGATCGTGGCGGAGATGTTGAAGATAAAAAGCCGGTCCGATAGAGGATGGTTTTTTGGTGGTGGTGGTGGTGTTCGAGATGAATATGCAGAGGTGATGATGCTGGAGGTTGAGTCTGGTTTGGTGAGGATGATAAGTGTAGTGAGTGATGGTCGTGTAGTTATGAGGTGTTTGAGGGTAGCTGTGACAGTGGGTGATGGAGAATGGAGATCTGAGGTTCGGCCCTGGTCATGTTGGAGATGAAGGTGATGATATTGGCTCTGTGCGAATATGGCCCATGTCCATTTGGTTACCAGTGAGTAATATTAGGTGTCCCCGGCAGGTGAATCTGGTTGAAGATGATAACCGGGTGAGGGAATCCGAATGAACGAATAAACTAAGGACCAAAGATAGTGGGTTCACGTGCCCTCCCTGTCTGGCCATCAGAAAAACCCCAATACAAAATTGGTGTAAAAGGGAACTTTACAGAGTTGGGCAGCCGCTCCAGACGTGTCAGGCGGGTGCTCGTGGAAGACAAACTCAGGTGGAAGTCCAGCAAATTGATTCTCCTCTTTTTTTTTTTTAAATGCCAGAAACCCATACTGTGAGTGGTTTTTCAGACTGGCCGCGTGTTTGCTTTACCATGTGCCTCCAACAATTGCTCTGTCGTGTTCGTGCTTCCCTTCCAGCGAGGCCGTGAATATGGAGCTGCCCATGCTGCTGCCAGCGTGTTGCTCCCCAAGCTTCCATTCGTGTCTGCTTCCAGCCATGCATATACTTTTCTCCAAATTAAAATTCAAAAGTGAAAGCCAGCCAAAAATATTCTGTTCTTGCAGGAACCTAAACTACCAGTAGCTTTTCAGATGATTAATGGCGGACAACGGCAGCTGAAGGTGGGAATCCTCGGTGTAATGCTCAGACCAATTTAAAACGCAGCCACCACTATTTGGACTCTCGGTCAAACCCGAAAATGAACGACCGTTCACATTACATGACCGAACGCTCTAACCAACTAAACACACAGACCGAATGTTCACAAAGTATACCTCTGATCCAGGCCGAACGTTTCCGAGAATACCAATTTAAGGACGAACGCTTACGAACACTAGAACAACATGAACGAACGCTCGAGATTGCCTCATGAGAAAATACAACATTAAGACCAAAAGCCACCAAATTTGACCGAGCGGTACCAGATTAAACCAAAACTGAGCGGTAAAGATAATGGTCAATTAAACGAACAGTAGCGTAGTTGAAAGGGGACGAACGTTTGATCATAGATGACGAACAGTCGTAGGCTTGAACAGTTGGAGCCAAGAATGACCGAACGGTATACCTGCGAGGCCGAACGGTCGAACGTTATTGGTATTGAAAAGATGGCCGAACGGTCGTTAAGTCGAACGCTGGTGTGGACGAGCGGCAGAAGAGCAGGACGAGCGGTAGATGAGGGAGGACGATGGGACGAACGGTTGGAAAGCTTGTCGATGACCGAATGCTTGAGGCTGAGAAATGCCGAACGTCCTAAAGGGTCACTATTGAGGACGAACGGTCACAGCAACAGTCAAAGGCCGAACGTTTTTTTTTATTATATTTATATTTTTTTTATTTTTTATGATGAAAATAAATTTATTAATCAACCCGGACGAAATTGAGTGTTGACAGATACATACCCTAATTTCTTATATTTGACTGCTTAATCAGTACCCAACAAACATCTTGAATACCTTGCTCTCATTGTTCACAATCTCACCATCACCTCATCATTTTGGGTTAATGATGCTTCATTTATGCTATTGCTTAAACTCATTTCTTGATGTGCCTGTCATGCAATAAAACAAACATAAACGTTATAAAATAAAAAAAGAAACTAGTTTCTTATATCCGACATCTTAATCAGTCATACCCAACGAAGATTTTGAATACTTTGCTCTCATTGTTTACAATTTCACCATCTATATTGTGACTTTAGGCTAATGGTGCTTCATTTATGCCATTGCTTAAACTCATTTATCAATGTGTATACAATAAAACAAACATAAACGTTATAAACTAAAAAAGAAAATAACCACAATTACTGTTAGGTTTCACTTCCTTAATTGATGGTTAAGAGAACCCCTAAACAGATAAGAGAAAGAAAGAGATAATTGATTTTCCAGCCCTTTTTCATTCATACGAAAGGCTATATATAGCCATTACAAATCATAATTGGTTATAATCAAAGGGTCCTCCTGATTTGGTGGGCAAGGAAATCTACAAAATAAAAAACAATCTACCAAATCCCATAACTAAATTATTCTGGTGCAATGAAAAACATGATCTGGCACTTATAGAAAAATGATGACAAAGAGAGATTCTATGGAACGTAATCCCTCAAATGGGCTGGTGTGGTAGTAATCCTTTTGGGCCTTGCATTATTCAAATGGCCTATGGTTTGCTTGCTAACAATGTCCGCCTCTGAGTTGTGTCCACTCTTCCCAACTAGTATCATCCGGTGATAGTCCGAACCATTGAATAAGGACCATTTGGGTTGGGGGATCTGTGGAGTTGTCCATGTGAGTATCCAAAATTGCCATAGGGCGAATTATTGGTTGTTGGTTGAAGGCCTCCAAAGGAAGTGGGGTGGGGTCCGGGACAAGGCCATGATGACGTTTCAGCAATGAACAATGGAAGACCGGAAGAATTTTGGACTCAAGTGGTAAATCCAATTGATAAGCAACCGTACCAATTCGGGCAAGGATTTTGTGAGGTCCATAAAACCTTTTGGAAAGTTTGTGATAAGTGGAACCAGAAAGAGACTGTTGCCGATATGGTGTGAGACGAACATAAACCAAATCACCTACCTCATAAGACATATCACGTCGTTTGGGATCAGCATAATGCTTCATAATGGCCTGGGCTTTAAGTAGTTTTCTCTGCAATTGTGCTAATAGGGTTTGGCGTGATGCCAACAATGTATCGACAACTTCTATAGATGATGAACCCAGTAAGTAATGGGGAATGGATGGAGCTAGCTTGCCATAAATGATATGGAAAGGAGAATACCCCGTGGAAGGGTGAGTAGAAGTGTTATAAGACCATTCCGCCAAAGCTAAATACTTAGACCACTAAGAGGATTTGGAGTGGACGAAAGAACGATGGTATTGCTCCAAGACCCGGTTAAAAACCTTAGTTTCTCCGTTCGTTTCTGGATGATATGACGTGCTCATTCGAAGTCGGGTACCACATTGATAGGTGTAAACTTTACTTGTTTTTGTTCCTTAAATTGTTGTGCTTTTGAATAAGTTTTAGTGTTAATTCTCATGAAAAGTATATAATTGTTGATATAAGTATAATTTCGACTGTTTAAATGTGTTTTGATGCTTTTGTTCGTTATTTTCAAAGTAAAATAAGGATTGGATACTATCAAAGACTTGGAGTGCGTCATTTTCTTGTCAGAAGGATGAAATAACCAAGCCAGCGAGAACGGACGTTCGCCCAGCGAACGCACGCTCGTCCAGCGAGTGGACGCTCGTCGCCCAGCGACGCTCGTCCAGCCAAGAAGTCCAGCGCGGACGCTCGTCCAGCGAGTGGACGCCCGTGAATCAATAGTGGAAGCTCGCCCAGCAAGCTGTGGACGCTCGTCCATCGAGACGCTCGCCCAACGAGAAGTTGACGCTCGTCTAGCGAGTGAACGCCCGTGAATCAACCTTGGACGCTCGCCCAGCAAGCTGTGGACGCTCGTCCAGCGAGACGCTCGCCCAACGAGAAGTGGACGCTCGCCCAGCGAGTGGACGCTCGTGACTCAACAGTTGGACGCTCGCCCAGCGAGCTAGGACGTTCGCCCAGCGAGACGTGCACCCAGCGAACGGACGCTGCTCGCCCAGCGAAAAATCACTTACAGCCTTCTCTTTAAAAACGCGATCCAGAAACAGAAACCAGCAGTCTTGGAGGGGAGAAGTCCAGAGGGGACTCTGCAGCTCACGTCCAGCTCGTTTTGGGTGCTTCCAAGGTGGAAAATCACCACTTTCTACCATCCAATCCATCGTTTATCGCTTCTGTGATGTATATGTGTAGCTAGAACTCCATTTCACTGGGGTTGAGAGTAAAATTTTGAACTTCTATGTAATTTCTCTATTAATGCATGAACTTGTTTGAATTATGTGTTCTATCTTTATTATTCATGCCTATGATGGGAATCTGAGCTATTTGAACGGTTAAATCATTGGGAAATGTATGAGACCGCGGACCTAGGATAGAACTGCTAAAGGATTTCAAGTCCTAGACATAGGATGGAATTTTTAGTCATCTGTGACATTGTGTTTAAGGCAAATCTGATAATTGAATTAGCTAAGGGATTAGTAATTTAGTTTGAGTGATTCTGAACTGTCATCTGAGGGATCAGAGGCTGCATGCGCCTAGGATGTCGATGCCTAATTTTGAGGAATTGTGTTAGTAGAAAATTACCGGAGTGATGAACTTGAATTTCAACCCCAGTGAATTTTAATTCATCTGTTTTTACCACTTTAATTTCATCTGTATGCAAATCTTAATTGTGTTATAAAAATACGTTTATTAATCGCTAAATTAGTAAACTTTAATCAATCTGTGAATCAAAACAAATCTCTTGGGAAAACGATTTCCGGACTTACCGGTTTATTACTTGAACGATTCGGTACGCTTGCCGAGGTCTTAACAAGTTTTTGGCGCCGTTGCCGGGGATTTGTTTTTATTTTCGTTGATTGTTTGTTGTTTATCTAGTTTAGTTGATTTTAGCTATCTTTTGTTTAAGTGTTTATTGTGATCTTATTTGAACTTTTGTGCATATTTGTTATTATCTGTAGAAATTGTGTCTTTTTGGATTGTTTCTTTTTAGTTTGTGTTTTGTATGAGAAGCAGAGAACAGGTTGAAGGTCTACTTTTTGATCCGGAAATTGAAAGAACTGCTCAAAGGATCAACAGCATAAGGAGAAGACAAAGTAGAGAATCCAGAGAAGCCTCTACTATTTCTGAAGAAATTCTTAACTCTTCATCTGATCAAGAAAAAGAAGAAATGGAAGATAATCGTACTGGAGAAGGTTCTGGGCAAGGAAGACGTGCTCTTGCAGATTATAATACTTTCTCAGGACCTCTGCACTTTAACAGTATTGCAAGAGCAGTGGTGAATGCTGCTAACATGGAGATGAAGCCAGCTCTTATTCATCTGGTGCAGAACAATCAGTTCCATGGATTATCTCACGAGAATCCATACACTCACTTGGCTACTTTCATGGAGATCTGTAATACAGTGAGGATTCACCAGGTTCCAGATGAAGCAATCCGACTCAGCTTATTTCCATTCTCATTGGCCGGTAATGCAAAAATGTGG
Source organism: Vigna angularis (assembly GCF_016808095.1). NCBI lineage: Eukaryota > Viridiplantae > Streptophyta > Magnoliopsida > Fabales > Fabaceae > Vigna > Vigna angularis. The sequence continues at coordinate 29,370,962 of NC_068976.1, forward strand.
CTGAATTCCTTTCCAGAGAATAGTCTGACAGTCTGGGATGATGTAGTTGCAAAATTTCTGAATAAGTTCTTCCCTCAGTCCAAAGTCAATAAGGGAAAGCAGGAGATCTCGTCTTTTCAACAGGATGCTGATGAAACTCTAGGTCAAGCATGGGATAGATTCAAAGGCCTACTGAGAAAAACCCCTACTCATGGATTTGATGAGCCTACAATGTTAAATTTGTTTCTTGGAGGGCTGAAATCTCAAACAAAGTTAATGTTAGATGCATCAGCTGGAGGTAGTATCAGATGGAAGACGCCTGAAGAAGCACATGATCTGATTGAAAATATGGCTGCAAATGATAATGAAGTTCAGAGTGAGAGAGCTCAATTTCAACAAAAAGGTGTTCTTCAGCTTCAATCTCAAGATGCTTTACTAGCTCAGAACAAGATTATGACTCAGCAACTTGAGACATTAATGAAGAAGTTGTCTCAGCTACCTAAAGAACTGTAGAATGTTTCTCAAGCTCAACATCAGAGTTTTCAAAGTTGTGAATTATGCGGAGGAAATCATAATAATGGTCAATGCGTAGTGCAAAGCATGTCTCATGAAGAAGTAAATTATATGGGAAATCAAGGTCTTCAGACGAATTATAATCAAGGTCAAAGTTTTAATCAAGGATGGAGACCTCATCCAAGTATGGGACAAGCTATTCCGTTCAATAGACCACCTCCACAGAACTTTCAGCAACAACCTACTCTGACCGATAGAACTTCAAAACTGGAAGAAACTCTTCAGTAGTTTATGCAGGTATCAATCTCCAACCATAAAAGTACAGAAGCCTCACTTAGGAATTTGGAGATTCAGGTAGGTCAATTAGCTAAAAAGTTGGAAGAAAAACCAGAGAAGGACTTTGGGGCAAACACTGAAGTAAATCCAAAGGAAAAGTGTAAAGTTATTACTACAAGATCAGGAAGAACTCTGGAAGAAAGAGAGAATGAGAAAAAAATGATTGAAGAAAAAGATGAGATGAATAAAGAGGGAGATAAAGAAGAAGAGAAAGAGGATAGAGAAAGTGAAAAAGAGAAAGAGGGAGAGAAAAAGAAAGAACAGATGTATGAGAAACCTCTTCCATATCCAAAGGTTTTCTCTAAAAACGAGAAGGAAAAACAGTTCAGGAGTTTCATTGATATTTTCAAGAAGTTGGAAATCAAGATGCCCTTCTCAGAAGCACTGAAACAAATGCCTGCTTACTCGAAATTCATGAAAGATTTGCTCACAAAGAAGAGAAAGTATATTGAGGAAGAAACTATAGAAGTACAAGGCCAGTGCAGTGCTATCATTCAGAAGTTGCTTCCACCAAAGTTTAAAGATCCAGGCAGTTTTACAATTCCATGCACCATTGGTAAACTGGCTATTGGGAAGGCGTTAATTGATCTTGGAGCCAGCATTAATCTTATGCCTTTGTCTATGTTTAAAAAGATTGGAGAATTAGAGTGGAAGCCCACACGCATGACTCTACAATTGGCAGACAGATCGATCAAATATCCGCATGGAGTAGTGGAAGATGTGTTGGTAAAGGTAGATAAATTCTTATTTCCAGTGGATTTTGTTATCATTGAAATGGAAGAAGATACAGAAATTCCTTTGATTCTGGGAAGGCCATTCATGAAGACTGCTCGAGTGTTGATTGATGTTGATGATGGGAAGCTCAAAGTGAGAGTTGATAATGAAGAAGTAAATTTCAATGTTTTTGAAGCAATGTCTCACCCAAATGATGAAGATGCATGCTTTCAAACTGATGAACTTGAGGAAGTCTGCATGATGACACAGAAGACGATGCACATATCATCACCTCTTGAAAGAACTCTTGTTGATGCTTGTGAATTCCTACTTGCATATGAAGAGAAATTAATTGATGAATGTATACAGACTCTAGATACTTTAAAGGAAAGTCCATCTGATGAAGAAGAGATAAAAGAAAAGAAGCTGGACTTGAAGTTGCTACTTTCACATTTGAAGTATGCTTTTCTTGACAAAGATGACAATAAACCTATGATCATCAGCAATGCTTTATCCACTCTGGAGGGAGAAAAGTTAATTAAATTCTTGAAAGTGAACAAAGGAGCTGTAGGTTGGTCAAATTCTGATCTGAAAGGAATAAGTCCTTCTTCTTATTCCATGCATATAATATTCATGAAGGATGATTTCAAACCATTGGCTCAACCACAGAGAGCTTCTTAGTGTCAAGCTAAAAACGTTAAACAAGCGCTTACTAGGAGGCAACCCAGCTTTCTAACTCTATCTATTTATGTTTTCAATTCTTTTGGTTGTGTGGATTGAATCTGAATCTGTTTAGTTGTGTGGATTGAATTATGTTGTTTGCATTGATTTGATTTTGTAATGTTTGTTGGAAGTTTGATTTTGAGTTTTGAATTATGTCCATGATAACTGGCATGATTGTGAGATTGTTATTGCAAAATCTGAGTTTTAGAACTTGTGTTATGATTATATATGATTTGTTCTTGAATCTGATTGATTGTGACCCAGAAGTTGAATATTTGAGTGTACTGAGAAAGCTTTCAGAGCAAGTGAGAAGTTGTTATTGCTATGAATTTGGTTTTTGCATAATTCTTATTAACACAGATACATTCTGGTTTAGAAATGAGAAAGGCAGTTTTGTTTGATGAAATTAGCTACTTGGCCAGATGACTACCCATATGTGAATATTCATCCTTTGTTATCCTGTTTGAGCCTTATATATATTTTTGTGTACCCTCAGCATATTACAGAACAATCTACCTTATCCAACACTCTAGAAGAAGAGAACAAGAAACATAATTGTCAAGAGATAGGTAGAAATTAAGTTTGGGGGAAATCATAATCAGTTGAATCTTAAACTGATAAAAAAAAAGGGGGTTATTGTATCATGTAAATATGAAAAAGTATCAAAGTTAGAGAAAAATTCAGAAAATGTGTTATGTGATGAATGAAGAGGTAGTTGATAAATAAGTTTCAATATTGTTATGTTCTTGTTCTCCTCTTCTTTAGTGTTGTTTTGTTTCCCTGTAAAACCATGTTTCTTCTAGCCAAGCCAAGTTATAACCTGAGAAAGTCCTTTTGATTTAAATCAGAATTTTTGAAGTGTATATGAGATGACTTGCAAAAGTTGATGAAGTAGTTGATGACAATCTGAGTATGAATTGAAGTTGTAAACACTTGCAGGTTAAGATAAACACAGATTGAGCATAATGGTTTTATTCTTTTTCTGGTTGTCTTATCATTTTGGATTCAAGAACTTGTCAATATAGAAGTTATAACATTTGATCTGAATATTTGGAGGTGTAGGTACAATCCTTACTTTTGTGACAAAGATTATGTGATGGAATACTAACTGTTTTGTTGGGTTCGTTTTTCTATTGTTTTTGTTTATTTTCATGAGGACATGAAAATATATAAGTTTGGGGGAGTTTGATAAGTGTAAACTTTACTTGTTTTTGTTCCTTAAATTGTTGTGCTTTTGAATAAGTTTTAGTGTTAATTCTCATGAAAAGTATATAATTGTTGATATAAGTATAATTTCGACTGTTTAAATGTGTTTTGATGCTTTTGTTTGTTATTTTCAAAGTAAAATAAGGATTGGATACTATCAAAGACTTGGAGTGCATCATTTGCCTGTCAGAAGGATGAAATAACCAAGCCAGCGAGAACAGACGTTCGCCTAGCGAACGGACGCTCGTCCAGCGAGTGGACGCTCGTCACCCAGCGAACGAACGTTCGTCGCCCAGCGACGCTCGTCCAGCCAAGAAGTCCAGCGCGGACGCTCGTCCAGCGAGTGGACGCCCGTGAATCAAAAGTGGACACTCGCCCAGCAAGCTGTGGATGCTCGTCCATCGAGACGCTCGCCCAGCGAGAAGTGGACGCTCGTCCAGCGAGAAGTGGACGCTCGCCCAGCGAGTGGACGCTCGTGACTCAACAGTTGGACGCTCGCCCAACGAGCTAGGACGTTCGCCCAGCGAGACGTGCGCCCAGCGAACGGACGCTGCTCGCCCAGCGAAAAATCACTTACAGCCTTCTCTTTAAAAACGCGATCCAGAGGTAGAAACCAGCAGTCTTGGAGGGGAGAAGTCCAGAGGGGACTCTGCAGCTCACGTCCAGCTCGTTTTGGGTGCTTCCAAGGTGGAAAATCACCACTTTCTACCATCCAATCCATCGTTTATCGCTTCTGTGATGTATATGTGTAGCTAGAACTCTATTTCACTGGGGTTGAGAGTAAAATTCTGAACTTCTATGTAATTTCTCTATTAATGCATGAACTTGTTTGAATTATGTGTTCTATCTTTATTATTCATGCCTATGATGGGAATCTGAGCTATTTGAACGGTTAAATCATTGGGAAATGTATGAGACCGCTGACCTAGGATAGAACTGCTAAAGGATTTCAAGTCCTAGACATAGGATGGAATTTTTAGTCATCTGTGACATTGTGTTTAAGGCAAATCTGATAATTGAATTAGCTAAGGGATTAGTAATTTAGTTTGAGTGATTCTGAACTGTCATCTGAGGGATCAGAGGCTGCATGCGCCTAGGATGTCGATGCCTAATTTTGAGGAATTGTGTTAGTAGAAAATTACCGGAGTGATGAACTTGAATTTCAACCCCAGTGAACTTTAATTCATCTGTTTTTACCACTTTAATTTCATCTGTATGTAAATCTTAATTGTGTTATAAAAATACGTTTATTAATCGCTAAATTAGTAAACTTTAATCAATCTGTGAATCAAAACAAATCTCTTGGGAAAACGATTTCCGGACTTACCGATTTATTACTTGAACGATCTGGTACGCTTGCCGAGGTCTTAACAAACATAAGCGAAATAATTCGCGCCAAAATTTACTGATAAAGATAGGGTCGCGATCGGATATAAGACTGCGTGGTATGCCATGATATTTGCAGATAATATCAAGGAATAAATGAGCCACCTTAGACGCAAAATATTGTTGTGGCAAAGGGCCCAAGTGAACTCCCTTAGAAAAGCGGTCTACAACAACCAAAATAACTGTGAAGCATTAAGAAGATGGTAAGCCAGTTATAAAATCAAGGGATAAATCTTCCCATACAGCTGTAGGGACAGGCAGAGGTTGCAAAAGGCCAGTTGGTTTGTGTGTACCAGACTTCACTTGTTGGCAGATAGAGCATTGTTGAATGAAAATTTTGACGTCTTTACGGAGTCCAAGCTGAAAGAAGATTCAACTTTCTATACTGGTGTACCAGTTTTATGTATAACCAGTATAAAAGTATTCTCCAATATTACAAAAATATCATTACATCATTTTCTGTATTGGTTTCAACTTTAATCAATATAGAAGATATGACATTATTTACAAAACTATCAGTGTCTCTCTTTTTATATCTCTTGGATTTAAACCAGTATATAATATTAGATAAGTGTAGAAAACTTATTTTGCACCAGTGAATTCTAAAATTAGTTTTGATAATTATTTTTCTTTATCACTTAATTATGAAACTTAGGTAAATATCCACCTTAAAATAACATATTTGATCATAAGAATGAGATCTAAGTGAAACTATGAGAAAAGATTGTCAACTTTTCTAACTTAAAATCTAACACAATATATTTATGGATCTTTTTTATATTGTTTAACTTTTTATTTTTTACATAATGTTAGATTTAAATTGGTATTATACTTAAACTAATACTTAAAAATATATTTAAAGATAATCATGAAAAATTTTCAAATTTCAAAATAAATAATAATTAATGAAAAAGGAAATTGACTTAAACATTTCTTTTAAATACTTAAAATCTAAAAGAGAACATGTCTAACTTAAAATCTGAGAAGAGTAGTCTGAACAATTGTAATTTAAATGTGTAAAAAAACACAAGTTTTCTTAGACTAATAAGTAATAAAAAAATAAAAATCAGATAAACCAAATATACACATAAAATAATATATTTTAAAATAAAAAAACAATTTATACTTTTTGATAGTGTATATCTCAATTATAAATTAATCACTTTTTTTAAATATTTTTTTTACATGTTCTGAAATAATTATGTTAGATATTTCTTTCGTTAATGTTTATCTGGTTAAAATCTACTTGAAATAATAATAACAATAATAAATAAAATGATTAATTAATTCTGTGTATTAATATATTTAATTTTTAATATAATAAAAAATTATAGTCAGTCTATAAATTTTAATTTTCTTAATTTTATTTAATCTTCGATAATAATTGAATTAATTGATCACATTCTCTATTAGTTGTCTCGTATGTTTATTAGAGGAAAAAAATGACGATAATTTGAAACAATATCCTTTAACTTTTACTTTGTTCTTAGTAGTTATTTTAAGGTTAATATATATTAATATCAAATTTTTTCATTAATGAACATAATGATAATTTTTAAGAACTAAAATATATTCAATTGCCTCGATCGTCAATGAAATTTAAATAAAATTAGCGAAATTAAAATTTTTATAATAAAACTAACAACTTTTTGTATTTTGGTTTACTGAAAGAAAAATATGATAGTCTTGTCATATTTAACAGTCTCTTAACTCCATTAAATATATTCAGACAATGTGAGAGTCCTTTCAACTTTCACAAATTCAAACAAAAAAGATATAAACATGAAAATTTAAGTTGAAAATGACCTAACATGTTTGGCAAATATAATTTGTCATGATGAGAAAAGTATATACATATAAACCAAAATAATAAAACCTCGCAACCACTAAAAGTGATAAAATAGAAATAAATAGCCTAATAACATCAAAGTGGGAACAAGTGAAAACAATAAGAGATAAGATGAAGAAGCCATGAAGGGCTATGAAAAAAGATAAAACAGAAAGAAATTAATCACCATAAAAATTTAATTAATACGAAGAAATATAAGAAGACGATTTTTTTTTCTCTTTTTCTCTTAAATTCACCAACAAAATTTTAGTCACGATCAATATTAACGACAAGTTGCAGAAGTAGGTTAAAAGTTATGGAGAATATATTGGCCTAAGGATAGAATCATGTACTTGTTGCTTCATTGCAAAACTAAATGTTTAATATTTATTTTAGTCCCTATTTTCGTCATTTTAATTTAACGAGGTTTTCATCTCTTCTTAGCTATCTATATTTTGTAAAATTTATTTAATTTGATCATGATGTCTAAATAGTTAATCTAAATAGTTAACAATGTAGTGTTCATATTGGTAAATATTAAATGAGGTGTCATATTTTCATGTCACTAGTGTAGTCAAGGAAAATAATACCTGTTATTTTCGCTTATAGGCACTAGTTCTACAACCGAGGCATATACAGACGAGATAAAAAAGATAAACTTTTTGCCTCGGTTCTGAACCGAGTAAAAAAGGTTCGGATTTTGCCTCGGTTCACAGACAACCGAGGTAGTAGAGTGTTTTTAATTTTTTTTTTAATTTTGGTTCCTCATTCTGTTATGTTTTTCTATGTTCTTTTACTTTCTCTTTTCCTTCTCTTTTGTGCCTTAAACTTCTCTCTCTATTTTTTAATCTCAAGCTTATCCTGCAAATGTTTTTACATAAGTGGGGGCAAAGGAAGGTGTCCTGTTCAATATTTAACTCCATTGCAATCATACATCTGTGCATCATTGCATCCACGAACATTCTGCACAAATTGTGGTTTACATCAGTTATTTAACTCTCAAACAAGTTACAAAGAGAAGAGATCAATTGCGAAATGAACTTAGTTTATACCTGGAGCCCAACTCTGCATGACAGACCGATTGAAGCCCATCACCATCCACCCAATGAGCGAACAGGCCGATCGGATAAGATTATTTTCCTTTACAGATTTGACACCTGGTAGTCAGTCTATTCCCATCAACCGGCCGGTGGGAGCGAGACCTTTCGCCATCCAAACCGCAAACACTATCCATTTTTCCATCCACCTGTAGAGAAACAAAACCAAAAACCCAAGGAAGAGAAACGCAGATCCACTGGCTACGCCCTCGCCACACTATCGTTGTGCTTTCATCATCATCGCACCATCGTTGCTGCTCTCGCCGCCATCGTCGTTGCTCTCTCACCACCATCATAGCCGCACTATTCGAGAACTGGAGCTGAATGCGTTGTTGGAGAAGATGAGGCAGCAGAAGTAGCACACAGATCTATAAACTCTAGGTTTTGGTGTTGAAGAGGAAAAGGAACGAGCAAACCCTAGATCTGAAGGATTGTTCGGTGAAGGTTAGAGATCGGGGTTGTATGGTGGTTTAATCGGTGAAATCGTCCGATTAAACGGTGAAAAAGGCTAGAAACGAAGATTTAACCGGTGTAAATGGCTAGAACCCGATTTCAATTGGTGAGAATGAAGGAAAGGTAAAATGGTGGATCCGACTTACGGTGAAGGTTCTGCGATGGTGGATCTATGAAGCTGAGGACAACGAAGTTATGGCTGGTGCGAGTGAAGTGCGAGAGAACGAGGGAGACTCGCGTGCAGAGGAGAGGAGAAGAGGCATTTGGGGAAAAGTTTCCTAACTTGAAGGTCCCACGGTCCAATTAGAAAGGCTTATATGCCTCGGTCCATCCTGACAACCGAGACAGTATCTCTGTCCTGTGAGGTTTATGCCTCGGTTTACCCTGCCAACCGAGGCAATATTCTCTTTAGACGTTGATTTTTTAACAACTGAGGCATATATTGTTTTAAAAATTATGAGACGATCACCGTGTTTTGATACGCTTTGGTTCAAAAAAATCAAAACATAACGTACGAGTTAAAAATACGATTTTTTACTAGTGTGTATGTACATGTTAAGTTTCCTGCATAGTGTTTTTTTGACACTGGAAATTGTTATTGTATGATGTTGGAATTTTGTTTTTCCTTCGCTGGTTTGTGGTGCAACATAAGCTATGTTTAAGTGTTGAATATGTTGGACAGAACGCTGCATTATTTGGTCTGGGGCAGCCGCTAACCTATAGTATGTTTGATCATTGTTATTTCTTATGGATTGGGCAACTAACTGATCAGCTAACTTATTATTGAACAATGATATTTCTTATGGTCAACAATTAAGTCAACAATTAAATGTATTGAATAATGTTTAACTTTTATTTTAGTTTTAAATTATTTGACTGTATATTTTATTATTAAAACATTTTATGATAATTAAATAATTTTAATAGTATCAAAAAGAAAAATTAAAATGATTTTCAGTTCGTTTTAAAAGTCCTAGTAAGTAGCAGGCAATTTTAAAAGTTGCAGTAATTTGTGGCGGTTTTAAAAATCTTAGTAAGTAATGATAGTTTTGGAAATAAAATTCTTAGTAAGTAAGTAGTGATAGTTTTGAAAAAATCCTAACAAACAGTGGAGTTCCGGAAATTCAACAAATAACGACACTAAGTAGTAGCGATTCTGAAACCTACAAGTCACGTAGCGGTTAAACAAAAAATGGTCAGTAATTATTTATCAGTTTTTGTAATTGTAGGAAATATATTTACTAGAAGTTAAAATGGCTAATAATGTAAAATTAAACTATCATAAAAATTTGACATTTTTGAAGTGATTTTTAATCTCTTTTATAAAATACCTCTCCTATACTATGAGGTTAAGCGAAAGTGGTTCGGCGAAACTTTGCACTCAAAAACCAAAATATCAACAACCCCTAAAAAGTAAAAAGAAATTAAAAACAACTTAAATCACCGAACAAGTTAAAAGGATTAGTAAAAGGAATGACGACAAACTTCAAAAATCACGTAAATGGTGGTTTTTATGTTCGTTAGTGGTTTGAAACTGCGGAACACGGCAGACAATGCTCCGGTAAACGATAGCAGTCCGTTGAATGGTGCAAAGCCAGTGAATGGTAGGTTCTTCTCGAGCGACACTAGTGGGTGACTTCACGTTCTCTCCTAGGTTCTCTGCGCAAATGAGGTTCTCAATTTTGAAATCCAGAAATGAATCCCGTAAAATGAAAAAGTCCTGAAACCCTTTCTAACTTTATTTCCATGTCATTTTAAAATTTTCAATTTTGTTCCATATGGACCAATGAGAACGCGACACGTAGAAGAAGTTAAAAGTTTGTCAAAAAAATCAAATGACTATATAACAAAAATATTATATATATATATATATATATATATATATATATATATATATATTGTAATTTTCGTGTTAAATGGATTTACTTTTTCCTATATGTGCATTTTTTTTTAGCTGGACCTTTAAGAAGCCGTAGTGAACATTGGTTTGATGTTTGAATTTTACCGTTTAAGTTATAGAAATTTGACGATTGAAACCAAACACGGACATTAACCAACACACTTATTAAAAGGAAAAGTCTAATATTTATTTTGATTCTTATTTTTTTTATTTTTGTTTAAAGTGGTCATTAACTTTTTTGGACGGTCAAAGTTGTCTCAATTTTTGTTCCATTTAGTTCTTTTTTATAACGACATTTAAATAATTAACGACACAATATCTACGTAAGCCATCAATGAATGACGTGTTTTATTTTTTCTGATGTGGCTGTCCATGACGATTATGCGATTAAGGTTTTCTAGTTCACAATCTGGCTTCGCATGGTGGCATGCAGGTGGATTTCTCGTTGCTTTGATTTCGTTCGAAATTCTCTAGTCCCATTTAGGGCTTGTGTTTGAAGGTGGCTAATGTAAGAGTTTCGTGGTTCTTATTGCTTCCATAGTTGATTGCGATGATGATTTACGAGTTGGGTTTCGCAGTTATGCAAATTTGTGGTGGTTGAATGAATATGGTGTCTCGTCATGGTTGATTTAATTTGTAGTGGTGACGATGTTGGGCTTCATTTGCAATTTGTGATCTCTGGCTTTCTGATTTGCAGGTTGGAACTCATAGTGAGGCTTCGTGTGGAGGAGGCACAAAATGGGTCATAAGGATCGTACCTTATGTTGATGGTGCGAGGAAGTGGTGGCTGATACAAGTTTCTGTGATGGTTTATGGTTGTGTTATTGGTGGTTTTGTGTTTGGTTGGTCATTGAGGTTCTCCGATTTAGTGCACAATTTAGGATTTTCATAAGTTGCTCGTCAGGTTGCTTATTTACAATTTGTGGCTTGTTCAAAGAAGATGCTCACTATCTTGCAATAGTGATATAAGTAAAAAATGGCAATACGTTGTAACGACGACGTAATAACGAGGAAGGAGAGTTTGGTGACTAATAATGCTAGAGTAAAGAATGTTGGAAAGAAGATGAGATTATATGACAACAGATAATTTTTCGATGATTTATGTGAATATTAGTTTGAAACTAAAATAAATATTAAAGAAATGATACTTTGATGATTCATTTTATATATATATTTAAAAATATAAAAATTTGGTTTTTTATATTTAAGGACGAGTGTTTTTTATTTTTTCAATTGGGACTACAGTAAGGATGATAGAGAAAAAGTTGGAGTGACAGAGATGAAAAAGAAAAAGATGAGAGGAATGAGAGAGGTGAGTAAGGATTTGAGGTTCTTTTTTTTAGTTTTGAGAATGAAAATTATTAAAATACCCTTAACCTTAAAACTTAGAATCCATGATATAAAACTATTTTTGTCTACTAAAACCCGGTACACATTGATATAATGTACTAGGCGCAAACTCCATATTTAAAAATATAAAAATTTGGTTTTTTATAATTATTTTACCTTTATATTATGTTTTATTTTATGCGTTAAATAAATGTAAAAGTGGGTTAGCTTAACATTATTACCTACTAAATACAAATCAAATCACGATCAGTAGAGAGACAAGTGGTGTTGGGAGAGAAAAAGCTTGGAGGATAGCAGATAGAACCTTCTCAGAATAACGAAAGAACGATCGAACGAGTGGCTTAACTTGTGACAGAGAACGAATGAATGAATATCGACAAACACATCACAACGTAGCTCCACAAACAAACACTGCAAAAGGAGCCATGTCGATGTTCTTCGGTCCATCCGTCGCCACTGAATAGTCACTCCTTCATGGCCACTTCACTCTCCTTCTCCATTTCTCCCACAACCATAACCACATCTAGATTCAGACTCTCCGCCATGGCCGCCGCCCCCACCACCGTCACCACCCCTCCTACCACGGTCACTCCCGCCGTCATTGTCGGCGGCGGAAGAGTAGGAAGGGCTTTGCAAGACATGGGCACCGGCGAAGACCTCCTCGTTCGCCGAGGGGAGTCCGTGCCGCTTGATTTTGAAGGCCCCATTTTTGTGTGCACGAGGAACGATGATCTCGAGTCGGTGCTTCAATCTACACCACCATCTAGATGGAAAGGTGAGTCCTTTTGTTATGATTTCGTCATAGGGCTGGAGATTGTTATTGATGAGTTATTGATGGTGGCACAGATTTGGTGTTTTTCCAGAATGGAATGGTGGAGGCGTGGCTCGAGAGGAAAGGGTTGAAGGATGCAAACCAAGTGTTGGCTTATTTTGCTGTGTCGAAAATTGGTGAAGCCCCTGTTGATGGAAGGACTGATACCAATCCTGAAGGGCTCACTGCTGCATATGGCAACTGGGCTTCTGCTGTAGCTTCAAGATTAAAGGCTGGAGGCCTCTCTTGCAAGGTATACATAACATCATATATTTACTTTTTCTTCTTCTGCATAGTTGTATGTATCATGGACTCCAATCTTAGTAATTTTAATTTTAGAAATTTGTTTGTTTTCTTTTTTAATTCTAAGTACTGCTACGACAGCACCTCGCAAAATTGGGGCTAAAAGCAAGAAAAAAAAATCTGAAGGAGCTTCTTTTAATTTTTGGGGACACGAGTGTTTTGATTCTCATGTGTTGTTTTTTTGTTTGTTTAGCATCAATATTGAAGTTGTTGGGTATCCTTATACAATGTCGAAAACAAATATCTACAAACGTCTAATGTATGTCTGAAAAGCCAGGTTCTGGAAAAGGAGGCGTTTCAAAAGCAGATGTTGGAGAAGCTTATATGGATTTGTTCCGTTATGCTTGTTGGAGCACGTCATGGAGGGGTTTCTGTAGGTGTCGTGGAAAAGGAATTCCGCACTGAAGTAAGCTTTATAGTGGCATCTTCTCAAAATTAATCTGCTTATTCTCTTGGACCCTGTGTGAATATACTTACATGAAGAAGAGTAAGAAAGATAAACGAAATAAGTTTTTCTTCTAAGCTAAATTAGTTTATGCAGGAGTTAAAAACTAAAATCAGTATTTTTAGAGAGGTCTAATGATTTTGCTTCTTCAAAAAATTGATTTTTAACTTTATTGTGAGTTACCTTTAGTTTATCGGAAAAACTTATTCATGTGTTTTATTTTCTTTTGTTGCAAATGCTTATGGAGAAACTTATCTTAACATGATGACCTTAATCAGTAACATTTTGTACATGATTAGATTAAACTGGGTAGTTAATAATAGGATGGTTGGTGATTGCAATCTGTATCCTCTCCCTCCCTCCAATTCTGAGATTTCTTCTTTTGGATCTTGAAGAGATGCTTCTCAATGACGTATATCCAACTCATATGTGCTAATTCATCTAATATCCAAAAAAAAAAACGAAAAGTAATGATTATATACGATTTGTTCCTTATTTTTATAATCATAATATAAATTTATGCTATATGGTTACAAGTTTATGGATTTTTAAGAAAGTCATTGTATCTGTCTGTATTAACATTGTATTGAAGTCATGTCAAAATTATGTTAAAGGCAAAAAAATGTTCTGAATTAGACACTTTACCGATATGTGTCGTACAAGTGTTGTATGCATGTCTGTGTCCGATATGTGTCGTACACAGGGACACACCATTTTTGAGACGTTGTGAGCTTCCTATACAAACATTTTCATTTAACATTAAAGATGCATTTAACAAGTAATATTAAAAAATAAGACAACAATGAGAAGTGACTAATATTTCCAGTTTCAGTTGTCTAGCCTTATAACAGAACTGGCATCAGCTGCAGCAAGTGAAAAGGGGTTAACATTTGAAGAAGCCATGGAAGAGCGTTTATGTGCATATTCTAGAGCTGTAGCTCACTTTCCCACAGCAGTTAAGGAGGTAAATGTTAATATAAGTGGAAAAGAATATTGGATTCACAAGTTGACTCTAATGTGTAAAAGTTCTTATCTATGCTATATTTGCATTGCAGTTTAACTGGAGAAATGGTTGGTTTTATGCTCTCTCTGAGAAGGCTAAGGCCCAAGGCAAGCCAGACCCATGCCCTTTGCATTCCCTTTGGCTAAAAGAGTTGAGAATTGTATGAAGCTTAAACGCTAGTATTAGTGTATGTGTGTGTGATGTATTCACTAGGTAACCAGCTTGTAAGAGCTATGTAGACTTAGGACGTAGCCACTAGCTTTTAAGTGTTATAGTTTCTGGCTTCTAAGTTTAACTGAGTCAATGAGCATCAATTTTCATTTTCTTCCATCACATTGCTTCAAGCAATTGTATCAACTCGTTTTTTCTTATCATTTTGAGAGTGAATAAAGAGAGTTGTAATATGCATTGACTTTGAACGAATGATGTAAATTTTTTATCAGACACAAAGTGATTACAGTAAATCATTCTAACTATGCCGAAGTTATGTGAAATTTACATAAACACTCTTTTAAGTCTTTTAAAAAGATAGTATATGAGTATGACAAGGAGAGTATATGAGTATGATGTACGAGAGAATAGAGTGAGTATGATATACTGCATTTATACTGTATTTATAGGTTTGTTGTATCGATGGATAACATATAAAAATGTTAAATATTGTCATTGTATTATCTGTTTTGAAATTCAAAATTTTTATGTCAATTTCAGTTTTTCAAAGTGAAATAAAATAACCGAATCAAAATGCAGTCAGTTGTGAGACAACATGGTCTAACACTGGGAGGAGAATTTGTCTGTTCCCTTGTTGCTTTGCAATGGCATTTAGGTCCAAGTGAAGCAAGTTGGACAGCCGAAATACAGTGAGACAAAGGCTGTCGTGACGAGACAGTTAGACATTGCAACCTGAAAACAATGTGTGAATACAGGTTGGATTTCATTTTTATTATAAAAGATCCGCGTCCTTATATTGTGCACACTAACTTCTTTTTATATACATAAACATGATGGAGATTTGAATCTCAGCATCTCGAGATTTCAATATATACACAAACACGATAAAAACTTGTAAACCAATGATTGATTTATAGTAAAATATCATTCCTTCTAGCTTTGGTTTGCAAAAAGAAGAAACCATTAAAGTGTTTCATTTCATCTATTTCCACTTAGTTTTTAATCGAATAGCGATATAAGACCATGACACAAGGAAAAAAAATACAACACAAAATCAAGAAAAATGTTGTTTTTCAATCATACAGAAAAATCCAAAAGGCTAAATATTCAGTCTAAACGAGAGAGTCCGATGTAACGTACCAGTTTGACCTTTTTTATTTCTTGAAACGGAAAATACAAGCAAAGATTAAATTCGAAAACTTTTTATAAAATATTTGGAATTATCTTTTGGGATGACCTCATTTTTTTTTATAAAATCTCCCAATCTAATCTTGAACAAAAAAAAACACTTTGGGGTGATATTTTTTTAACCATATTATTGGTAATCTAGCTTTCTCTTTTAACAAAATTTCCTTCTTAATTATAAAAATTGGTAAAAAGGAAGAAAACAAGATATAAGAATCCGTGATTAGATAGATAGAAAAGAAAAAGAAGGGTAGTTTGGCTGTTAGGAAAGGTAGGGTCAGTGCCCGTGGGTGATAAAAAACAGAAGATAGTTTCCCATTTCTTGCAAGTTGAAATGCCTTTTTGCATCCAACAATGTAATCATCTTAACTTAAATATAAACCAATTTTAATTAAGTTAACTGAATCAAAATATCATCTTTAATAAATGTAGTTTATAATAAACTTAATTAGCATTTTTATTCAGTGGGAAATTAGATATCTTCGTCTGTAATAAAGTTTGAAGGAAGTGGAAAAGGGTTTTTCATTAGTAAAATAAAAAGAGTGAAAGTAATAGTAATTTTGTTAATATTTTGTAATTAATAATTTACCATAACATACGTTTTTGGTTTTCTTTAATTGAAAATTTTAGTCACTTTGCTAAAACCAGAGTCAGACAACACACAAATTTGTTGCGGCTCTCTTCTCAACCTCTCACAGCGCAATACAACCTTAGATTCTCCGAGCCAAAAACCTATTTTTATTTTCTCCCTTTGTTGTAACACTGAAACTCAGACTCGTTGCTATTTTGTCGTTGTTGATTGTACCCATCATGGTTCCGACTCCAGATTTCACTCCAGGTAGGTCTTTCCTTTTTCACTCTCTCTTTATAGATCCTTCTTTTCTCCCAACTGGGAATTTCGCCACTGTAATTCCTTCCTCATGTGCATGCCACAACACACCACACACAGTACATAAAGTTCTGTGCTTTGGGTTTATATTTTGTTTGTTGAGAAAATGCCCCAGAAATTCATAACAGTATTCAACTCTGACTGTTACACACATTGCTTCTACCCAAAGTTGAGATCACAACTTCATTCTCCAGATCGTTTTCCTCGTGATGTGGGTCTGCTTTCTCTCATTACTCTCGGCAGTAACATTTGACTTTCGGGACGCAATGTGTGTGGCATCGGTGCTGTGCGTGGTTTTTTTTACTCGGAAATCACAGGGTTCTCGACCGAGTTTTCTTTTTTTTTCCGTGTTTTTATTTTGTTGAGTGCTGGTTTTCTGCTTGATTGGTGGCCAAAATGGTCGGGGAAGCTTCGTTTTTTCAATAATATATTTGGTTTTTCAATCCTGGGGCATTCTTTATTCTACCAAAAAATAAATGCCAGCTTGTTATTGTGTATGACCTCGAGCAGTTTCCGTTTACTTAATCGGTTTTTAATTTGGAATAATGGATCCAGGGTCTCTTTCTTCCTGGACTACAGATTGGCACAAGTTTGAAAAAAAGTGGGGCTTGACTCTTGTGGATGTTGACGTACTTTTAGCCTTTCCTCCTAGTGTAGGGTTTTTTGAGAAGAGAAAAGTTACTGCAATTCAGAAAACGTACTCCTTGCTCTGGACTCGCTCTCTTTTCTTCTTGTGCACTTTGTTCCACTTCAGGGATTTTATCTTAGAATTCTAGTGTTAGCGTTCCCTCATTCATTTATCTCAAATTAGAGTAGTTTTGGTTGGAGGATGGATGAAGCTTATGGGAGGATAGGATATAAACACTATGATTGAATGTTTGCGTGCAAAAATTTATAGACATGCCCCCCTTGTTTAGGTCAGTGATTATGTAAGAACTTTAGGTGTTTCTTCATTCTATAGATTCATTAAACTTCTGGTAATGACAATGGGGAGTTGACTTGCTCTTCTTTATCTTCATTTGGGATGTGTTCATGCAATGAAGTACACTAAGAAGTTGACTATCATATACTTTGTTTCTTCATAATTAATTCTTGTTAAAGTGGTTATATACCAGATTTGCTTACTCTTTCTCTGATTAGGGGCGACCTTTTGGGATATCAAGTTCCCTTTAGTGTGTTAATTATAAACATGACACGTTATGTTCCGAAGGCCATGATTGGCTATTCACACATTCATTATTCCAACTAAAAGTGCCTAAACTTTTGTTCTCATCAATAGGTAGATATTGTGCTGTGATTTCTGTTACCTTTTGTCGTTTCGCTACGCGACATGGAAATTGATTGCAAATTAGTAATTTTGATTGAACAATAATTCCAATTCGTTTGGGAATTTTCATTTTTTGCATCTTTCAGGATCACTTTGACAGTTTGACTTGTCCAGCACCAACTTCTGGTATTACCATTGTCTGAGTTCTCAAGAGTTCTTCCACAGAAGGAAGATGAGTTCTAGAATCCCATCTCATCAGCTTAGCAATGGCCTCTATGTATCTGGGAGGCCAGAGCAGCCCAAAGAGAGGACTCCAACCATGACATCAACAGCTGTGCCATATACTGGTGGAGACATAAAAAAATCTGGAGAGTTGGGGAAAATGTTTGATATTCCTGTTGATGGCTCTAAATCCAGGAAATCTGGACCAATAACCGGTGCTCCTTCACGGACAGGATCTTTTGGAGGAGCTGGTTCACATTCTGGACCAATACAGGCTAATGCTGCTGCTCGAGCCGCCTATACCACTTCAGGTCCAATGACTTCTGGTGGTTCAAGTTCAATGAAGAAATCAAATTCTGGGCCACTGAATAAGCATGGGGAACCTGTTAAAAAGTCTTCTGGTCCTCAGTCTGGGGGAGTCACACCAGTTGGGCGTCAAAACTCTGGTCCTCTTACTCCTGTTCTACCTACAACAGGTCTCATTACATCTGGACCCATATCCTCTGGTCCGCTAAATTCTTCTGGGGCTCCTCGTAAAGTGTCTGGCCCTTTGGAAGCAACAGGTTCAATGAAGATGCAAGGATCTGCCGCAGTTCACAACCAAGCTGTGACTGTTCTTAGTCAAGGTGATGAATATTCCTTCAGAAGGAATTTTCCGAAGGCGGTGTTATGGTTATTAATTCTGCTTTTTGTCATGGGTTTCATTGCTGGTGCTTTTATTCTTGGAGCTGTGCACAATCCCGTTCTCCTTATTGTAGTTGTGGTTCTTTTTGGCTTAGTTGCTGCATCTTTCTCTTGGAATACTTACTGGGGAAGAAGATCTATTATGGGCTTCGTTGCTAATTATCCAGACTCTGAGCTCAGAACTGCAAAAAATGGGCAATTTGTGAAGGTCTCTGGGGTATGTTTTGGTCCTCTTGCCTATTTTATTGGCTATTCTTGGAAAGTTCATATTCACTTATTGGGCTAATAAGTAAATTCTTTATATCTAATCGTGCTGTATTAATTTCAAATGTTTTCCTTATTCACCTGTCTCTGCATCATTCTGATTTTGCATTATGAATTATTCTTCACCAGCTTTTGAATTATTTGAAGCTTGCTTTTTAATTTACAGGAGCTTTTCAGGAATGCCTTTTTTTTCATAAAGGAAAGATTGAAAATCTTCTAGAATATCTGATGCGGACCTAAATTTTTGCCAATTACAAAAACAAACTTACTCCTAGTCAATAACCTTACCTGTATTAGGTTTGTAAACTGGTACAGCGTGGATATGTATCAAGTGTTTCCACAAACATGATTTTGGTATGGTTTAAATGAATTAGTCTGTTCAATATTGAAATTTCATTGCTCTAATTTTTTTAAAAGACATGATGTCATCATAAGCAAAGAAAAATATGAAATTAAGAGCAAATTTTTATCATGAATGTAAAGCCTGTAATCCACTCTTTTTAGCTGTTTAAAACAATGCTATTTTCATTGAATGAGCTTCGGGATACTTCGATGAGTGCATTTTGTTTCATCTTCAGGATGATACCTGTGCCTTAATATTGGTGTCTTCCCATAATAAAAATTTCCCCATAAACATCTAAATATGTGAATGAGAACTTTGCACTTGGTTGATGTTTCATGCTATGAATCCTTTTTATAACTACGTACAAGCTGAAATGACTAATCAAATCAAATATGTTTGGCTGTTGTATGTGAAGGTCGTTACCTGTGGTAATGTGCCTCTAGAGTCATCTTTCCAGAAAGTTCCCAGATGTGTATATACATCAACAGGTTTATATGAGTATCGAGGTTGGGACTCAAAAGCTGCCAATCCTAAACACCGGCGGTTTTCCTGGGGCCTTAGACTGCTCGAAGTAAGTTACCATGTTATTTTAGTGGGTTGGTTATTATGAAATTTAATATTCTACTTTGACATCTTGTGTACAATTTACTTCAATCCTTGCCGGGAAGGTATGTCACAGAAGGACGTGTTTGTTTATCTGATAAAATTTCAAGTTGAATTTATTGTTTTGAACTAATCTTACTATCATATTTAGGAGAGGAAAGGGAAACTTTTCTTTTTGATATGATGATGTTTTCCTTCTTATTTCCAATTTACCTTGGACTAGATTTGATTTACTGAGCAAAGGATGGATTAAGATGGGGGCTCTACCCTTAAGCCAGTTACAATGCATTGAGTAGGGGTGTAAAATGGATGGAATAGACAAAATATGAGTTGGATTAAAATTGATGGTTGTTGATTCAATCCACTAAGTTTTGTTTTCATTATTTAGTGGATTTGTTAAATTTATGCATGGATGGATTGCAGGGTGGATCCGCCCCCTCTGACATTTATAGTCAAGCATTTTGATGGCATTTTAGATTGAATTGACCTATTTGTGTTGTTATATATGGTTCCCTAACATTAGTATCCCCTTCATTGGCTATTGTACCTATACTGAACTTGTCTTTATGAGTGTACACCAGTAAAGAATGCCCCATGAGGAGTCTGTGCTTAGAACTTCTACTTATTTTTCACTTGTTGATTTAACTGGAATATATGTGATGTGACAGAGGCGCGTTGTTGACTTCTACATCTCGGATTTCCAATCTGGTTTAAGGGCATTGGTTAAGACAGGTCATGGGTCAAGAGTCACCCCTTATGTTGATGACTCAGTTCTCATCAATGTAAATCCAACCAAAGAAGAGATTTCACCAGAGTTTCTCCGGTGGTTGGGAGAGAGGAATCTTTCAAGTGATGACCGCATCATGCGGTTGGAAGAAGGGTAAAACTTACCTCATGTTTGCTTGCATTTGATCTTTTATGCTACCATTTTGTCTCTGGATGGATCCATCTAGTGTCAGCCTTGATTTAGGGAACGTTTTGGTACAAGAAGAATCTAGTTTTCCGCAAATCTGTTTTCATGTTTGGTTTATGTTTTAAAACCAGAAAACCGTGAAGGAGGTGGTGTTTCCTAGGAATGTTTTTGGCTAAGCCACAAAATTGTTTCCATAAAGAGGTGGGAATCCATTGTCTTGAGTTAAAAATAAACTTGTAAACAATGAAAACATCTGGTAAGAAAATCATGTCATTCTTGAATTCCTGGGAAACGTTATAAGTATTTGCTGGAGTATTTATGACAAAACAGACAGATTTTGAAAAACTTAGGAATCATGATTCCCAAGACTTATCTTGTACCAAAAGCTCCATAAGGGGTATCCCAAGTAGACAAGTGTGAATGAACAACCTCTTTTGGCAACAAAGTTATGAATTTCCATTTTCAGGCAAATTGTTGAGCAGAAATAATATAACATGGTATTTGTATTCAGGTACATCAAAGAAGGAAGCACAGTAAGTGTAATGGGGGTGGTTCAGAGGAATGAGAATGTGCTTATGATTCTTCCTCCACCAGATCCTATCACTACTGGTTGCCAATGGATCAAATGTATTTTCCCAGCTAGTCTTGAGGGTATAGTGTTAAGATGTGAAGACGCATCCAAGAATGATGTGATACCGGTTTAACAGTAGGGTATGTGAAATGAGAATGCTTGTAGCATCTTCTAATTGGCCTCCTTAGATAGTGTTATTGTATTCTTTTCCCCTCTGTTATTAGTGGCGGTGGAATATCATATTGACAAATTATTATAGATTAAGATGCCAAAGTTGTGTGTGTGCTCTTTATTTTTCACCTTGAATTGTTGTATAGTTCTGGTTGTCTTCATGTTCTTCTAGGCTTTGTAAACTTTGGTAATGTTTGGTGCAGTGCAAATTCTTACTTGGACAAGCATATTGTGATTATGCTAACAACATGTTAAATAGAATACAATCTTTCTTTGTGTTTGCAAATATTTTTTTCATGCACTCTTTCTCTCTAACTTCATGTACACAAGTGTTAAAAGCTTGTCTTTTAGGAGTTTCACTAGAAAAAAAAAACTTAAATTTATTATGTTTAATTTATCTTTTAAAAAATAACTTTTTCCAAGAAATAATACTGTTTTCTGGTAATAATTTTTAGCAAAAATATTTTCACAAAATCATTTACATGGAAAGATGAAAATATTTTTTTTAGATAAATGAAATTTACTGCATATAAATACTATATTATTGTAATTAATCATGTGGTGATGAATTACTTTTTTTTTATTTTCTAAAATTAAAGCAATGACTTTTAGAATACTTGTATATAATTTTGACCAATAGTTTTCAGTATGAATTTATTTGTCTTATTATAAACAATAAAAACTGATGATATGAATTATTTTCTGAAGTCTCTAATATTGGTAGAGATATAAGTGGATTGAGTTCAATCCGTGAAGTTGGACAACTCAATCCAATTAGTGTTTTTAGTGTTCTGTTATTATATTAAGTTAAAATTTGCTTACTATGCTCACTATTGTTTTTACCCAACTCAAAATACTATTGAGTCAGGTTAATAATATTTTCATGAGTTTTAACCTCCTTAAATTTAACTCAATACGACGGTACAGTACAAAAATAATAATTATATATTTATTTCTGATTTTAGTGAATCTGAGTATTAAAAAAAATCTAACTCTGACTCTTTTCTTTGCAGCAGTTAATTTTGACCTTTTTAATTATATTTTTTATTTTAAATTTTAATATTTTAATATTTTATGCATATAACTTATAATTCCAATTTTAATGTCCAAAATACTAATTAAAATTAAGTTTAATTATTTGGGTAGTTCCATTTCAGAATAATGTGTCTACTTGTTCCGCTCTTAAAAAGTATCAACATCATCGTAATTGAGTTAATACGAGTTTATTCCAATTTTTGAGTAACGGTTAACTCAATGGTGATGTGGCAAAACATATTTGTAACGTGTAACCCATACGAGTTTTTTAGTGTGAAAATTCGATATTAGGGTGTAGAAAAAAAATTATCGTGTTAGGAAGTCGTTAAGAGCCTCCTCCACCACTACGTCGGAGTCAGAGCGAAACTGGAGTTTCCGACAATCCCCAACAGCACCTGTACTTTTGACATGGGTTTCTCCATCTACAACACATAATATTTAAATCTGGTAGCTACAATTTTTCACAAATTAATTAATCTATCTAAAAAAACAAATCCATTGTTTCTCATACTTTTATAGACACATAATTACCGA
Organism: Vigna angularis; assembly: GCF_016808095.1. Lineage (NCBI taxonomy): Eukaryota > Viridiplantae > Streptophyta > Magnoliopsida > Fabales > Fabaceae > Vigna > Vigna angularis. Next base: position 29,393,861 of record NC_068976.1, read on the forward strand.
GTTCATCATCATCATCTTTTACGAGTTTATAAACAATATGTAATATTTTTTCATTCTCTTTCTTTTACGGTGAAGCAACTTGAATCAAAATCCATTTTTATAAGCACTGTTTACGACCACTATGATTAACACCACCTTCACAATCTCTTCTTTGAACAATACCTAATGAGTTACACTTATCCTTTGAACTAGATTGAGATGTTAAATAGGTGGACCTTCATGATGCTGTTTTTCTACCGTGGAATGCCACAGAGGATTGTGCCACCAAGATTAATACCATGATGATGAAAAAGACGATTTGAGACACCTTTTGTAATATTGCGATGTTCGTTTCCTTCTTCCTTCTTTCCCCTTCTTTTTTGGGCAAAGATAAGAAACCCTATCTTTAATTTCGTTTTTCTTCTTTTGTGTTTGAAATCCCAATTTCGCTTCTCTTCTTTTCTATTCAAAATCTCCAATTTCGCTTTATCTTTTCTTTGTTCGAAATTCCCAATTGAGCTTTTCTTCTTCTATGTTCGAAACCCCGAGTTGAGTTTCTCTTCTTTTCTGTTCGAAATACCCAAATTCTTGAACTCTTCTTCTCTATCCTTAATTTCATAAACATTCAATTTCTTTTATAAACCCTAATCCCAAATTTGTTATTAGGTTACACATCACTAAACAAATGCCATGACACTAAAATAATTCCCAATACAATATGACTAAAAGTCAACTTAATTATTTAACTATTTAAACGCAGTGAACAAAAATGAACTTGATTGATACACATTAAACTAAATGCATATGAAGTTGACACTTTTTTAAAAGCGAAGACCAAATAAACACAATACCTTAAAGTGGAACCTTCCAAACAGTTAAACCTTAAAATTATAATTATCCCATCAACTACTAATTAGAATACTAATTTCCAAAACTTTTCAAGAGATAATGACATGATTAATAAACTTTATTCAATGTCCTACATCAATTAAAGATAAGGACAATTGATAATATATTAACATAAATCTTATGTTATAAGTCAATTTTGTAAATTTTAATAAGACTTAAATATATTTTTTATCATTATATTAAAGTGATAGATTAAAGTTTATCCAATCAAATTTATTATTTATTAAATGTATTGTTTAATTCAATATTCAATTGTTATCATACTACTTATTAATTATTAGTTCTATATTTAACATAAACAAAATATATTAAAAATCTCAAATTAATAAAAAATAATAAGATCAATCCACAAAATATATAAAAAGGTTAAATATGTTTTTATTTTCTATACTATCAAGCGGTTTTGGTTTTAGTCCCTATTTCAAAGTAAGGTACATTTTAGTCCTCCTCCTTAAAGAAACTTTAATTTTTGTCCTCCAAAACTAACACCGTTAAAAACCAGCTGATGTGGCTAACGGTGTTGTGACATATCATGAATCTTTCCCGTGGTCAATGCCGCATTGCCAACACAATGTCGCACCGGCCAACCACCATGTCGTCGCCATCCTCCATCACACACCTCCACCATCAACATCCAGACGCAAGCAACCTCATCACGCCACCACCCAACGCGAGCAGTGCCATTACGAGTTCAATCTCTCTGCCACCACTCTCCCTTCATCATCGCGAGGCCGCCATCATCTTCCAAGAAAACGCAGCAGTTCAAAACCCAGAAAACCCAGATCCTCAAATCAGAAAACACATCAACCCAAAAAAACACCAAATCAAACCCAGAAACTCAGAAAATTTCTTCTTAATTTCGTTTTGGATTCCCTTCCTTATCAGCAGCAAAAATCAAATCATGACCCAAATCAACAAAATCCAAAATTGTTGCAGCATCAACTGATCCTCCAAAACCTATTAAATCCAAAATAGGTGTAGAAGTAATTGGCGAAGACAACATCTTTGGGAACAGGGGCGTTGGGAAAAATGGTTGTGTTTTGGGGAGGAGTAGGGACAGGTTTGGGATGATCGTCGATCTCGACAAAGACGATGTCAGTGGCGGAGACAGAAGCTGCCGTGGTGACGGAGGAAGGAGGGGAACTCACCGGAGGCGCCGTTCGGCCTGGCGATGAATTGGTGAACGATTTTGATTACTGCTTTCTTAGTTGATGAACTGACCGCGTGCTATTTTTCTTTGTTTTGCAGAATCAGTCATGGCGGATGACAGTGTTGCCAACGGCGGCGTAGATGATCAGTACAGTGAGGAATCGACGACGAAGATCAAAGTGTTGCAACGCGAATGCGATGAATTGGTGAACGAGAACGTCACGAGGAAGGAGGAGATCAAGAAGCTGACGGCGAAGCTCGACATTTTGCAAAGAGACGGCGTGATGAATAGTGAGAAGATCGAGGAGATGCAGTGAGAGGTGGCGTAATCGCGCGATGCGGCGAAGGCGGTCGAGGTTATCGTGGTGAGGGCAGCGGACCTGGAGACGGATGTGGCGAGGCTACAACACGATTTGATATCGGAGATGGCTGCGGCGGAGGAGGCGAACCCTAATATTTTAAAGGGTATTACTGATAGTAGAGACTAAATTAATTTGATATCTTCTATAAACAATCAAACTTTATTTCAATTCTCCCAAAGTACAATACCAAACTTACAAACTTCAACAATATAGTCTTCACCACTTAACATAAATTCGAAATTTCAACTTATAAGTTTTACACAACATAATTTTTCCAATACAAATTTATTCTTTTTACAAAATATCCCTGAAAGTTTTTCCCCGCATCTCTCTCATCTCTAAGCTTTTTCAACCGCATCTGCAACATTATCTATTCACATATAACATGAGTTATATGATCATAGCACAAACAAATAAGGGTAAGCCAACCATATCATATAAATCATTAAACTTGTAATAAAAATATTTCAATCATGTATTTCTGCAATTGATAACATATCATTATCCCGATGTCATTAATTCATCATTATCAAAATCATCTTCCTCATTTTCATAAACCTTACAAGTGTACCATGCTTACTCAAGAAGCCTTATGGTCAGACCGCTCTCTGCCTGCTTCCTTAAGCCTCACCTGTATACTATGTCTTACTTTCTGAAGCCTTATGGTCAGACCTCTCTCTGCCTGCTTCTATAAAACTTATGAACCATATATTTATGTCAAAGCCTTATGGTCAGACCACTTTCTTCCTGCTTTCTTAAACCTCAGGTGTTACTTTGCTCATATCAAGCTCTCATGGTATAAACCGAACATACTACTCCCCGTAGTAAACATCATTTCATAAGCAATGATTTCTTATATCCACTCCAACATTTCATCAAATCAACATTTCATACCCTCTTATCCACTCCAACATTTCATCAAATCAACAATTCATAACCTCTTATCCACATAACTCAATCATGTTCATTCTCTAATCATAATTTGACAATAACCTATTTTGGTGTCAATAAATTAAACATATTGCCAGATATCATACTTCATATTATAAACTCATTTTGACCATAACGAGTATAACTCAACATATTTTCACCAATCAAAGATCATAGATCAGCCAAAACACTTCAACATATCTTAGCAACTACATATTAAAGTCTGAGCTTAATGTAACGATAAATGAAATATATATGAAGTTTTTACCATGATAACTTTATGCATCTACAATCAACTTGTTTTATTTTATTTTCATCCTAGTAGAGATCTTTCTTTACCCCAATTGGTCACCGGAGAGGACCCAGATGTCTGAACGCATCAAACTCACCTTCGACGCCAGCACATATGACTAGTCACAACTGACTGGACCAGGCCAAGGCTGCTCTATGATTAGGGATGTGCCAACTCAGGTTTTTAAGGTTCCTCTATCCTACCAACAAAGGGAGGCCCTCAATAATTAACAATTTATTTATTTAAATTATCTACCTTGTTCTCTTATGCTCTAAATCTAAAATGCCTAATTTTAATATTTTTACTTCCTCTCACAACAACCTCAAACAGTATCTGTACATCTATTTAATACCCATATACAAGCTATTATAGAACCCTTACTCCAGACCTTCCAACAAGATCAATTTCAGCCAACAAACTCATTCAAAACAGATTAAATTCATCACATCACAACATGTACAATTTAACAGTTTCAGTTATAACACCCAATATAATAAAAGTCATAAAACATTCACAAGAGAACACCAGTTCAACATTCGTATGTATATAAATTCATACAAAAATAATTAGTTGCCCTTACCATCAAAATAATATTAATATAAAAATTCAGGGGAAACAAGAAGTTGAATCTGGCAGAGCCGGTTAGACAACTTCTCATCCTTCCAGAAAGATGCAATAAAAAGAATAGATAAAACAATAAAATTTCTGGGGAAACAAGAAGTTGAATCTGGCAGAGCCGGTTAGACAACTTTTCATCCTTCCAAAAATACAATATAAATAAGAAATAACAGGTATGGGGAAACAAGAAGTTGAATCTGGCAGAGCCGGTTAGACAACTTCTCGTCCTTCCAAAAATACAATATAAAGATATAAGAAACAACAAAAGCTTTGGGGAAACAAGAAGTTGAATCTGGCAGAGCCGGTTAGACAACTTCTCGTCTTTCCAAAAATACAATATAAAGATATAAGAAACAACAAAAGCTTTGGGGAAACAAGAAGTTGAATCTGGCAGAGCCGGTTAGACAACTTCTCGTCCTTCCAAAAATACAAAAGAAACAATTAAATGTTCTCATTCAAAATTCAAGACCATACAGAAACAAAATACTCTATATTCAAGATTTAGGATTAGATAAAAGCAAAGTATAAGAATGGCTTCCCTTACCTCTATTACAGACTTAATCTCCTCGCTCTCTGAAAACTTCCAGAATATCCCCTTTGCAATTAGAAATTCTTCCAACTCTCTTCTCTCAAAAATTTTCTAAGTTCTTTGGTGTAAATTTTCAGCCTCCCCCTTGGCTATTTATAGCAAAAAAATTTACTATTCATTTTAACTATTCATTTTTTTTATTCATTTTACTATTACAAAAATAATTTTTTATTTGCAATTTGATGAATTCTAATCTCAAAGCTACGTGGAACACTTATCCTTTCCAAATATATATATATATATATATATATATATATATATATATATATATATATATATATATATATATATTTTACTATTCACTATTTTTTTTTATATCTAGTATTTAACTTACAAATATTTTCAAGGATCTTACAGCGAGGGTGGATGCTTCTGAATTGAGAAAGAATTTAGGGGAGAAGAGTCGTTGGTTGAGTCTCTAGAGAAGGAACTGACGTCTTTAAAAAAGGTGAAGGCAGAGGGTGAGGTTAGGATTAGGGATTTGGAGAGGAAGATTGGAATTCTGGAAACCAAGGAAATTGAGGAAAGGAACAAGAGGATTAGGTTCGAGGAGGAGGAGATGCGGCGGTCGGTGCAGATCGAAGAAGGAGATGCTGACATTGGCGACACCCCCGATGGCTCCATATGCCACCCCCGACGAATCTGGTTTGAGTGGACCGTGATGGTGCCTCTATCGTTCCTGATGAGCGTTGCAGAGATTGAAAAAGGAAGGGAAACTCCGGTGGCTTCCCCACGGCGGCAACAAGCGTCAATCACACACACATGGCAAAAGTTAGGAAGGAAAACTGTGAACACACGTGGCCAAACGTTAGCCACACTCAACTTGTTTTTAACGCTGTTAGTTTTGGAGGACCAAAAATTAAGGTTTCCTTAAGAGGAGGACTAAAATGTACCTTACTTTGAAAGAGGGACTAAAATCAAATTGGTTTGATAGTTTAGGGACTAAAAACATATTTAACCCTATATAAAATAATAACTTAATCTTACAAACGACTAATTTTATAAAATTAAATTAAACTTAAAATTAACTTTTAATATAATTAACTTAAATTAGCTTAAAAAATACATAACTATAGCATCTTTTTAACTAAGAGAGTGCATAATTTATGACTTCAAAAGTAACGTTTTTAAAAAATTTATATTTACAAAATTATATGTATTTTACTTTTATAAATTATATTTTTATATATAAATATACAGACTCACAAATTCTTTAAACATAAAACAAAATCAAAATCATTAATGCGAATCATTAACACAAATTATGATTTATAAATTTTTTTAGAATCATAAGTTGGACATTAGAATAAAAGTCAAAAGGTAATATTCCAATATTATTAAAATATCAGTTTGTTATTGTATTAAATAATTTAATAAAAGTAACATGGCTACAATTTTAATTTAAAGCGGAAAAGTTAGTATTCCACCCTTTCTCCATGCAATCCTTTTATGAAAACTTCCTGAAAAAACAATTTTTCAAAACATTATTTCTTGGAAAAATTGTTTCCCTAAATATTATTTTCTTAAAATAAACCAAATATAAGTAAAAGAGCATAATTTCCCAAGTAACTAAAATTTTCCATGATATTTTCTTTAAACACATTATAACTTAAGTATATACTCGCTCTTAATTGATTTATTTAATTGTTTACTTTATTTAGCTTCTTTCTTTAATTTTTTCAAGGAAGTTGTTAATGTATAACTTTTTTGATATATATATATATATATATATATATATATATAGGGGTTTGCTAACGCGCGTTAAAATCTATGATTATATAAGGGTATTTTTGTCTACTAAAATCCGGTACACATTACTAAAATGTACCAACTAAAAAACAGGCATACGCGCGTTAACAAACCCCATATATATATATATATATATATATATATATATATATATATATATATATATATATATATATATATATATATATATATATATATATATATATATATATATATAGTTTTGTAAAAACATGTTATTCAGTTTGATTCATCATGGATTGATCACTTAGTGAGTCAATCTAACATTAATATTTAATGAATCAACCTAATCTAAAACACTTATTAAGAAGTCAAAAAAATTCAAATTTGGTTTAGTCCATTACATATTGATGAGTTAAACGGATTGACTCACTGATTTATTTAATTACAATATATTTTAATTAAAAAGTTATAAAAGTTTTGTAATTTAAATCTAAATAAATTTTTTTCTAAAAATGATGTTAAACTTTAAAAACAGCTCAAAATAAAAAGAGTAAGGTTTAAATTAAATATAGGTTACAATATAATATAATAAAGATAATATAAAATAATATAATACATTATAATATGATATAAGATAATATAATATAACATAATAATTCATATTTATTGGTAAAATTGATGATTGATAATTGTTTATACATGTTACAAGATAAAATATTTTCATAATATTGAGAATTTTAAGTTTTATAATAACTAAATTTTGGTTTGTTGGTGAAAGGTTTTCCTAAAAATATTTATCATAATCATTAATTTATTAACACATTTAATGATTTAAAAATTAACATGATATATTTTTAATAAAATTTCCATATTTATTTAGTTTCCCACCCTTTTTTATAGGATTTTTTTTTGGTGGGAAACACCACTAAGATCATTCTTGGAAAATCTTGGTTGGTGATGATGTTATTTTTAAAAAGTTTCCATCATTAAAACTCTACCTAGTACTATGAGGAATGAATCCAAGTTACTGTGGCTTATAATCTACTCTTCCATCCTAGCTATTTGATATCTCTTTCTGCTCTTTGCTTCATCTCAGGTAACTGCTTTGTTTATATTTGTTTCCAGTAAAAGGACCATTCAAATTCTAAAATCCATGGTAAGAATATTGTAACTTAGGAGTTTTGGATTTGAAAATTATAGTTCTTTTTTATCTTGTAATATTGCAAATGCAGATTTGATTATTGATTTTATTGAAAATTCAAACTATATATTGAAAAGAAAAAGTATGTCAATGAGCAGAAACATGAACCAGTCACAACCTAATATGCGGGTTCCCAGAACAGTAACCACCAATGATATTCAATGGGTATGCCACTCTTTTTGATGTTTTAACTATGTACATCAAATGTTAACAGATGCTATTGTTCATTTTTTAGGCCTGTTTTTGTATAATTGTCTTATATTTTCGGCTTCATAGCATCATCGCGTTTAATTTTAATGGCATGTTATGTCACATGATGCAGTATCTTGATGAGAACAAGAGGCTGATTATGGCAATATTTGAAAACATGAAACTCAGGAAACTTGATAACTGTGCCCAGTAAGTGATCGACCTCTTACTATGATTTTAGTTCATCCTATATTGTTTTGTGATATGTAGTTTATGCCTTTGTGAAAATGAAAAAAAAGTTTGCGACTTCATGGTATAGTTCTTCACCCTTTTGATTATCACTGAGAAGTCACATTTTTAAAGAATTACCTGTTGTGAGACATTGCTGATCTTAGTATTTGTATTGTTCGTTGGATTTAACCCTCTTGGTGTGTTAATTCAAGCTTCTTGTAACATGAAAACAGGACAGTTTCTGCTGAAGTTTTGAATGCTTTTCTATGTATAGTTTTTGACATTGTTTGGCTGTGGATGGTTGAATGTCTTAGGTACCAAGAGCAACTTCAAAAGAATTTAATGTATTTAGCTGCACTTGCTGATTGGCAACATTCACAATCACAAGTCATGCCTCTACAGGTAAAAAATTTACACCAGTATGATAAATTTCCCTTATGACGCGCTCTTAATAACTAGCCTTTGTTTGATTACCTGATTTTGGCACTTGCAGCAAATGAGGATGCAACCAGAATACTGCATGCAACACCCTCAGGTTGCAGCAATTGATGAACAACCAAGAATTTCCCCTCTAAATATGGCATTGCAATTTGCTAATCCTCAAGAACAGCTACACCAGCAAGTAGCATTGAGAGGTGGATGCATAGGTAATGGTAGAAATCCAATGTATGGTGAGAGTGGTTTTGGAGGTGGCAAGAATGCTGCCTCAACTTCAACTGCAAGTCCAAATGATGCATGTGAGGGAAGCTTGCAAGCACCTTCTCATGGTGGAGATGGCCAGGGAAACAACTCAGTTCTTCTGCATAATCATAATAATATTACTTCATTTCGTCTTCGGAAATAAATACCGATTTATTCTATAATCAAACTTTGATATAGAAAAATCTTTTAAGTTCATTTGATATTATGTTTTCTTTTTTTTTTAAAAGTACAAAAATTTCCTTTTTTTTACGATATTAATTTAACATTTTTTTTTTCTGTTTTTCTTCAAGTTTCGAATTTTTTTCACCAATGATATAACATCAATGTTTTATTTCTAATTTTTCTCTTATACAAGACTAAACAACCCTTTTATTTTCATGTTTTATTCTAATTTATTTCTTAATAAAAGAATCTGTTAATAGTCATGAATAAATTATTCAAATACTATACACAAATGTTAGCAAATGTACAAAAACAAAACTATTCATTGTAATATAATATTGTAAAAGGTAAGATGGAATAACTACAACACGACCACAGATTTGATTCAAACCGTACTAACTTGGTATTAGTAAATAAAAAAATTAAAAAATATTTCTTCCATAATAAAGTTGTAAAAAAAAATTGAAAAAAATTAGAAAAATGAAAGAAAAAACGGGAGAGTAAAGAAAGAGGCGCGTGTGAGAGGGAGAGTGGAAATGGTGTGTGTGGAGAAGAAGTTTGGTTTTGTGAAGTGGAGTTGATTTGATAGATTGCTATGGTTCGAGCGTCGGTGAAGTTGGGTTCGGCGAAGTTGGTGGTGATCTGCGTGGGCCTATTGGGTTTTGCTCTCGTCGCCGATTTTCTATGGGCCTCTACCTCTTCCACGCTTCTCACTTCCAAACCCTCCACATTCGTCGTCCCTGACAAGAAAAATCACAAAAATGTCACGGCTTCTGGAAGGTTCCTCGCCGCCGCTTACGCCGATTTGGATGCGCCCAACCTCCACTGGGAGAAGATGGCTCCGTGTCCCGTTCCTCGCCTTGACGGAGCCGCCATTCAGATTCGCGATCTCCTCTTCGTCTTCGCCGGTTACGGCACCATCGATTATGTAACCGACTGCTCTCCTTTCGCTTTTAATCTCAACTGCTGTCTTCGTTACTATTCTAATGATTGCGGTTCGTCTCTTTGTTTGGTTTCAGGTGCATTCTCACGTTGATGTGTACAATTTTAGTGATAATACTTGGGGAGGGAGATTCGACATGCCGAAAGAGATGGCGCATTCGCATTTGGGAATGGTGACCGATGGTAGATACATTTATGTCGTTACTGGACAGTATGGCCCGCAGTGCAGAGGTCCCACTGCTCGTACGTTTGTGCTCGACTCTGAAACCAGGAAATGGCAGGACCTACCTCCTTTGCCGGTACCTAGGTTTGTGTCATGCTTCAAATTAATCTTTCCCTTTGCAATTAAGTTGCTGCTGAATGAATTTCGTTATTTTCCCCCTTTTGTTCTTTGTGTTGCTCAGGGGTGGTGGAACAAAATACTAGTAGTAGATCTTGGTCTCCCTTAGATGTTGTTATTGACAATCATTCACAACTTTTCTGGATCCTGCACACAGTGGGAACCTTATTACATGGGGTTGGGTTGTCCTGATTAGTTACAAGGGTTGGGTTGTCATTATGTATATCTTTTTTTTTTTCTCAAATAATGATAATTTTTTGCAAGTTTAATCAATTAGTTTATATTCTTTCCAATATACTAAGAGGTTTGATATATCTTACCAGTTGAGATTAGTGATAGTTTATAAACACCTTATGTCCTTAACACATTGGCGTACTTCTTCGGGCATAGAATGGTGACGGAACCACTAAACGCCAAGTGGACAATAATACTTTGGAGAGGTGACTCTAATGAAACATAAACAACAGATTCAGAGGAAAGGGGAAGGATCTGGTCAAACTCACTTTTTCCCACCTTCTTTCTTGGTTTCCTGGTTTCCGGCTGTCCTCTGTGCCTGTATTGCTTTTGGATGATGCACAAATTTTCGTCACAGTCAAGAGTTTATAGAGAACCAGGATGTGCAGGTGCAGAGGTGTGCGAAAGTTTCATCATTTTTTTTTTCCAACTAATTAAGTTGGAGACGTGTGGAAGAAGTAACAGATGAATAAACTGTAGCACAGCAGTAGACTGAGAAAGAAGATAAAGGTGTTGGATTTGTACATTTCTAAGATGATAGGCTTGTGTTATTTTTATTTACAGTAATATTTTTATTACTATATTAGTACATATATTATGATGGCGATTAATCATGGGCAAAGCTAATGGTACTTCAACACGAATATCATGGTTACCCAAAATATTGGTAAATTTATCAGTAAAATAACAATAACAATTTATCAACTACATTTAGAACTGAATCAAAGTAATTTTGGCAATATTACGTTGGCTTTCCCAAGTCTGGCTTTCCTTTTGGCTCTGATAAAATAATCATGTGCTTTTTCTTTCTTGTATCATGATTTTGGGTGGAAGGTTCTTATGACAATATTATTTTCAGGTATGCACCAGCAACTCAACTTTGGAGAGGTAGGCTTCACGTGATGGGTGGCAGTAAGGAGAATCGGCATACGCCTGGATTAGAACACTGGAGTCTTGCTGTGAAGGATGGAAAAGCTTTAGAAAATGAATGGAAGGCTGAGATACCCATTCCCCGTGGTGGACCTCACAGGTTTGTGAACTCACTGAACTGAATTTGTTTGATTTGGCTAATGAGTCCTACAAGAGTACTATTATATTGTAGAAAAGTTATAATAGTTGTGACATTGAGTATGGAATTCTGTTATGCCATAAAAATATTAATTGAAATTAATAAATTATTTTTTTTTCTCAAATCAGTGTGTTTTACTACTATTATTATCTACATGTTTTTCTAAATAATTACTTGTTTATTTTGAATTGATAGGAAAGTCACATCTTGGTAATCTTGAATCATTTTGGTCTCTTGGGTAACCTTTTTGAGATTGGAAAAACTTCATTGCTGCCTTTTCTTATCCTCCCTTCATTTGGACTTCTCAATGGGATTTTATACTCCTCATTTGGTGTCCTTTTGATCGGAGCGACAAAACAACATGGGAGTTTATTTTGTTTTCTTGTACTTTCTGACATTAACGTGTTCAATATGTTCTCTTATCCCTTTTTGATTCATTTAACCTTTATGCTGCTAAGTGATGTAAACTTTGTTGCGTTGAAAAGAATGGAATATGGTGCAGTTTCTCTATGGTGTTTAGTATTCCAAACAATATAATCTTGGTTTATTGAAATGCATTTTCCTGTGTGTTTATGTTACCTGGAATTTATTACTTAATAATATCTTCTTTTAGGGCTTGTGTTGTGGTTGATGATCGTCTTTATGTTCTCGGTGGTCAAGAAGGTGATTTTATGGCCAAACCCGGGTCACCTATTTTTAAGTGTTCACGCAGACCAGAGGTATGCAATGGATTCAATTGTTATTATTCGTGTTTTATTTGCTCAAATGAAGGACTACTTTGGTATCCTGGATATCAGTTGTCTGAGCCAGAGTTTTTGTGTGTGTGTGTGTTTCATCTCCTTATCTCCTTTTCAGTTGTCACCTATTTGATGCTAAATTGTGATCATCTACAATGCTATCCCATGGTTTGACACACTCTGTGTCTCACTGTTCATTTTCATGTCAGGTGGTCTATACTGATGTTTACATGCTGGATGATGAGATGAAGTGGAAAACGTTGCCTGGAATGCTAAAACCAAATTCACATATTGAATTTGCTTGGGCGGTTGTAAATAACTCCATTGTCATTACTGGAGGCACAACAGAGAAGCACCCTGTAACCAAGAAGATGGTTTTAAACGGAGAAGTAGTCCAGTTTAACTTGAATACTTTGGTAATGACTTCTCTTTTTCAAAGCACTGAGAAAATGGGTCTCCACTTTTGCATATTTCTTCATATTCAATCGGCTGAATTTACATTATAATACACATATTACTCAATTACACGTGAGAATGCTAATAATGTGAGAATACTAATAAACACTCTCCGGTACTATTTTTGAAAAACCCTTTTCAAAATGTTATTTTTCTCTTTTTATAAGTCCCCTTTGTAATTATTTGATACATTCATTTTTTTTTTCTTAAAATACCCTTAATTTATTGACTTCTTTTAGGAAGAAGTTAAAATAGTTAATGTTAGAAACTAACAACATAAGTTTCTTTCTGATTCAAGAATAGTAGCCAGAATACTCGAGCCTTACATCTAAACTATTCTGACTTTTATGTACAATAAGCATCATTTTGAAACAACTAAACAAATTATTGTCAAAATTAGCTCTTATCTACTATGTTAACTAGTTTTCTTTAATGATGTGAATTATTTGAAAAGATCTTCTGAAAAGGGATGGAGGGAGTACTCCATTTTTGTAATTTCCTTGTTACCCTCTATTCACTTTAGCTGGGAAATTGGTATTTGACAACAAAATTTTTGGGCTGTCTTCCATTTGCCTTTGAGTTATTGTGATTTGGTATTAAGCTAAACCTCGTATCTTAGCTTCCCATGTATTAATTCCAAGTTCCCATCCTCGGCCCCTGTTGATTTTCTGTAGCTTTAATATTGGGAGTTGATGAAATAAGATTGTAAAGTGTATATATATGATAAGACGAGTCCACACATGTAGTTTCATATGTATAACTGACACATGGTGACATACTGTAGCAAGTAGGGGCATCATGCTATTTTTTTGTAGCTGATTGTTTATTTCTGCTGTTATAAATTCTCAGAAGTGGTCAGTGATTGGAAAATTACCATTCCGAGTGAAAACCACTCTAGTTGGATTTTGGAATGGATGGTTGTACTTCACTTCAGGACAGCGAGACAAGGGACCTGATGATCCATCACCCAAAAAGGTTATTGGCGAGATGTGGAGAACAAAATTAAAACTCAATGACTGAGCAATTGCTGTGGAATCTTTCAGTGGCGTCTTTCTCCAATAGCAGAGGCAAAGAGGCCAAAACATAGCACATTCTTTGTCAATACAATATTCATCGTTGTTGTAATTCTGAGAATGACTGTAACTTAATTTCACATTGACTGTTGTAATCAATTTTTTACCACTCGGCTTTTGTATTCTTCCATCCTATATATTTTTTGCTTTTGTATTCAAGTAAATATTGACAGATGAATTTAGTTTATACCAATTGTAATTCGTATAGGCATATTATTGAAGATTTTGTTTTCAAATCTTCCAAACATGGAAGAGTTCATTCTCTTGAAGTTGATCTACTCGAACCATTACAATTTCATACTTATTTACATGCTTAACTTTGTTTTTCAGGTTTAATACTTTAAGTAATTATGAACATAATCTAGTTTTAAAAGAAGGCTAAGATATTACTGTGCCAAAAATGTTCAAGTTTTTAGGTGATTCCTCTTTTGCTATATATATATATATATATATATATATATATATATATATATATATATATATATATATATATATATATATATATATATATATATATATATATATATATATATATATATATATATATATATATATATTTGTTTTATGTCTGACAGATTATAATAATTAATTAAATCATTACAATTTATCTTAGATTTTATTTTCTAATTATTTATAATAAATTTTGCTACTAAATATTGTTTATAGAAACTAAAGATTTTCTTCATAAAACTTTTACATTCTTACAGATATTTAATTACTTAAGTTGACTACCTTTAATTGAGTGAATATACACTTTTCTTTACAAATATAATTTCTTAATCAGTTTATTTTTACAATATATAATACAATTTTTATTTTCTTTTGAATATATAAAGTTTGAACAATTTCAAAACCAATAATAAAAAAAATATTTTGTACCAAACAAAACAATAAGTAAAAATAAAATTGATGATGAAGTAAAAATAAAATTGAAAAATATATTCATCTATTAATTTTGTATATGATTACACATGTATATATTATGTTTATTTGTTTCCTTGCCGGTCTTTTGACATAAAGCATGTTTCATTTTTTCCATATTAGAGGTTCAAAATATATAATGATAGTGACTTATCTATCTCAAAAACAAAATTTAACGAGATCTTCTCTTCCAACTATTTCTTTTTTCCCATCCACAAATTAGTATAAGATATTTACTCTGGGGTATTTATATATATATATATATATATATATATATATATATATATATACGAATTTTCTATATTGATGGTTTATAGAATTTGCCCATATTATTTCTCCTCCAAAAACTGAAAATATAGTAAAAATATTTTTTTTAAATTGACAATGAACAATGCAAACATTTTGGTAATCTTCACAATCATACCATTCATTGCTTTGTAATTATGCAGTGACAGTTCCTAAAAGATATTGACACTAGCTGACCCAATACATGATGCAACTGCTATATCCTTTACAAGAGCCAAACACAAGACACTACAGTGACTGTGACATGATAAGCTATGCAGTTGGAAGACAGTGCACATTACAGAATGGTCTTGGTCTCAAGAAAGAGGAGGCATTGACTATAACTAGTACTAGAGCTGCAGCACAAGCTCCACAAGAAAAAGCTCAGCATCAAACCTTAATGCAGAAGGCTCACCAGGCTGAAGAAAACCATCCACCATTCCACCAAATACATACAGATAACGCCCTGATCTGTCTGCACAAGCACGGTGGAATGATCTTGCTTTTGCCTCAAAACCACTTGATTTCCACCTTTTCCACATTCTTCTTGTCATTGACTCTTTCTTGGAGCTCACTGTGGTTGGATGCTGCAGAGTGATGTTAGGGTAAGGAATTGCACTGATATCCAACACCCAAAAATCATCTTTTCTGTGTCTATATGAATCTTCTCCTCCATAAATTAGCAACCTTCCCCCCAAAACCAATGTTGCTGTGTGACCAACTCTAGGGAGAGAAACACCATCTGTTATGCTTTGCAAATCATAAACTATCTGAACCCATTTGAAATAACCTTGATATGTATCCAATAACCAAACATCATCAAGCACCTCATAACCCAAGCCTCTGCCTCCAAATAGTATTGTTCTGCTTCTGCCAATGCATGTCAAGGTGTGTCCTGAGCGTGGTGGAGGTGAAGGGTATGACACAATCTCATGCCAAGTGCCATGGCAGGGACTATCTGACAGCTCCAACACCCATGTATCCCCCAAACGGAGGCCATTAAGCCCAATGCCCCCATGGATTACCATTCTCTTTTCATCAATGGAACATGCACCATGTGCTCCTCTTGGAGGTGGTGCAACATTTCCCACTTCAAGCATTTTCCATGAAAATCCTATGCCTTTGTTTTCATTCAACACAACTTGCCCCAACCATGTGTCGTTTTGACGGTTGCCACGGTCATTGATTCCTCCAAAGAGTACAAGAAAGTCACCCATTTCCACACATGTGTGCCCAAATCTCCCACTTGGAATGCCTGCATGAACTGTTTGCCATTTCAACTTTCTCCTGAAATCATTGCCAATGTATGCCACCCTCGTGTCATCAAGATGTCGTCCTAAACAACAACAATAATTATAATCATGATGATAACATCATAAGTTTACTATGATTCTAAAAACATCATTTTTCTTACATAAATGAAAAAGAAAAATGCAGCATTCAGGTCAGAATGCAGTGCTAAATGAAGTGTCCTTGCTCCTTTATGTCACAACAGAATTTGGTTTTGAAAGTGGACAAGATAAAAAGAAAAACAAAGTAAAACATCACAGTTTCACAATGGGAGCCTCTACAGACTTGCAACTAGAAAGTGGCCCATTTTGAATAGGGTTTGCTCAAGCTTAGTCAATAATTCCCTTTATCTGAATAATTTATTTAAAAATAGCATGAAACACTTTCATAATTTCTTCATCAAGCAGTCACTGGAAATGGAGGGAAACAGCAGTTCCCTTTCTTAGTTTCAGATATCACGTAGGTCAGATTCTCTGGAATCTGTTTCTTTTCAATGTCTACATAAAAAGCAAGGCCTAAAAGGAAGTCATAAATAATTAACCAAGGAAGAGGACAGAGCAAAAGGGACATGGTTTTCGTTTCATGGATGCTATACGAGTTTATGTAAACAATCTTTCTTAAGGCAAATTGAAAGTGTCATAGGCAAATTGATAGGCTTAGTTATATACATTGGTTATTGTAAAGAAGAAAGCTGAATATACACTTAACTGTTTCTAATGATGAAATACAATGATTATCAAACTTGACAAGAAGATAACAACATATTTAAGTAAAGTTACCTAACATATATATAAATGCTTGTCAAAGAAACATGTTTGCCTACACAATAGGTGATTCAGTAAGATGGGTTACAAGTTTTTATATTATGTTAGAATTTATCTCAAAACCAATTTACGTGAAGTGAAGTTACAGCATCATCCCAAGAACTGATATGATATAAGTGACGTGAGAGTTCCCAACAGTGGCGACCAAAGTGAAACATGTAGTGATTAGATGCCTTAAAGTTACAAGCTAAGTCACCTAGGTAGGTTATAGTGACATAAAAATGCCGTACAATGGGGTTGGTTTAATAATTTTGAGTTGAATTCGATTCCCTTTGTGGTGGAAAAAGGACACATAAGTTGTCTCCTTTTCACCATATCAGGGGACACACATGATTAGATGATATTTAATGAGAAGAACAGCAGCAGAATCCAATTCAGAAGATGGAAAGAGAAAGCAACAAACCTCCCTCACAGCCGCCACCAAACAGAACCAGACAATCCGAGACAAAGTTGAGAGAGTGAGAGGCTCTGGCTGTGGGGAAATCCAAATCTGCATGTGGCTCTGAGAGAAGTTTATGACAGGAAACTGAATCCATGAGAGAGACTTGTCTGTAGAGCCTCGTCCATGGGAACTGATGGTGGTGATTGTTGGAGGAGTTGAGAAGTGCCTCAACACAAGTGGAACCTAAGTCCCTTTTGCACAAAGATTTCCATATAGTGTTTGAGGAAGTGAGAGACCTGAATCTCTTGCAAGTCATGGAAAGGGAGAGAATTGCATCTATGGGGAGGAGGAGGAGAATGGTTATGAGGTAGTCCTGAGCCATGTTGGTGATTGGTGATCCACTTCCACTTCCCTCAGACTCTTCCATGATTCTTGAAACAGACCAACCAAGTGATGTTGTTATATGGTTGAAGAGGAAACAAGAAGGAGAAGAAGAAGAAGAAGAAAAGGAGGAAAGGGTTTGTTTGAGGGAAATAGCATGGTGGAATGGTAAGGGAGTGTGTTGTGGGAGAGAAAGAGAGATAGATAACTAGTAATTTGGTAAATGGTGAAAAGAATGAGTTTTGTTGTGTTGTGTTGAAGTTGAAGAAAATGGTGAAAATGTTTGAAGAGGAAAGAGATTGATGTAGGACAGATGAAAGGGGTGGCCATTTCATTTGTCGTCTGTAAGAAATAATGAGCATTGCCTTTTGTTTCAACATCATCTTCTCCTGCATGCCATCTCATGTTATCTCTCTGCACAACCATACCAAAATAACACAATGTTTATTTTAATTTCATTTTATCTTCACAATTTTTTTTTATTCTGGTAAATATAATTTTTGATGTAATTTATTTAGAAATAAATCAGGGAAAAATTGATATTTCATCGAAAGTTGACTTGGATAAATTTTAATTTTTTTAGAAGCTAAAATTGATACTTTTGGAAGGGGATAGTGTGACTATGCAGGATTAGAAGGATTTTGAATGATATTATAATAACTATAAAGAGTATGGTTGGACCCGCCAACTAAATTCTTGTCCACTTTTGTTGTCTTTATTAATCTCTAACTGACTTCTATATTCTTCAGTTTGCTACTGTTCTTCCAATCTTTGTCTTGCATACTCTATATTTCATTTTCCTCATAATCTACTTGCTTTGAAAATGAAAATGGAGAGAGAATATGAAGGAATTTACTAGAATATATTGAAAAGAAAAATATATGTTTTATTTCAAGGTATAGGTCGAGGTCAACTATTAACATTTAAAAAATTAATGATCAAAATGTTGTTTTCGATTTCAAGTATCTTTTAATTATTTATCTAAACTGTTCGGATCACAATTACAAAAATTATTTCAATATTAAAATCAGTTCAATATTTAACAGTTTAATTGATAGAAATCGTGATAGAAATCATATTTTATTTTAATTTTTCAACATTAAAATTGATTGTCTGACCGATCATAAAACTGACTTTCCAATCATGATGTAATATCTTCCGTGGTGGTTCATTCAAGTATATAATTAAGTGTTGTTTATATTGTATATGTTCTTTTATTGAATAGACTAGAATATTTATTAACAATAATGAATCGTGGATCATAGTAAAGGCATTCAAAGATATATAAAAGTGGATGAGAGTAAAAAATATTATTTTTATTGCATTGATTAAAATCAACCTCTCCTCTGTTTTATCGTTTAATTGTGCATTTATTTTTCTTCTATACTAGAACCATTTTCAGATACTATTACTCATTCGTGGCAGCACCACGTGGAAGATACCTTCTTCTCTTGAGTTGTATCGACGAACAGAAAAAATAGGTAGCAAATATATACCTTTTAATCTTACGTAAAAAAAAACATATAAACACCTAATTTTAATGTGTCTTGTATAGAACGGATTTATCCCGGTTAAACAAGTCACCTAGAAAATTTGTTTTTCAACTCGTCTTTTTAAAACAAGTTGCCACCTTTTTGCCTGACCTTACATGGGCCACAACTCATTTTGATCAATATATCAACTTTTAAACAATACAAATTAAATAAACAAACGAAAAATATAAAAAAATTTAATTATATATTTTTAAAGTTAAAATCATTTCACTGAATTTAAATCTAAATTTTAAATATAATGATATATAAATTAATATGAAATATTGTCAGTTTCTTCGAGAGAAATCAAATTTATATAAGATATTAAGATCCCACAGACAACTCAGGCAAATCAAATAAAAAATAGTCGAATCTAATTTAAGTCACAATCTAATTTGTTCTGTTTTTATGAACTTTTCAAACTAGTTCATCGTATGAACTTATTTTGACAGCTATAGCTCTGTGTGTGAAAGCTTGAATTAGTGAATATGATAAACACCAAAGAAATAGTCCATCGAAACATTTTTCAAAAAAACGTAAAGAAAACATCAAATGTGAACTACATGTCATATCTTGAATTAACAACCTGAGATTATTGGTTTATTATCAGCAAATACAACAGCATGGAAGGGACTTCTTTAGGGGGAAAAAGCATACTATTATTTGACCTGAGTTCTGATATATTATTTCTAGTTTGATTATGCTGATAGCCCACAAAAGGCCCTCTAACCATCAGACTTGATATAATACACTTTCTGGTGCATGTCAACCAGGCAAAAAGTATAAAATTAACCATTCCAGAAAAAGTCAGATTAGAAAACTGGCAGGGTTCCAGAGGGAGAGGGCATCCAACATCTTATTGCTGCAAATTGTACACTTTTCCTTTGTGTATTAATTTCCTAAGTGCAGCTTTAGCTTCTTCCAAAGTTTCTACACTCTGCCCTTCATCAAATGATATCCTCTGAATGTTGAACTGCATACAAGAAAGACATTAAATGAAAGACTGCAGCTACAAATATTATCAGAGAAAGAATCTGACTATGGAAAGAAAAAGCATACCTGGGCACCTTGACGGACCCTGATATCAGTCCCTTTACTGTCTATGGAAATGAGTGCAGCATCATCTACCTCAGTCTCATTAGATAGAAGTTTCTTAAGGGGCTTTGAGAAGATAGCATTGAGTTCCTATTATTTCAAACATAAAACCAAGCAATGAGGTTATAACTCTAGGGTTGGTTTACATAATTGTATCAATGAGCATATGGATTATAGAAAGTCATTGATTAAGGTTTGACTGAAACAACTACTCAGATCTCATTTCAACTTCACAAAAAACCCTATTGGGTTACTTACCCGGGGAGGGGGGTTGACATTAATTTATCCTTTTAGGTAGCTTTATTGACTAAGGGATAGCACTAGGGTCAACTAAGAACCCCACAAAACCAACCCCAGTCATGTCATGACCTTGAATGTGCCACATGTATACACCCCATCTGGACCATCTCCAGCTACTATGCTGAAAAAAGTAGAATGCCCCATCCCAACCAATCACATAAATTTCTTTTTAGTGGGAAAGAGAGAAACACAGTCTGTGAGCATACAAAATTGTTTTTGCCTACACAAGCCAGATATTATTTCCTTTAACGCGTAAGAAAAAAGATCAGAAAATTCACCTTTAAATACTGTTCACCACCATCGACTGCAATCTTATCCGGTTGAAGTTTTTCATATTCCTTTACATCCACCCAAGCAACAGTACCAAAGCCTCCAATGAAATATATGTCACTGTCAATAATGAACTGATTAAATTAGCTACACAGGTTGGTAATGACAGTACCAAACAACTGATGAAATTGAATTTCCCAATTCTTCATGGATTCTATTGTTCACGAGCACCATAACTTTTTGTTAAGAGGAACTAGAATTTTAATGAAAAATTCTAAAGGATAAAATCGATCTGCCCATGTTCTTAATGCTTTACCAAACACCCAAATATGGTTGTTTCATATTTCAACCATTAAAGAAAAAAACTAGTTGTCAATGTCTAGGCGATTGGGTTCTTTGGCTAAGATTGACATTTATACGCCAGGCCCAAGTAAAATGCCCCAAAAAATATGCAAGAAAGTTTGCACACAAGATTATTTGTTCAACACAATCAACTTGGCAGCAGGCAGCAGCTGCTTGCGTTAAAGATAGTGCAGACAAATATCAAATTAGAGTCACTTTTATGTGTAAGTGGGAGGAACCAATTAACTATTAAAGCATACAAGGAATAATCAATATTAAAATTCAAAAGTCATGTGACTTTAAATGATCGTGTGATTTTAGGTAGTCTTTAATCTTGAGTAGATAATGTAGACCATCTATGTATGATTCAATAATCAAGATTCACACCCCTCACTCCTAAAAAGAAATAACAAAAAATTACTAGATCCACCCCATAGATATCACTGGAAAGGAGCCAACCTTATACTCTCCATTCTAAAATAGTAGAAGTTGCCCCACTGTTGAGAAGGACCCTGTTGATGTTTCGCAATGTACTGCTTATGAGCCCATTCCTGTTAGTACAAAAAAGTCAAATAGATACCATGAAATGCACAGGTACACCTCTAATTCAGAAGTATCTCTAAGTGAATAATTGAAGGTACCAACAAGTGCACATTTCCTAACCCACAAAAACAAATTCATCAACAAGCAACCTGTTGATCTTCCGGAAGTGGATAGACATCCCCAAAAATAGTTACCCTAGCATTGGACAAGCCACTCCATCCAGGTATCTGAAAAATATAACAGTCAATAAAACCCACAAAATGGAAAAAAAAAATGGAAATCTAAAAGCTTAAATAGGAAATGTCATATTTCAAACCTGAACAACCAGTGTGCATCTTGGGTCAGCCAACAAATTCCTTGTGTGAATTGCAAGAGGAGAAAATGAAAATATTGGATCTACAAAAGAAGAATATAAGGCATTTATAGATAAACACCACAAACAGACAAGAAAACCTAAGTGCTCCACAATTAGGAACAATCAACATGAGACAGATAGCAGAGATAAATCAAGGAGCACTTTATAACACAAGAATCTTGAGTGGACTGAATCTTCCATGTGTTCTTTATTTTCTTTGTTTGTGTAGTATCAAAATAGTCAATTAGATTAGAATACTCTGTAATTCATGCCCACATTCCAACTACAAGGGGAACATGACTCTCATCCTGTTAGGATCTAGGATGTTAGGATAGATCAGGTTGAGGACTCAGCGGTTAAGGGTGTGAGGGTGTCGGTTGTAAAGGGGGAGCGGGTCAGAGCTGCTATAAATAGAGCTCTTGTAACTCTGTAGAGGGCATCGAGTATATTTTGTAAAGTCAGGTCTTTAGCCTGTAGAGGGAGGTTATGCTCTCAACCAGGGAGGTTATGCTCCCAACCCATCCTTTGTAGAGCGACGATTCTACAGTGTGAATAAGAGAATTCTTTCTTTCATCTCTTTTATCTGCATCGAGTGAGTGTTATTGTTAGGTTCCAAACCCAGTTACCTAACAAATTGGTCCGACCTGCCGGATATTCCTAGGAGAGGGGTGTCAGATCGAGAAGTTGCCGGATCGAGAAGCTGCCGGATATCCTTAGGAGAGGGGTGCCGGATCAAGAAGGGGTCAAGAACGGATCAAGAAGTGATCAAGAAAGGGGGGAAGCATGGAAGGAAGAGACAATTCTTGGGAAAGGAGGATCAACAAACAGAAAAGGGAGCTAGCAGAATGGAGAAGAAATATGCAAGAAATGCGGCAGGAAACTAGAGAACTCTTGCAAGTTCTTGGAGGAAGGGTGTGGAACCAGGAAAAGGGATTAGAAGGCAGTCCAGGGTCTGTAGATGAAGATCAACATTCTGTTAACGAGAATCAGAGAAGGGGAAGGGAATGCTCGGAGGAGGAACTGGATGAAGACCGAAGAGACGCCCAACCTAATTGGGGAAAAAGGGTAGAACTACCCACTTTTGAAGGGTTTGATTCGTTGGAGTGGGTCTCTAAGGCAGAGAAGTTCTTCGAGTTGCAAGGTGTGGCAGAGGAGGAAAAGGTGCACCTAGCTGACATCAGTATGGAGGGGAGCGTTGGCTACTGGTTCAGAGCCTGGAAGGAGAAAGAAAAGAATCGTTCTTGGGGAGGTCTGAAGGGGGCAGTGGTGGTGCAATTTGGAGAACAGAACGGGGGTACCACCTTTGAAAGGGTGGCGGCCAGTAAGCAGTCGGCAACCGCGGAAGAATACATCCCAGCATCGAACGTGAGAGAATTGCCAGAACCGAACAGGCTAGGACTACAGGAGGCGAACTTGAGAGGACTGCAGGAACCAAACGGTAGAGGACTGTTGGATCCGAACGTGAGAGGATGACCGGAACCGAACGTGAGGGAACTGCCGGAACGGAACGGTCGAGGACTGTTGGATCCGAATGTGAAAGTACGGCCGGAACCTAACGGGAGAGGACTGCTCGAGCCGAATGTAAGAGGACGGCCGGAACCGAACGGCCTAGAACTACAGGATGCAAACCTGAGAGGACTGCAGGAATCGAACAGTAGAGGACTGCCAGAATCGAACGGGAGAGGACTGCCATAACCGAACGGGAGAGGACGTCGGGAAGCAAACATGAGAGGACTGTCGAATCCGCACGGGAGAGGACTACCAAACCCGAACGGAAGAGGACGGCAAGAACCAAACAGTCTAGGAGGGATGGATTAGTGGGAGAGAAGCGTGATGGAAGAAGGAATGAAGGCTTCGGAGGGAAGAGTGGATGGAAGAATCAATGCCCGGGAGAGAAGAATGGATTCTGTGAGGAGGTGGGCCAGCAAACAGAAAAGGGGGCTTGCAGTTTTTGATACAGCGGCAAAGGGGAGAGAGCGGCTTAAAGCAACGAAAGACATTGAAGACCATTCTCTCAGGGCCTGTGATTCTGGAAAAAAGGTGACCAGAATGCTGGAAGCTAATAGAATCCAGGAAGAAGGGAAGTTATTGGAGGAGGAATTGCCACCACCCAAGCCTCCAAACCTAAATTGGAGGGCAGTAGCCAGTGGGTTCACTTCATATGATAACAAGATGATGAAGAGGAGCCAAGAGACCAAGCTTTTCGGTTCCAACCTTGAGGACAAGGTTGTTCTGCAGCGGGGTGTAATGTTAGGATCTAGATAGATTGGGTTGAGGACTGAGCGGTTAAGGGTGTGAGGGTGTCGGTTTTAAAGGGGGAGCGGGTCAGAGCTGCTATAAATAGAGCTCTTATAACTCTGTAGAGGGCATCGAGTATAGTTTGTAAAGTCAGGTCTTTAGCCTGTAGAGGGAGGTTATGCTCTCAACCAGGGAAGTTATGCTCCCAACCCATCCTTTGTAGAGCGACGATTCAACAGTGTGAATAAGAGAATTCTTTCTTTCATCTCTTTTATCTGCATCGAGTGAGTGTTATTGTTAGGTTCCAAACCCAGGTACCTAACACATCCCCAGTTCCCACATACCCTTACTCATGGCACACGATTATGCTACAAAAATGAAGGATGGGCTAAATTGAAGTGATGGACTGTGTATGTAAGAAAGGAGACGCAGGAAGGGAATTGGAGAAAATGGAAAAAGGCCCACTGCAGAGAAAATTCCAGGGGGAGGAGTCATTGATTGTAAACAACAGACCAGCTGGTTCAGAAAACTGGTGGTATGAAATGGTTGTTTTGATTTCTTTTAATTTTTAATCAAACCTAAATATTTGCTTAGCCAAATAAGGTCTACTGCCAACATATAAAGGCCAAGTATGAATCATTAGCTTTCCATTATAACTTTTTATCTTGCATGGCACACAATATGGTCATTTTAAGCTAATTCAAAATTACACCTAACTATAACTTTCTGGTTCTATGTTAGTTTATACTTGATATGCTATAATAGACATTAAATACGAACATTTCAACAACAAGTGGATGAACAAATGCCTTCAACCGTTTATGAGTAGTATGGTTTATAAACATAGATAAAGGGCAGGAATTTTGTAAGGAAACAGAAAATTGCCACATGTTGAGTGGTGATACCTGAACTGTGGGCCAAGAGGTAAAGAGGGTGAAGAAGAATTTAGGACAAAGGTAAGAATTGAGTGAGGTGGAAAGGTTCGGGTGGGCTGAAGCATTCTGTTCAGTTCAGCTGCACAATCTCCATAGTTATCTTCCTGCTTTCTTCTATGATATATTGCTATTATTATTATCAGAGGGTTACCCTGTTTGTAAGGTGCTTGGTCACCCTATTTTATCACATTCTCTCTCTTTTCTCAGCAAGGACCAATACTAGATTGAAATCCTCAGTAACGCATGCCCAATTTACAACAATTTAATTATCCTGACCCCATCCATTTAGCTGAGTCTACCAAATGCTTATTATCATGATAGTATCAGACATGTACCTTGGGAAGAACTCCCATCTCCATGGATACACAACTAGACACTGAAATCCATGAGTGCATCAAATATTCATGACTGAACGGAAGTAAGTAATCAAGAAAATGAAGAATTATTGACTTACGGCCCATCGAATCTGGTGCAAAATCAACTAGAGAACCAAATGGATATCCTTCTCGTCGGTGGTGCATACGAGACATTACAGTGCACAAGTGAGCAAATCTTGCCTTGAATTACAGACCAAAAAGGCAATAGAAAATTAATAAAGGGGATCCGTGATTGTAACTGCGCAAAATTCAGTTCTACACAGCAGAATACACAAATATTCATTTAGATTTTACCAGAAATAACACAAGCAGCTTACCTGCTCCATCAGGTTACGAACTGCTAAAGCAGGTCTAGGTAAACCGTGAGCCGATGTGGCACTCTGCACGCCACCAGAAATAGGAGTTCTGAAAAGTCCAGCCCTGGTGCCACCACCCGATGCACTTCCACCTCCTCCTGGGATTGAAACAGTTGTCCATGACATGTTCATTTGTAGAGGCGCATCTTGATCGTCCTCAGAACTCTCAGTCTCAGAATGGCTCAAGTTTTCCTTCATAACAAAATAGAACCCAACAAAGTCAAAATTCAATGATAAGTTATCTGTTGATTATGACGCATAAGATAAAAAAAAAAAAAAGCAATGACCAATTAACGACCCAATTGAGCATTACTATGGAGTGAAATAAAACAATAAGGAACTAAAAAAGAGGGAAATTCATCACATTCAATTCCTAAGCAAATAAACATAGGCCAGTAGTATCATGATCTCATGAGAACAAGTTTATTCAAATTACTAGTAAAAACAAAAAACAATAACAAAACGCGGAATAGAACCGCGAATAGGGTTTTAGCAGGAGAGTCATTTGATAAGAATATTCCAATTTCAAAGCACAGAGTTAAAGTACAGATTTTGATTTAAGTGGCGCGTGAGTTAATCAACAAATTAATAAATATGATAAAGAAGAAGAAAAAGTAGCATGGTCGAACCTGAGGCTGAGAAGCTAAAGCGAAATCATTGGTGGCTTCATCGCCACCAGTGTTTGAAACACGAAGAGGGAGAAGATGGGAGTGAGAGTTTTGGGTGATTTTGAAGAAAGAAAGTGGAAGGGTTCTCACAGCAGAGGAAGTAGAAGGAGTGCGAAGAAGGAGCGAAGAAGAATCGGAGATGATGGAGAGTGCTTCCATAGAAGACTTCGTTTCGGGTGGGTTTTGGTTTGGGAAATACTTTGTAAGTACAGAAGTAGAACAAAAATTAGCGTGTACTATGATACAGAGGTTGATGTTGTTGTTGTTGCTGCTGACATATAATATAATATAATATAATACTATAATAAATTCATCGTTATTTATCTGTTGATTGGTTATTAATTTTGATTTGCTTGGATTAATTATCGGTTAATTAGTGATTCTGATCGCTTGAGATTGAGATTGAGATTGTTTTGCCAACTGGAATACTACTTCAAATTCTGCGTGCCCAATCCAATACTATTTGATATTTTTAAATATATTTTTTATGATAGCAAACTCTTTTTAACATTTTCTAATATACTTTTTAACTAATTAAAAATTATAAAAATTTAAAACTTGTGAAAAAGCTTAATATTCACCACGTGTCTTCATAAATTTATTTATGTGTTATCTTATACATCTATCAGTTTTGTAAATATTATTAACTATTGTATTTTAATCAATTTTAAGCAGTTTGTTAATTACATTTTTTTATTTGTTTTAGATTAAATTACTTATTTGATTCTCTTAATTAAAAAAATAGTTTTTATGCTTAAAAACTATTTCTGTTAGGTCCGTAATTCATTTTTTTTATTTCTTTTAATTCGCGCGAGTTTAGATCTCTATTTGAATAACTATACTGATAAGTCTGGTAGTAAACGGAATATTCAAATAAACCCCAAAATCAAGAACCAAAAAATTGGAAAAACCATCAAAGTTTAATCTAAATCAGTTTATTTAAAAAATATATAATTTATTAATTTAGATTTTTTCTTAAAATAGTCAAAACTAACCCAAATTTTTTTATGTTTTATTTTTTATTTTGCAAATAAATTTATTATTAATAAATATTATTGAAATTGTAATATAAATATGATAATTTATTTTATTTTAAGATTTATACTATTTAAATTTTAAGAACCTATAAATTTAAATCTTATATTAATTTTTAACATCATAGAATTGTGATTTATATTTTTATAATAATGTTTTAATTCGGTTTTACCTTAATTTAACCATGATTAAACCATTGAACCTTGACTAGAATATAATATCATTTTATGTCTTGAAAACATCATTTAAACTAAAAGAATTTAAAATAGGAAAAATATAATATTGTTTTAATTATGTTTTACCTTAATTTAACCATGATTAAACCATTGAACCTTGACTAGAATATATTATTATTTTATGTTAAACTAAAAGAATTTAAAATAGGAAAAATATTATTTAAACTAAAAGAATTTAAAATAGAAAAAAGATATTTTGACATATATGATATTTTGACATAATATACATGTTATGTTTTCACTAATTATTATTTATTTACTAATGTATTGTTTATTTTAGACCTAATAAAAGTGTGTGAAAATATTATAAAAATATTATGTGTTACATTACCCTTTATAAACCGAGACATCTTCATCATGTCTTTTCGTTAAGAGATATTATAATAAAGTATTTCTAGTTTACTAAATCTCCTTCCAACATAAGAAAAATTATAACTAGCTCCTTAAAGTTTTCAAGACCAATAAAACATTTGAAACCTCAAGGTTGTAAGATACTGCAATAAATTTACAAAACAAATGCCGTAATAATGAAAAAAATAATAATATATGTTTTCTTATACAACAAAAGCAATATATCATAGAAACCAATCAACTGAATTCTGTTTCTTATGTGACGTTGGTATATATATAAATATATAAATAAATAAATATATATATATATATATATATCCAAATAAATACAGGCAATAATATATTATAATTCCTATAAATTACAATAAAAACAAAGATGTCAATGATGATTGAAATATAAAAATTTTAATGTTTTTCACTGTAAGAATCAATCAAAAAAAGAGTAGAGTTGAACATTTTCTTCTTGAATCTTTTTTTAAAGGTGAACTTGATGTTCTAACAAGAG
Source organism: Vigna angularis (assembly GCF_016808095.1). Classification (NCBI taxonomy): domain Eukaryota; kingdom Viridiplantae; phylum Streptophyta; class Magnoliopsida; order Fabales; family Fabaceae; genus Vigna; species Vigna angularis. Next base: position 29,422,956 of record NC_068976.1, read on the forward strand.
GCATTTCATGAATTTCACTGCCATTTTATTAGGGAAAGGATTGTTCATGCAAACTCCCTCTCATCACATACCATTTTCACTAATTTATTCAACCAACAGAAAGTTTATTGTTTTCGGAAAGGGTCATAATAAGCTTTCAAATCTGTTGCAACCATGCTTTTTGTTTCCTTCCAGTTCAAGTTTTCAAACGTTAGGTACAAGTTTCAACATCCTTCACCTTTTTCCATTCTCAATCACAATCACACCTTCTACACTGATTTATCACCTTACTTCTCTCACTTTTTAAGATGAGTTTATAAACAAAATGCTGCAATAATGCAAAAAAAAAAAGTAATATATGATGTTTTTATACACAAAAGCATTTTTTTCTCTGATGTACCTTAGTTTCTATCTCCCATTTTTGCACTTTCTGAGATTCTTTAGCATTTGGAGACTTCATCCATGCATCAGATCCCCAGATCAAAGTCAGATCAAAGGCAAATTTTGTTGCTGCAGGATAATCTGTTTTCGCAATAGATGAACTTCTTCATGGCAGCCAAGTTTATCTGAATTTTAATCTTTCTAGAACCTTTTTTACATCCAATTACAACCACTCCAATGAGAACATCCAAATTTCCATGTAGGGGATTAGATTACCGTCTGTATCTTCTGATTTTTGTTGTGTGTCTGGTGTTGTATGGAACAGTTTCAAGATTGAATACTGCAAATGTTTCTCATGCCACAGTGTCTGAGTTAAGGCACTTCAATCCTAAGCATGTTGTATCAAAAGGAAAAGGGTACCCTCCTGTGCTTGCATATTGGATTCTTGGCACCGAAGGAGATACTAAGAAGATGCTGAGGCTGTTGAAGGCTGTGTACCATCCAAGAAACCAGTACCTGCTTCAGCTTGATGATTGTTCCTCTGAGTCTGAAAGAATGGATTTAGCCATTTCAATTAAGTCAATTAAGGTGTTTGAGGAATTTGGAAATGTGAATGTCATTGGGAAAAGTTATGCCATAAATAGGATGGGATCTTCTGCTCTCTCAGCTCCTCTGCATGCTGCTGCATTGCTGCTTAAACTGAACTCAGATTGGGACTGGTTCATCACATTAAGTGCTTCAGATTATCCTCTCATGACTCAGGATGGTAAGTGTCAATGATGCAAATTTTTTACATACTATAAAAACTTGCATTCTGAAGTTTTCTTGCTGTTAATAGTATGCATCATGACTTGGATTCCAAATTCAGGTCAATCTGAAATGTTAGAGGACTCTTAATTCAATAGCTCCAACCAAGCAAAAAAAAAAAACTGATTGCAAGAAATATTAGAATTGCCCTTTTCTTGGTTTGCGTGGTTATGTTGAGATCTAGAAAGAAAATGATCCATCAAAGATGCTGCAATGATTTAGCATATGCAATTTCTCATGATCTTCTTCTTAACACCTACATAGTACTTAGTGTTTCATAAACTGTAATAACCAAGGCATTAAACACTGATTTTAGAGCCTGAGATCTCTATCAATGTGCCTTCAATGGGATAGCAAATCAACCATGTTTTATTTATTTCTGTGCAGATATCCTTCATGCTTTCACATTCTTGCCAAGATATGTCAACTTCATTCATTACACTAACAAGACAATTCGGAACGAGTAAGTAGTCTGCAAATTAAGGTCTAGCATATTTCCTTAACTATATGCATATAATAAGAGTAAAATTTTAATCAAATAATCATAGTGATAACATTAACTGCTAACATAAAGAAGTAGTCTAGCAGTTACCTTTATTTGTTATGTATATAGTGAAGAGCCATACATTATCTGACTTCAATAAAGAAATCATCTAATCACAATTCACAATTGTTGCTGTCAAAAAGATGCAAGACACCAGGGTTTCTTTCTTAATTTATTCATCATTTTCACTCAAAAAGGTGTAGATTATGATCTTAATCAAAATGTGTTCAACCTTTCATGTTGGTATGGTATCAGAGAATGAAGAAACAAGCCTTTTCAAGATTTTTTTTACACAGATAGCACACTGTCAATTTCTTTTTACCAAAATAGCATAATGTAGGCTTTATTTACTCAGATAGCAGGTTTTTACTGTGCTAGTTCAGAACATAATTTTACATTAGCTTGCTTTTTTTAACAGAAACATCAAATATATGTTCAGAATTCAGTTTTTCAAAAATCAAATTCTGAAAAAGGTTTGCTATCTAGATAAATAAAACCTACAGTATGTTATTTTGGTAAAAGAAAATGATACTGTGCTATCTGTGCTATCTGTGTAAAAAATTGGCCTTTTCAAATATCACCACCATTCGTCTAATAGGTTTATAAAATGGTCGATGACCTGATGATGCAGGCAACGAGACATTAATCAAATTGTGGTAGACCAAAGTTTGCATTATGAAAAGAATAGTCCACTTTTCTTTGCTGTGGAATCAAGAGATACCCCAGATGCTTTTAAGCTATTTCGAGGTGAGTTCACCTTCAAACAGAGTCTGATAATTGAATTTTAATAAAGAAAAAGTACTATTTTCAGTCATTGGTTTCTTATTCATGTCTTTTTTCAATTAATAGGCTCACCCTGGATGGTTCTTACAAGAGCCTTCATGGAGTACTGTGTCACAGGGTGGGACAATTTACCAAGAAAACTTCTAATGTTCTTCACCAATGTGGCTTACCCTGTGGAATCATATTTCCACACAGTGTTGTGCAACTCCAAAGAGTTCCAAAACACCACTGTGGACAATAATCTAATGTACAGTCTTTGGGACACTGATCCATCTGAATCCCAATTTCTTGATATGTCACATTATGATACAATGCTGGAAACTGGTGCTGCATTTGCTCGTCCATTTGGCGAAGGTGATGTGGTTCTCGAGAAAATTGATGATTTGATCCTTAACAGATCATCCAATGGGCTGGTTCAAGGAGAGTGGTGTTCAAACTCAGAAACAAATAAGACCACAGCGGTTTCAGAATCTGAGGAAGAAGAACAAGAAGAAGAGTTCTTGTGCTCAGAATCTGGTAATGTTGATGTTGTAAAGCCAGGGCCATTTGGCATCAAGCTTAAGATTCTGCTAGCTGAAATTGTGAACACAAGAAAATTCAGACTAAACCAGTGCAAAGCCTTTGAAAGGTGGTGAAAAAATGGAATGTTGTGTTGCCAAAACCACTTTGAAATTGGATCCTTTTATATCCATCATGCTAACTGAATCAGACATTGAAACTTGCTGCTGCTATTTAGTCCTCAGAGTTTGGAACAGAAGATTCAAGATTGTGTCTGCTGAAAGCTGAGTTTGATTCCATTTCTCTATACCCAGAACAGTTTTCTTTGTTAAGATGTAATTTTGCTCATTTTGGTAACTTTTTTTCATGAATTTTTCTAGGATTGGCTTGGTGGGTCATTTGTAGTTTATCCCTTTGTTCTCACAGAGTAACAATTGAAGTAATCACTCTCTTAGAGCATAGTATATGAATTGTATAAATCACTTGCTATCTTTCTTTTCTATTTTAAACAGTTTAAAAATCATGAACACCAAACCCACCTTGTGTTCCTATAGGAAATTTCTTCATTTTTAGAGAAAAATTAAATGGGTTGAATTTAGTTTCATTTTTTTTAAACTTTTTTATTTTGGTAAAATAAATTAAATTTATTACATTTTAATTTCTTTAATTGAACTAGTCAAATCATATGGCACACATGCGTTCATTTTTTTTTGTGATGATAACAAATAATAAAATTATAATTATAAATAATTTTTCTAATTTTATTGTATATAGATTTTATTTATTTTGTTGGTAATTTTTTTATTATAGGTAGTTATTTTAATTTTAAAAAGGTTAAATTTAAAAAATGGTCAAATAAAAATATTAAATTTAAAAATACAATTAATAAGGTAAATACTTTAATTTAAAAACAGTTAATTATTAAAGGATAAAATGGAAAAAAAAAATTGTGAACACCAAATCTCATATATATATAACTAGTAGAAACACAAGTGCTATTATGTATCCACTTTTATTTTATTATAACAGAAGTTTTGTTAAACTACAAAATGATTTTTAATTATTGAAAAAAAATATTAATAAAAATGTAATTATAAAAGTAAATCATTTTTATAATTTTATCATAGATTAACAACATTTAATTAACAATATTTCAATATAATTAGTCAAGTAAACTATGTTCTAGTAAAAATCAGGTCGATGTTACATCAGTAAAATAAAAGAGAAATTACGAAAAAATAAATAAATTGAGATAAGAGGGTCTGGAGAATTTTAAACTTTTGCTTCTTTAATGAAATTTGAAATTCTCTAAATAATGAAAATATTCTATATAAGTTTTAAATTAAAATTTGAATTACCTTATAAATTAACACCTTAAGTAAAAAAAAATAGAGAAATGAATTTAAGGAGTGATGCATACTGTGAAACAAAATTAAAAAGTATTAATAGAATACAATATACATGAAAAATGCAAATATATTGATCTCATTAGATCTTGAGAGTGGATCCATAGACAAGTGTTTTTTATGATTGAAATTGATTTTTTTGTTGTTTAAAAGAAGAATATTTACTTGCAATAAACTCTCCTCTCAAGTCAATAAGAGAGTTTAGATCTTTTATGTATATAATAGTAAATACGAGTGATTACTAAGTAAGTATTTCTTAGGAAATACTATTTGTATTTATAGAATCAACATGAACCATAGATTTATATTATCATTTAAATGATATTTATCACAAGTATATAATAAGAGAGTAGTTAATAACAACATAATGATACCTCATCATAAATAATAATTATAATATTAAAACATCATATGCTTGGACGAACTGTACTCTTTAATATGTCTATTGAGATATATTTTAGTTGACAAAAATAGTCTCATACATTATGGATTCTAAGTTTTAAGGTTAAGAGTATTTTAAGATTAAGAATATTTGAATAATTTCTAATTCTTTTTTAGTTTGAATTAAAAATAAAAATTATTAAAATACTCCTACTGTGTTTAAAGTATGTCTTTTTTTATGAATAGAAATTTTTTTGTCAACTAAAATTTAATACTCTTTAAGAGGTTACATAAGTTAGCAAACTCATATATATATATATATATATATATATATATATATATATATATATATATATATATATATATATATATATATATAATTGGTTATTTAAATTGAAATGAAATTAGTTTTAGAAGGGGATTAAATAAAGTTTTGAAATATTTTACAAGATCATAGTGATTAACCGGTCCTAAAGTTTCTAAAAAAGATTGTAGTGAAACACTTAATATTTCATATGGTCAATAACTTTTCTATATTCCTGTTTTAAGTTGTGTATATCTACATATCTACAGGTGCTTCGATTGAAAAATTTTAATATTAACTTCGTGTTCTATTTATTTTGTACAGGATCCATAATGCACAATATGTTTATATTTTAGTTTAACAAAGAAGGTCTGGGTATACACATTTAATTTTAATACAATATATGACTCAAAACTTTAATTATAAATTACAATTATACAACAATATTGTACTCGTACATACACAACAATAGTTAGTTATAAAATCTTAACCTCAAATTCATAATATTTTAACTTTTATAATAAGAATTACATTTTACCATAGATTGCTCTATACTTTTGTTTACATTTTATTTTAACAATTCCAAATTTATTTTTAGAAATAAAAAATATTTCTAGATAGTGCAATTTGTAAGTCAAAAATGACTTTTAAATTATGTAATCTGAATTATGTGCTTTTATCCTCTCACCATCACCACCTACCCCCTCATCCAACACTTGCCTCAAACCATCATCTACACCCTCAGTAAATTGTGCAACCTCACCACCCTCATTAACCTAAGGTACAACTTCCTCACCTCCCTCATCAACGTTGTATTCAATCATGTGAATCACATCAGGTTGAGAGATAGTGTGCACAACATATAAATGAACTTGTCCATTTAAGTGAGCTAAATTGACCATATGCATGGCACCTACGTCATCACACAATGGTTCTAGCTTATCATCTAATACAGGACCACATCCAACAGAAAACCACAGATCCTTAAAATCGTCGTACCCAAGACTTTTCACTACACTAACTACAACAAAATAACTCCATAAGTCAGGATCAAAATACATTGTCTCACTTTCCCCTTCATGTTTTAGGCACCCGTCATTCACGAATTTCCTCCCATGGTGAATAACAACCTCTATATCATCCATCACACACAACACAATGAACAATATTCTACACCTACAAATAACCCTAAAACGACAAAAAAATACCGCTTATTAAAGTGATAATGACAGAACAAACAAAAGGTTTAAAGATGGGGGACATGGGGACATGGGGGACCACAACTGCAATATGAAAACACCACATTTTCAGACAACCCCAGCCCCACATTCAAAAAACATCCCTAGATAACAACAGAAACAACCGAATATTAAATTCACATCTATGTAAAGTACACATACTAACCTTCCAGTAAATTCCACTTCACGCACACCTACAACGACTTCACGTTTGACGTCCAAACTCCAATCACGAACCTCCAAAGCCCTAGTCAAGTCTGTATCCTCTCCACTAAACACTTCGCTCAAGCTTCGGATGCACTCTCCTCTCAGATTTCTAATCCCAGATTCAATTTCTTTGAACCCTAAATCCCATTTCAGATTTCCCTAATTTTATATTATTACGTTTAAAATAATTCAACGAATAATGTCACGTTTAAACTCTGAACAAGCCACGTTTCAAGAAAAAAACACATCATCCTCTCACATGTGCAAAAACTTAACCCCGTTAACGAAATTTAACGGCAGGGGCTTATTTGATGCAAATTACCACTTATAAGGACTCAATTGGGGACTCTAATAAGAAGGTGATCAAAATGGGAAAACTTCACATAAATTGGGACAACTAAAGGTTTAAACCTTTCTTTAATTGAACTAGTCAAAACATATGGCATACATGTGTTCATTTTTTTTTGTGATGATAACAAATAATAAAATTATAATTATAAATAAATTTTCTAATTTTATTGTATATAGATTTTATTTATTTTGTTGGTAATTTTTTTATTATAGGTAGTTATTTTAATTTTAAAAAGGTTAAATTTAAAAAATGGTCAAATAAAAATATTAAATTTAAAAATAAAATTAATAAGGTAAATACTTTAATTTAAAAACAGTTAATTATTAAAGGATAAAATGGAAAAAAAAATTGTGAACACCAAATCTCATTTATATATAACTAGTAGAAACACAAGTGCTATTATGTATCCACTTTTATTTTATTATAACAGAAGTTTTGTTAAACTACAAAATGATTTTTAATTATTGAAAAAAAATATTAATAAAAATGTAATTATAAAAGTAAATCATTTTTATAATTTTATCATAGATAAAATTTTTTTATTGTGTAATATGAATAATCATTTGAATTAAAAAATTAATTATTAAAAAGGTAAAATTGAATAGTGATTTTTCATTATAAGGAATTATTTAAATTAAAAAAATAGTTACTACAAATAAAACTGAAAAAAAAATGTGTACGGATAAATTCCTTTTAAGTTTTATTATAGTATAGATGAATATAAAGAAAACATTTTTACTACAAATAAATATGTAAATTAATTTCAGTATCAAAATATATTTAATAATTCAAAAATATTAATTGTTGAATTTTTTTTTAATTGACCGAGTTTATTTTCCTATTAAGGTTTACAATATTTTTTTGATTGGGATCAATAAGATATTTTCAAGTCGAAATTACTTTAAACTTATCATGGACACAATTTTGTTTTTTTACATCAATGATATTTTTTTTAATATTATTGGTGGAAAGTTTTTAATTGGTTTTTAAACCAATGTCAACAAGAACTCATTTACACATTAACTAAAAAATATCGGTAAAAGAAGTCAACAAAAAATGTAAGTGACATCTGTAAAAAAAATTAACTTTAACATAATTGATTGAAAATTTTAATTAACCTTAATTGTAAAATAACTTTAATTTATATTGATTGAAAAAGCATTTGAGCTATGTCAACCATTAACATTGAGTGAAAACTCCAACTTTCATAGATTAGAAAACAGTTTTATTGTTACCAATAAAAAAAAGTTAATATAAGAATATATATATATATATATATTTATATATACATATATATATATATATATATGTATATAAATATATATATATATATATATATAGTTTTGCATGTTAGGTATATTGATTGAAAAATGTAAGCCATGTAAACCAAAAACAAACTCTATTAATGTTGAATGGAAACTTCAAATTGGAAAATATTTTTATTATTACTAATAAAAAAAATAGTTAACATATAAGAAAAAAAATAGTTTGAGAAATAACTTCAACTTATGTTAGCAAAAAAGTAACTTTAATAAAAAATAATAATTTTGGTTGACATTAGTCGATAAACAATTTCAACTAACACCAATTAAAAATAACAAGTGATGTTAACGGAAAATAAATGTGTTTGACATCAATTTAAAAATATAATTGATGTTGAAAAAGAAAATTCTACCTATTTTTGTTTGAGAATTGGAAGATAAATGACCTCAATCTATAAAAGAAACAACTATGCCAACCATATTAGTCCAAAAACTACATTTAATTAACAACATTTCAATATAATTAGTCAAGTAAACTATGTTCTAGTAAAAATCAGGTCGATGTTACATCAGTCAAATAAAAGAGAAATTACGAAAAAAAAATCGAGATAAGAGGGTCTGGAGAATTTTAAACTTTTGCTTCTTTAATGAAATTTGAAATTCTCTAAATAATGAAAATATTCTATATAAGTTTTAAATTAAAATTTGAATTACCTTATAAATTAACACCTTAAGTAAAAAAAAATAGAGAAATGAATTTAAGGAGTGATGCATACTATGAAACAAAATTAAAAAGTATTAATAGAATACAATATACATGAAAAATGCAAATATATTGATCTCATTAGATCTTGGGAGTGGATCCATAGACAAGTGTTTTTTATGATTGAAATTGAATTTTTTATTGTTTAAAAGAAGAAGGTTCACTTGCAATAAACTCTCCTCTCAAGTTAATAAAAAAGTTTACATCTTTTATGTATATAATAGTAAGTACGAGTGATTACTAAGTAAGTATTTCTTAGGAAATATTATTTGTATTTATAGAATCAACATGAACCATAGATTTATATTATCATTTAAATGATATTTATCACAAGTATATAATAAGAGAGTAGTTAATAACAACATAATGATACCTCATCATAAATAATAATTATAATATTAAAATATCATATGCTTGGACGAACTGTACTCTTTAATATGTCTATTGAGATATATTTTAGTTGACAAAAAGAGTCTCATACTTATGAATTCTAAGTTTTAAGGGTAAGAGTATTTGAATAATTTCTAATTTTTTTTTATTTTGAATTAAAAATAAAAATTATTAAAATACTCATATTGTGTTTAAAGTATGTCTTTTGTTATGAATAGAAATTTTTTTGTCAACTAAAATTTGATACACTTTAAGAGGTTACATAAGTTAGCAAACTCATGTATATATATATATATATAATTGGTTATTTAAATTGAAATGAAATTAGTTTTAGAAGGAGATTAAATAAAGTTTTGAAATATTTTACAAGATCATAGTGATTAATCGGTCCTAAAGTTTCTAAAAAAGATTGTAGTGAAATATTATATTTGTTCACCCAAGACTATGTGCATTTCTGGTTACAAATTGAAATGTAAGGGATTCCTCTAATTAATACATTATTACAAGTATGTTTACTAGGACTTTTAGCTTACAACAATACAGCACGTATACATCACCACTCTCTTATCTATCCCCTTTCGCATATCTTAAGATAAAAGAATACAAATATTTTTTTTTCACTAATAATTTATGTCTTTTACAATTATTCTTTAATTGTCATTTATATTTATCACAAAAAAAATTTTAAAGGTGGATGGATAATCCTCAAAGACGATATAAAATGCAACTCTTGGCCAAGAGAACGTTTCACAAAGTGAACTTTTTTGCAACTAACACTTTTTCAAATTATCTGTAAAATGTTTATGATCTAGCACTTGTATGCTTAAGACAAACGCACAAGCAAAAAAACATTGATATCTCGTACAAAATCATCAACAAATTATGTATTGAAACTATATTCATATACGCATTTTGAATAAGACTAGTGTTTTGATCTTTTGTTGCATGACAAAGTTATAGTACTTAGTATTATTTTAGTTGAAATAATTTCTTCTACATTAATTCAACTTGTTGCCCTTTAGAATTTCTATATTTTTAAATATCCTTTCTTGTAGTGATATATATGACCAATTTCAAGATATATTGTGTTAGAGCTTTTATAGGAATTTATGGTCAACCGGCCAAAGACTTTACACAACACTTTGATAATTTCGTATTGATGTTGTCTTATAATATATTGTCTTTAAGAATCTTGCATCTTATGTATTATAAATGTTAAAAAATAGACTATCTAAAATTTGCATAAGACAAGATAACTTGATGATTTATCAAAATTTAAACTTCTTATTCATATAATCTTATCATTATTGTAAATTTGAATTATTTAACCAACTATTTTAACTTCCTTAATTAATCAAAATTGGTCTCGATTTCAAAATATAGATTCTTCATATTATTACAAGGTTGGTGATATTACAAACATTTCATAAACTTTTTTAATGGTTATGCAATATTAAATGTAACTAACACAATAAGGCCTTTTACATATTTTAGATATTTTTAGACCAGTTTTTTGTCTTACGTTATTGCAAAACATGTAAATTTAGGGGGGAAACACACAGTGTAAATTTATGTCGAATTAATTTATGTCGAATTTGGTAGTGTCCAACGTAAATTCACATCGAACTATAATGAAATTAATGTTTTTAAGTTTGTTTAAGTTTAGCATGTTACATTTCAAATGAAGGGTTTTGATAAAGTTAAAGAAGAGTTGGTGAATCCAGAAACCAAACTTAAGACACAGGTTGGACCACGGGAAGAAAATTAAGTTGTACAAGTTTAAGGGTATTTAGTATCCTTATAACTTAGATACCTTTGAACCTATTCAACTCAATCTTCTTTCTGAGTTACTCAACCTTTTTTCTAAGTTTGACTTTTTTATCAACTAATTCTTCCTCAATTTTATCAATAATTTTTCCTTTAATTTTGCACAAACTAAAACAAGTTCAAAAATACCCATTTCAATATAATATTTTTTATTCGTAGTAGAAATGAACCAATGTGATAATTAGGGTTCAATTTTGATTTTAATTATCATAAAAATAAAATAAAATAAATTACCACTACAACATATTTTTACAAATAAAACAATGGGACATTGATGCAAAGTTGTGACTAAGTTCGTCAATAAATAGTCAACGTTACAAATACAAATGTAAATATTAGCAAACAAACCTTAACGGTTAAACAAAGCCAACGAGAATACAAAAATAAATTTCCAAATCACCACTATTTCGTCATAGGAGAATAAATCCTAACTTGCAAAAGCATTTTTACTGTTTTTGTGTACTAGGAAATGAGAAAGAGAATCTTGAATTTGATATATAAGAAGAAATTTATGTATTCGCTACAACTTATTTACAAAAATATTATCACATTGTTTTTTTAGTTAACTTCTTCATTGTTAAACATAAATTAAGCAACGTAAATAACTATTTTTGTGTTAATGTCTATTACAATTCAAACATTAATTTAATCAACAATTATTCTAATTTAATTAAAACATTGCACTACCTTAATCAATGTATTGTAGTCTAAAAAATTAAATAAATAACACATGGAGGTATAGAATAAGTGCATGTGTATGTTTATCATTTTTCTTTAATTAGTAGCAGTTATACAATAATGGCCTTACTATTAATTTAATGAATGAATATTTCTATTAAATGAATGTGACTTTTATGTTAATTGGTATACGGATGTTTTTACATGCATGGAAAGTGATCGAATGCCTTAGGAATTAATTAAAGAAAAATTAAAAATAAGTTTGCGAGTTTCGCTAGAAAAATAGTAAGGATAATACGTCTGTTGAAAAGAAATTAATATTTCTTATATTTAAGAAAAACAACTATGTATATATTATTATTATTTTATAAAAAATTAAAGGTAGTAACATTACTAAGGCCAATTTATGAAAGAAATTTATAATTGCACCTTAAGATTTCAATGATTCTCTAAAATTATAAACGCTTCTATAATTAAATATGAATATGCACTTCTTCTAAATTAATCCATTGGTTATTGATCATTGGCTCTCAAGGAATTTAACTCAATTCAGTATAATAGTGTGCATAAATGATTATGAATACTCTTAAATTTAAGAAAAAAAAAATGTCCTTATTAATAAAAACAAAATCACCCGATATAATTTTGTTTTAGTGTTTAACCTATTCCCCTTAAAGAAAAAGCTTTTAACCTCTTAAACAGTTTTCACCCTGAATAATTTAGTTGCTTCACATTGATAAGTTACTACATTTCAGTTTTCTATTACCATTATTATTATCATTACTATTATTATTATTATTATATATAATATATATTATATTATATTATTATTAAAAAGTTAATCAAAGATAGGAACACTATATATTTTGCATCGATATACAAAAAAGATCTCTTAATTATATTAGAAATAATTTATGAAATTGAACAGTCGTGGTCTAAATAGAAATTTCCATATTAAAATATCTAAAACACTAATTATTGGCTTAGTTAATTTTTCTTCCTTTAGTTAGCACTTTATGTTTCATTTTTTATCATTGTTTATTTTTTATAGGCATTCTTCATCATTGTAATTTTCGTAAAAATTCTCCTTGTAAGTTCTTAGTTTTCTTTTTTTTTATATTTTGTTTCTATCATCTAAGTCTAGTAGTATCTCTATACGCACTACCATAAAATATTAATTATTAATAAAATTGTATTAAGATAAAAATTTTGTTGACAAAACTAAATTTATCAACAGATATTATTAATAGATTTTAAAATTTTAATTACCAATAGATATTTTTATTGATAATGCATCTATCTATAAATTAGAATTTTTATTACTAATTAAAATATTTATCAATAATGAATTCATTTGTAAAATTCATCAATAATCTAAATGTTTATTATCAACAAATATTTTTATTAAGTACACCAATTTTTTTGTTTTGAATTTTAACTATCTGATAAAATCTATCAGTAATTGATTTTTTTAATCCGTTAATAATTTATTTATTTTTAAAAAAAATCCAATAATAAATCGATCAATAATTTTATTTTTTCTAAAATTCATTGTTAAGCTTGTCAATAACTAGTTTTTTAAAAAAAAAATTCAAAATTGTATTGTTTAAAGTTTGTCGATAATTTTGTTTATAAATTCATAAATAAAACAAGCACCAATTTTATCGTCAAATACAATAAAATATTTTTTTATAAATTAATTAGATAGAGAAGAAGAAGGATGATTAGAAGAAAGAAGAAGATGAATAGGAGAAACAGAAAGAAAAGATGATGATAATGACAGCGACAATATTTAAGGAGGTCGAGACGATGACAATAATGCATGAGAAAAAGAAAAAAAAGAAAAAAAAGTGAATGTAACAATAGACACAACCGCGATGATGGTGAAGGAGGAAAGAAAGAAGAAGAAAATAAAAAGAAAAAAAGAGAAAGAAAAAGATCAAATCATGATATTTATCAATACATTTTTATCCACAGATAAAAATTTTCGACAATTACAAATATATATTTACTGATGTCGATAAGATTTATTGATAAAGTTTTTACGACCGATAAATCATTAGTAATTTTAATTTACGAATAAATTTTTATAATTATTAGCAGATTTTGATATATGGTTGATATACACCATTTCAAAGATTGATTGGTTTAAATGGAAAGTAGAATAAAATATAAGGATGATTTTGGATAATTTAACCTTTTATCTATTGACTCTAAAGATGATTTTGGAGAAATGACAGACAGTAGCATGGTCTCTTAAGTTTCTTAAAAACCTGTCTTATAATTAAACAATTAAAAACATGGAAAGCTTATAGCCATTAGTTGATGAATATTTTAAGGAAATGAAATAATGGCTAAGAATGAGCCATGACAACAAAACCAATGTTATGAATTTAAATTAAAAGTAAGGGAAACATGTGGTTTAGACATAATGAAGCCCATTGGAGCAGAAAGAATCTAAAAACGCAACAACAACAATAAAAAAACAACTGCTTCTCTCTCTTGGTAGTAGGATTCTTGCAATAATAACTTTAAACTGCAACCACAACGAAGTGCTTTGCTACTCATAGACCCAGCTCATGTGGCACTTTTGAGAAGCACGTTTAGACCTCACATACATATATTTGATTGAGGCTTTTTTTAACCGCTTGTTTTTCACTGGTTGTTGACGTGCATTATTACCAGCTGGGACCAAAACCAGAAACGTAGCAGACGTGTGGTTTTCAAACTCGCTACTCCTAGTTACTGTCTCAGTGATACAACATCATCAATTATGGTTGTTGGTTCCTGTTCAGAACCGAATCAATAACCTTGACAAAACCAAACATCAAATTTCTTCCACAATTCAGATATTGCCCTTTCGATAACAAGTGGCACCTACCATTGCCGCTTTTTCTTTTTACTAACTCACTCAGACACGTGCCTCCATCACCATTCATTTTATTTACAACAATCATGTGGTCTCACGCATTTGCCTTTCTTCTCAAACATCCATTTTCTGTTTAGCCAAAAGAAAATTTTGGATTAAGATTATGAATCAGGTCGAATATTATTAACCTTAATCAGAAATTTAAAGACTTGAACATGAACAAAAGTATAATGTTTTGTTATGAAGAAATTTGGGAATGGGTTGATTCATCCAATTGATACACATTGGTAAACACATTAATAATGAAGATATTTGTAGTGTTCTAACCCTAAATGCGAAAACGGAAAAGAAAATTGAAAACAAATCCACACTTTGGTTAATCGTAGGATTACAACATACAATTCCATGTATTGGCTATGACTCGCCCCATCCCTCGTGCAAATCGCGGGGTAGCGTCAAGACACGTGCGAGGTTTGCATGTGCGGCCAGAATCAGCTTAGCTGGCACTCCGGAGATTTTCTCCAACCTCACCAGATTCTGCCACGTGGCCACACTTCTGTCCCCACAAAATCTCAGGCCCAGCCAAAACGACGTCGCCGCGGCCACCCTGAACGGAAGCAAATTCCACTTTCCGAGGCACACGCTCAGAGCGTGCGACGCCACGCGGTTACCGTTCTCTCCTATTCCGAACCCTAAACCTATCTCTCTGCTCCATTTTGCGAACACCTCCTCCTGCTCCACCGATCCGACCTTCTCCCGTTGCTTCTTCGCTTCCCGAGACGCGTCGCCGGTCACCGAACTCGAAAAACTCCTCCTCCTTTTCTTCCCCGCCGCGCCGCGCGTCGCCTTAATCTTCTTCGTGGCGCAGGACTCGGAACTCGAGACGCAGGTGGAGGACGAAGGGAGAGAATCGCCGTCGTCGGAAAGAGCCTTCTCCGGCGAGCAAGAGGTGCAGGTGGATGGAAAGGTGGCGCCGGCGATGTAGATTCCGGTGGAACGATTGCATTTGGCGCAGATACGGCGACGGAAGTGGCGAGCGACGAGGAAGTTGGCGGCGTGCACGGCGGTGTCGCAGTCGCCGCAGAGAAATGCGGAATCGGCGGGACAATAGAGGGAAGCTTGGTTATTGCAAAGCTCGCAAGCCTTGCCCATCGTCGCAAGAACCTTACTCCGAACGTTAACTTGAAAAAAAAAATTGCGTTGTTCGGTGAATAGGGTTTGAGAAAAAAGTGAGAGAGAAGAAGGCGAAAATTGCAGAGGGCGTGTTCGTGTTATGTATACAATGTTAGGGACAGTGTCTCATATTAATACCCCTGGTGACGAACATAGCATAGCATATTTAAAATAAGTAACGCAACCAAAAAAAACTATGCCTTTTGCTTTCCAATGCTTATTTCTGTCCTTTTGTTTTACTTGTGGCTACGAATGTGAGCTCCTCAAATCTTCACCCCCTAACAGTTAAACACCATACATCCATGCATGCTTTCATACATACATACATACATGCATAACACATCAACCATGCTTCATTTAATATAATATTTCATAATATATAATATTGTTTGTGGACATACTTAATTATAAAATATCTTTTCAATCAAACATTAATATACTTTTTACTACCTCTAATCATTACAACATCATATCAAAAGCAAGATATATATATAAATTATAAAAAATAATTAATGTAATATATCAAATTAATAACATTGTCTATTGTTTTAGGTACACGATCGATCCACTTCACTTTTAAAAAAAAAATGTCACTTCAAATTTATAGTTTTAGAAAAACTAAACAATTTTTAACTTTTAAAGGCCATAGATTGAGCTTTTATAGCTAGTTATTTTTGAAATTGGTGCATGTCGAGTTAAAAACACACACACACAAATTAGATCCGAAACATCCTAATTGTTACTTATCGAAACGAAACAAACGAAACATAGGAAAGAAATCTGAATCTTTTTCATTTATTTGTTTCGTATACACTTTACTAATATAGCTTTTAACTACAATAATAATCTAAGAAACAATCAACGTGCTATTATAACATTTGAAGTATCCACACCGATTAAAAATTCGTGTGCCTAACACCCCTTTCTAAAACAAGGAAAAACACGAGGAAAAAATGTTTATATACCTAATATAACCAAGCTACAGCACGAGTAATATTCGTTGCCACCACTATTCTTAGCCTCTTCTTTTACACTGTCAAAAAGAAAAAAAAAACATTAACATTATTTTTCGGAATAACGCTATCAAATATTCAATTCTTTTGTCGATCAAAAATTGTTTTCTTACTTATATTAATAAAAATAAATAAAATTGTTCTTTATTTTTTTCCATATAATATGCAGTGTTCTTTTAACAACGTAAAATGATTGAAACTGATGGAAAGAGTGACTTTTTCTGGTTTTTCGGTTATCTGAGTTTGCTACGTCTGTTTCTCGTGCCTCTTATCCTTGGCATTCAAAACCTCGTCTCTCTCGAACTCTTTTTAATAATTTTTTTTTCTGCATAATGTCATTTTCTATTTATATATTTTACTAATTTCGTCACAATAAATGGTTTTAATATTTGATTTTTGAAAATTGATAAAAAGTGGAAGCTAAAGTTAGGGTAAGGTCTAAGAAAATAGAAGTGGTTGGTAATTAAGATGGAGGTGGAAAATATCTGATTCTGTACACACGAAAAAAGGAAAAATATCTGTATGTTGAAATGGTGAAGAATGAGTACGAACCACGTCAGAAGCATTTTCCACCACAAATTTTATCTATCAGCGATTCTTCTCCACGTTCCATTCTCATCATGAAACCCTATTATTGCTTGATCAATCCAAAAAATAAGATTAAGAAAATGATCGAGTTTTAAAAAATATAAAAGTGGAAATAAATATATAGTTCATTAATTATTTATCTGAAAGTAGAAAGGTGGTATAAATTGAGTTTGAAGTTTGAATGGAAGATGAAATTGAAAAGGGTGGTTGCAGTGGTTGCTTAGGTGCACGAAAATTAAAAGGAATACTGTGAGAACGTCATCTACCAGAAATAATATTTTAACGAATAAATTTTTTACGTTTATTTGAAAAAAATATAAAAATTTATTTTATGATTATTTTATTTTTGTATTATATGTCAAATGTAAAAATGAAAATTATAAAAGAATAGTAGTAGATGAAGTGGCAAGATCCGGAAGAAGCGTAATAAATAAGGTATGTGTGAACCACATTGATGGATTGCACCAAACAAAACTAATGTTGTTCTTACGACCCTTCATTCAATTCTACCTGTCTCCTTTTAAACTACGTCTCACAATTTCTTTTTTCCGTTTATACCCATTCTTCTACATGGTAAAATTCGTGAAAGAAAAACATCCTCTAACACCAAAATCAAACTACTTAGGACTACAATAGTCCCAAAAGGGTAAACTTTTATATTTTATGAGTGAAAAATAGTAAAAGAGAGTGAAGAATAATGTATAGAAACTTATTGCATGTCAAAATATCAATTACCATTGGTGAAACGGGTATATAATACATTTTAGATTCTTTTTTCTTAACTTTTTTTTTTTTACTTTGATTCAAGCTATTATTAAATGTTGTGAATTGTTTGTTGTTTGATTTCTAAATTGTTTCCAAAATATCAAAATTTTACCATAAATTTGATATATGTTTTATGCTTTTTAATACTAGTTGATTAAAAAAATGTGGTTAAATATCTTCCACTAACATATAACATATGTCTAAACTTTATGATAAATTAGACATATTTTAAGTTTTTTGATATTAAGATTAATTTCTCTTTTAACATTCAACACATAAAAATTTATGGATAAGATATATTTTTAATCCCTAAATTTGATACAAAATTAATATTTTTTTATATTCCAAATTTTAATATATTTTAATTTTTAAAATTTAAAAATAAATAGATATAGTCATTTTAATCTAACAAATTTTAGTTTTTTTTAAGTGTTAAACAGTGATTTAGATTGACATTTATTATGTTGAACGATATAAATAACTCAAATGTTAGTCTAAATCACTGTTTTACACGTCAAAAAAATATAAAACAATGATAATTTTAAAAAACTATAATAATTCATTTTTAAAGTTTAAAGATCAAATTAAATAAAATTTTAGATAAAAAGAAATTCAAATTCCTTAAAACTTAAAAACTAAAAACATATTTAACACAAAAGATATAATAAATTTGTCACGTATTTTTCAAGTTTTCCAATAAAAAAATCTATAAAAAAATCTAATTTCCTCTTTAACGTACAACACATGTTAAAATTATATGCTAAATTAGATACATATTTTACGTTTTTGAATACTAAATCTAATCTCCTCTTTTAACACATCAAAACTCTGATAAATTAGACACGTCTTCTAAATTTTTCGACAATAAACTATTTTCTTTAATATACAACACTTGTCAACACTCTATGATAAATTAGACACATGTTTTAAACTTTCCAATACTAAACCTAATTTTTTCTTTAACATACAACACATGTCACAACTTTATGAGAAGTTAGATACATATTTCCATTGCTCAATCTTCTCTTTAACATACAACAAATGCCAAAACTCTATAATAAATTGGACACATGTTTTATGTTTTCTGATATACTAAATCAAGTCTCCTTGTTAACATATAACACATCAAAACTCCACGATAAATTAGATACATAGTTTAAGCTTTCTAAATCCAAACCTAATTTATTCACATACCACACATGTCAAATTTCTATAATTAGACGCATGTTTTAAGCTTTCCTATTCTAAAGATAATCTTCCCTTTAACATATAATAACACATGAAAACTTTATATAAACCAAACACATGTTTTACACTTTCCATTAAGAAACGTACTCTTCTCTTGTAACACAAGTTACTCTTCTCTTTATAATACAACACAACACAGTGGATCAATGTTAAAGAACGTGTCTTCAAACATTAAATAAATAACGTCAAAAATTTTGACAATTCAGACGTCTCTATTATTGTATTTATTTATAACAATATCATCGATCATTTTTAATGTTTTTTGGATTTTTGACATTGAATGCGAGACGTTGTAATCTTATTTTACAATGATAATTAAAAATTAGGGTTGAAAAATAAGAAGCCAAATACAGTTTATAAATGATGAGAATGTGTTTTGAGTGGGACCTGAAAAGAGGTGGAAGTGGAGAGGGTTTATTAATATGATATCCACATGGAGCAAAGCAATAGCCTCAACTTTCGTTGCACCAAACAAGAGCCACATAAACATTTCATGTTTTCATTTTTCTCATTTCGCAATCGTTAAAGAAATAATGAAAAAAATCTGAATGGTACGATAATTTTTGTGACACAGAATGAATTTACCTTTTCCTTTTGAAAGTGACACAAGAAAATTACCAAGGGGAAGAGATGAATGGAATGATGATATTTTTTTGGGTACATTGTGTGATATGATGCTACGTGTTACAAATGAGCATTTTATGGTGTGGCGAAAATTGAGGTGGTGATGATTTGGTTTCAATGTTTTTGGGAATTCAGCTTTCAATGAAATGTGTTATTGTGAGGCTCTCCTAAGAGAACATTGTGTGGATGATTACGAAGGTTTATGTATAACTTTTATATTTTTATTTTGAAATATATATATATATATATATATTAATTTTGGAAATTTAAATTTAAATTTCAAAATTTCTTTGTAAACATTTCCTATATTTGAATTGATTTTTACGATATTCTACATAATATATTAGATTTAAATAACATAAATAAAATAAAATAAAATGCATTATATTATTACTAAATAAAAATGTATTCTATTATTTATCTTATACTATATTAATGGAAACAGATGCTCCTATGATGTTTAATTCGTGAGTTAATTTCACTCACCGCATATTCGAGTAATTTAGGTTAAAAAAAATACCTTTTTTTTTTAAACGTGGATCAAATTAAACCAAGTTCACTTAACTCATAAGTTAAAAAGGTTTGATCCGATTTGATCCACAACCCATCAATAACTAGTTTTCATCACTTTTTTACTAGTTTTTATTACAATTATTTATTAGTTTTGATTATGTATATTGATAATTTGATCAATTTAAATATTAAAGTGTTGTTTGATAATGTTTGAATATTTAATTTATTTGTTTATCAAGTCATGTAACTTGATATTTTAACTTTCATTTACTACATCGATTAGAGATATGTCAATTCACAATATATAAATGGGTGTAAACCTTATTTTATAAGCTGATTTTATAAGGTTGAGTTAGGCTTAAAGTTTATTTCTTAACATGATGTTATAATCATGAGTAGATTGTTATAAGATCACTAATTAATGTTTAGTCTCACGCACGATATGTATATATCTCGACATAAGAGAGTTTATTAGTCTAAATTAGGTTTAAACCCTCGGATGGTCCTCGTATTTATATGTGAATCTAAAATGGGTCATCGTTTTTTTTTCGGTCTCAATTAGGTCATATTTTTTGTAAAAATGAGCCAATTTTACCCTAACTGTTAAGTGCTCTCAAACGGCGTTAAGTTTAGCTGAGCTGTATTTTATATTTTGATGGCGTGGCATTGTTCATTAAAATTGAATGGCTGATGTGTTTTAAAATTGTTCACATCACACCTCAAATCAACTTCTTCTTCTTCTATCTCGCCACTTTCTCTCTCTCCTATCTCTTCCAACGCTCAAAAGTTGCAATCTTTCTTTGTTTTTTCCTTTTTCCTCTTCTACTTCATCTTCCAACTTCTTTGTTTTTTATTCAAATTCATTATTATCTTTCAATAAATTAAATTAACTTATTTTTCATTGTTTTTTTTCTTCAGATCACTAGTTTCCATCTGAATCATCATTTATTTTTCCTAACCAATTATCGCGTTTCACATAATCCGAGACACATGTATGGTAAACAGGCTTTATTCTTCTTGACCAATATCAATTACGCACTAAACATACAGTACTTCTGGCTTCTGCAGTATTTTTCATGTTCTTCATTGATTAGCTTTATCGTATTTTAGTCAGTTTTTTCCTTTTATGAAAAAGTGTTTTTTGGATGGGAAGAAGGTCTGCATAACCGTTAAATATTCATCTCCTCTTATTTAACAGTATGCATCTGATGTCATGGATGCATGATGCATTGGCTGCCATGTTAAACTTTTCTTTTGAAAGGAAAAGCAGAGAAATAAAGTCAATCATTTTATTTATTTTTGTTTTTAATGGATGCCTCATTCATACAGGTGGAACCCTTTCAAAGTCTTCAATCAATGAATTTTGCATCCTGGCCCAACTAATGTCAGTAGAAGCACCACGCATCAGCTGCTTTACAATTAAATTAATTAAACACATAATTAGATATTTTTGTAATTCTAAAATTCCATTTACTGATGAGTCAAAGTCCAAAGTAGTTAAAGTAGAGAAGAATAAAGGATGGAGCAATGGAGAGATATTTTTAATGCAGAGAAGGAGATGATAATGAAAAATGATAGAAAATGGAGAAGGACTGGAAAAGTTGGAAGATGAAGTAGAAGAGGAAAAAACAAAGAAAGATTGCAACTTTTGAGCGTTGGAAGAGATGGGAGAGAGAGAAAGTGATGAAACAGAAGAAGAAGAAGTTGATTTGAGGTGTGATGTGAACAATTTTAAAACACATCAGTCATTCAATTTTAATGAACAATGTCACGCCATCAAAATATAAAATACAGCTCAGCTAAACTTAACGCCGTCTGAGAGCACTTAACGGTTAGAATAAAATTAGTTTATTTTTACAAAAAATATGACCCAATTGAAACCGAAAAAAAAAAACGATGATCCATTTGAGATTCCCACATAAATACGAGGACCATCCGAACCTCTATATTAATATATTGGTCTTTAAGTCTTAGGAGATGCTTGAATTAAATGACCATGTTGCCTTTTTCAAGTCAGGTGCTCCCTTATGTTTCCGGTAAGCCACGAGATATCTTGTTGTTGTGATTTACCTATTGTTGTTATGGTTCAATAATAATAATAAGGTTGCATGCAACTATTTCTATTATGTTTATGATGATAAAGGTTTTGTTTTGATGTTACAAGTTGATTGCTTTTAAGAGGGTTCCATTTCCAACTAATAGTATTGCACCAGAGGAAAAATGTCTTTGGGATGTTCAGGCTTTGACAGCAACGATTGCATAAAATATTTTTTAACAGCAAAATATTAAATAAGTCAATCAGGTTCAAGACAATCAACAAGTGAAATAAAAAGATGAAGAACTTCCTAATTCACATCGTTTTTAAGAAGATTATTAGTGTTAAGGAATTTTAGACATTATTATTGTGTTAGAAAATCTTACTTAAATATTATCACATGACTGAATTTTTTTTATATTCAAATCATTGTATTATATAATGTTTTGATTTTTGACCGTTGTTAAATCTAGGTACTATGTTCAAATTATTTACTTTAGTGACTAATTTTTAGATATTAAATAAATTCCTTGCAATGAAGTGATATTTTGAACTTTTATGATGTAAATGTTCATATTTGCATAAGTGTTTTAGGCAAAAAATGGGGTCATCAAAATAACAAACACATTACCTTCAGATTTATCTATAATTAATTACATACGAATAAATCCGTAAATAATTATTTATAGATAAATTTGTAAAACTATGACTAATTACGAATTTTTGTTTGTAGGCAATCCATTGATAAAATTGTCTTACCTATAGATTTTGTGAGTTATCTACATATTTTTACTATAAATAATTGAATTTTTTTCTTGTAGTGATCTTTAAGTGAGTCAACCCATTAACTCACCAATATATAGTAAGTTGACTCATTTTAACGTCTTACTCATGCACTTGTGTGTCCATCCTAGTCTTATTGTTATTATTATTACTATAGTAAAAATACCAGCATTGTACCTATACATATGTGTGTTTATTTTTTTTATGATAACAAAATTATTATTATTATAAAAATAAATATAAATCAAATTTTCAATTTCAGGGTAGATTTATTTTATTTATTGTGTAGATAAATTTTTTTATTATAAATAGTTATTTTAGTTTTTAAAATGTTATATTTAATATAAAAAAGTCAAACTCAAAAATGGATATACTTAAAAAAAAGTCACTAAAAAGGTAAAATTGGTAAAACAATTATTTTAATTAAAAAAAAAAGTTGTCACAGGTAAAATTAAAAACAAAATATGTATAAATAAAATTATATTCGTATGAATTGGTTATAAAATATTTATATTAATAAGGATAAAATATAATAGGCATGTGAAAACAATTTTCAGAAAATTTTAAAAAATAATCCTCTTTATATATTGTTAAGTTATAAAAGTCTTGGTGTATTTTCAATCAAATTTAAAGTAAAGTAAACATATTAAGTGCACATAATACTTTCATTGTATTACATAATGCAATAACGTGATACAAAAACTATCATTATCACACATTGATATTTATAATAAAATAAATAGTGTAAATAATATGATGTTTGAAAAAGAAATTCTTACAATAAAAAAAGTGAAACAAAAATGTTAACTTGAAAGAAAAGGTTAAAAACTATCATAAACCACGTATTAAACATATATTCTCAAATTATATGTATTCTCAAATTATATGTTACCTAAGTTGTGTTTAACGCGTCATTTTAGTCACCTTTTACTTTTTTATCAATAGTTGTAAAAGCTTCGCTGATTGCACTCATTGAAAATTGAAATGGTTAAAACTAGACAATTTTTTTTTAAAAAGATTGCCAAAACAATCTAGAAAGCTCTCTTATTATTTATTATTATTATTATTATTATTATTATTATTATTATTATTATTATTATTATTATTATTATTATTATTATTATTATTATTATTATTATTATTATTATTATTATTATTATTGCTAGTTGGAAAAGCTTGTGTGATTGCATTGATTGAAAATTGAATTACTAGTTTTAAAATTGAAATGTTTAAGATAAAATTAATTGAAAACAAGTTAAAATTGAAGTTCACTAAAACAATACGAGAGCATGTTCTAATTATTAGAAGATTTACCGCATATCACTTACCTAGTAAATTTTATATTTGGTCGAGTTTAATAATAGTTAGCAACTATGTATGAAAATGACATCTCATAAATTTTTTTTATAAATAAAAAATGTAAAATATCTTTGTGTTGGCATTAAGATAAAAAAAAGAAAGTTGAATCAAAGTTATTACAACCTATCACTGATGAGGTTAAATTATTACTATTATATACATTAGACAAACTTATATAGCAATATTATCTATGACTTTTTATTCTTGATTATATAATGAGTTTTGTTTATATTTAATTTAGAGTGTATGATAAAAGTGTTTTATATTTTTTTAAAGCAACGTGTTAAGAAGTGTAGATAGTTATAAGCATTAATTATTAAAATATGGATAATTTAGACCATACTTTTAAAATTATGGATTGTTTAGATTTTATATTTAAAAGTGTACGTAGTCTAGACCATGTACTTAAATTTGTGACTAATTTAATTTTGAATATTTTAGATTTATTATGTGTTTCAATAATAACTAAATTGTTGCACGGTGCATCGATTGTATTATGACGGAGGTCAAGTGGACCAAGTCATAATCGAATCATGACGCTTACGTTCTTAAGTAAAAAAAGTTGTTCGTTCCTTGACTATTAGTTATAGTTTTTGGCCTAATGGTAAGCGTTCAATCCAATAATTAGTATTAAAGTTAAGGTCATGAGTTCACATCAATTGGTCTTATGGAGGTTAAATAATTATGGTCTAACCTAAACATGATGGTAGGCTCCTCCTAGCTATATGACTCAAGCAAGGTAGATGACCCAAAGGGTGACTGGTGTGCAGAAGCTATGGAAATGTAGGTGATATGACTCAATTTTGGTGAGATATTGGTAGTGAGATTTGGGTGCTCTCAAGAGAGGTTGGGACAACTCAAGAATAATGGTGACTAGAGGAAATCTAAAATGGGTGTTCTAGCCTTTGGTGCCCTAAAAAAATAGTATGACATAAATTTGACAATATAATAATACTAAATCCAAAGGTAGATTTTGCATGGGAGATACACCTCTATTTGTAAGCTTAGATAACCCTAAAAATGTCTTTAAATTATAGAAGCAAAACCTTAACATTATAACTTGGAGACCAAGGCAAAATCCTCTCAATTAGGAGAAGGTCACATGGTCACTACTAAGGTGAAATCCTCTCCATTAAAAAAGTGTCACATTAATATATCCATTAGGAACATGTCACATGGCAAGTACTTTTCCAAGGATGAAAGACCGAAAAGCCCTCAATCTTGGAGAGTAAGCCTTCTCTCTTAGGCGCATGTTGACTTGGTAGTCCACCTCAAAATGCACCCCACCTCTAAGTCATCTCAAGGCCTAAAAACCCTACACTACTTGACCCAAAAGAAAACCTTATACTACTGGCCCATAATACAAGACTTAAAATAAATCTATTATACTAAGAACTCATTGATGGCCCACGATGATGAGAGTTTGGGCCGACCTGCCACAAATGATTCTGAATCTTCTTGAATGTGTTTGGTCATGACTCCTTCTTGAAAAGGACTTGTTCTCAAATCTTCACTTTCTTTCAAGAATCCTTAAAGAATTGCCAAAATTTTCATAGACTTTATCTAACGATCTTAATTCGTTTACGATCGTATGAAACCTAATGAACATAGCCTGCATGCTTTCAATGTCCAAAATAGAGAATAACTCGTATTGCCTAATCAACAAACTTAACTTATTTTTTTTATGTCATTTGAGCATTTGTATGTGATGACTAGAGTGTCTCACATTTCTTTTACACCTTTGAAAACGTGAACTTTTCAGTACTCCTCTTAAAAAAGAGCACACATTAAATAATTTATAATTTTAGAGTTAAACAGATACCTTTGTTTTTTGTCTACTTTTGATCAAGGGCTCACCACCTCCATCAAAAGATATATAATTATCATTCTCAACCACATCTCCATATCAATATGACATGATTAAAAAATGTGATTATTTTTTGTTTCTAATATAATAATTTCATCTCATCATCTCTATTTAAACGTGGAATTATAAAATGAAATGAAAAAATATATATATATAAAACATTATTTTTTTAATTAATAATTTTAATTAGCTATCCAATAAAAATAAAGATAATCTTTGTGAAATTATCAACTAGTAATTATTATAAAAAAGTGACATAATCTTTATAATAAAAGATCTAATCCAAAGATAAGAAAGAGAAAAATACTAACTCATAATGGTAACTCAAATAAATACAAGGATGAATAATTGCACTTTCTCGTTTCGTAAAATTACAACTAAATATATAAGTTTTTATTTTCATTTCTAAATTTATATATTCAACTTCTAAATTATATAAACTCACAAATTATATATATAATTTTATTATTTTTAAATAATTATCTCAATTCAATATTTTGGATTGAGCGTTTATTACTAAATAAAAGATTATATTATTAATTATAACTTTTTTTACCACAATTTATTACAGACATGTTATCTACAAATTTTTTTATATATAAATGGACAATCTTATACATAAAAAGATGATTCGAGAGATCATGTTAAAGTTTTCATTTAATAAAATCCGAGTAATTATGTTCTTTTTCACTTAATTGTGCTGTACATAATTTTAATTTTTAGATAGTTATTTTTTTTTATTAATAGCTGTATTTCACTTTATACTTTTAAGGCATGTTCAGGCCATATCTTTTTTTTTGGTTAATTTTACTTATAATTAGTATACTTTTTATCTTTCATTTACTAAAACATAACATAAAGATATTCTAATGACAAAGACTAATATGACATAAAACAATTATATAATATTTCATTCACAAATCTTATAATTGTTTTAATATATTTTTATCTTTTAATTTAGATATAAAATTAAAATTCATTCTTGTACAGTATGAAATATTGACCGAGCGGTTGATGACTAAGACCGATCGGTTTATCCACCATTGGTCAACCCAGTCAAAGGGTTTGGACCGTAATTGGGCTTACAATGCTAATAAGATACTTCAAATGGTAATTGGGCCAATAATCCAGTGAATAATAAAATAATTCAAGATATCTAGTTAAAGATATTTGATAAACCAAATCCAGAAGTATTTGGTTGAAGATATTGGTAAACAGGATTTTCAGGTAATCTATTTATATCTTATTTTGTTTATATTTCATTGGACTTTTATCAGTTCATGATCCATGAGGTAAATTATAAATACAAAGCCAGGGCCACAAGTCAGGGACGTTTTCACTTAAGCATTATACACTCTCCCCTACTCTCCAAATATTCAAACAGTGTCAATCAAGCACTGATTGTCTCATTAAGAGTAAACACTCTTCAACCACACGCCTAACTTGAGCGTTAGAGTGCCTTTTGCAGGTACATCCTCCCTCGTCAAGAAGGAGATCGATCGGTTTGTGTCAGTATTGATCGGCCAATAGCAGGATTTTGGAAGCAAGCGATCGGTTCAGACACGTCAGCAGGTCAGTCTCTCGGTCCCGGAAATATTTGCAGAAACATTTGGCGCCCACCATGGGGCCGAGCGGCAAATCTAATGGTGACCACAAGGAGCATGGAGGAACAACAGACTACCCGAGATTTGATAACACAGATGCAAGCACTAATATAGGCACAGGTAATAACCATACAGACACAAACGCAAGCACAACAAGAGATGCAGTGAAAGCACGCAGAGGAAATTGTGGTTTTGAGGGCAGAGCGAGGCCGCACCGAACGGTCAGCTCAGCACTCGGAGTCCACAGCCGAACAAGGTAACAACAATCAGAATGATAACGATGGAAGCCGTAATAGGCAGCCATCTCAGAACACCGACCCGAACGGTCGGGGAAGGAGATAATCGTCTCCCCCGTGAATCGATCGGCCCTCTAGCTTACTCCCTTTTACTTCGGCCATTATGCAAACTCCAATGCCAGAAAAGAATCCTCCTGTATTAGACAGGTATGACGACTCGGCAGATCTGGACAATCATCTCAGGATTTTCACCAATGCAATGACGTTTTACACAGACAGTGACCCGGTTATATGCAGAGCATTCTCCTTATCACTCAAGGATGAGGCATTAGAGTGGTATAATACTCTTCCCCCAAACACAGTGGATTGCTTCGCCACTGTGGAAACTCTCTTTAGAAGGCAATACGCCTCCAATCGGAAACAGGAGATAACACCGGCGGAATTGGTAAACACCAAACAAGAAAAGGACGAAACTTTGAAAGCCTTTATGAAAAGGTATAATGAAGTCGCACGGCGAGTTAAAGATGTTAATCACACTTTTATCATCAGCAACCTGCCTTCATGCCTAAGGCAAGGATATTTTTCTGAGAAATTGTATGCACGACCACCAAAAACTATGGAAGAGCTCCAAGAAAGAGTGGTTGAATTCATCCGTATGGAGGATATGCGAATCTCATAAAGAAAGAAACAACAAGAAGTCTCTACAGGTGGAAACAAGAAAGAAAGCAAGCAGTCATTCAACAGTAGTGACAGAAACGGAGGTACGATGCACAAGGATTTCGTCCAAACACCCAGGTATAATCATTACACTCCCCTCAACGCACCCAGGGTAAAAGTTCTTGAGGAAGCTCTAAATACTGAACTTCTTACAATTCGGAAAAAGTCTTCTCCAAAAGACGCTGACGAGAGGAAAAGCTGTCAGTTTCATTAAACCGAGGACATACCACAGAGGAATGTGATGCATTAAAAGATGAGATAGAAAGGCTCGTCTGAGGGGGCCATCTGCAAAAATTTGTAGAAAAAGAACCCGAACAAGAAGTCCTCCCAGAGAAACCAGACGGTCCCATCAAAAGACCGAACGAAGACACAGGCACAGTCGCAGTCACAGTCACAGTCACAGCCCTGACCGTAGAGTTCTTCGGCGTATCGACTGGAAGATATGATAAAAATTTCTTCCTAATGTGTGGAATGAGACAAATCTCAAAATTTACTTTAAGTTGAACATTAGTATCGTACTTATCACATTCGGCCTCCTAGGCATTTGATTCGGCCGTTCGGCCTCACACGCACTCGGCCATCCGGCCTCTCATGCATTCGATTCGGCTGTTCGGCCACACATGCATTCGGTCAATTCGGTCTCCCATTCATTCGGCCAATCGGCCTTTCATGCATTCAATTCGGTTGTTCGGCCTCACATGCATTCGACTATTCAGCCTCCTATGCATTCGTTTCGGCCGTTCGGCCTGACAGGTATTCGGCCATTCGGCCTGACAGGTATTCGGCCATTCGGCCTCACAGGTATTCGGTCAATCGACCTCACAGGTATTCGTCCAATCGGCCTTACAAGGAACGTTCAAAACCGAACGACAAAGACAGTCCCCCATGGACTATAAATCAAAGACAGTCCCCCATGGACTATAAATCAAAGACAGTCCCCATGGACTATAAATCAAAGATAGTCCCCCATGGACTATAAATCAAAGACAGTCCCTCATGGACTATAAATCAAAGACAGTCCCTCATGGACCATAAATCAAAGACAGTCCCCCATGGACTATACACCGAGCGGTGGGGAACGTTCTAAGTGAACACTCACTCTCGTCCTAAATCGAGCGGTAGGGAACGTTCTAAATGAACGCTCACTCTCATCCAAGCCAAACGGTAAATCCCATTCCCTAGGAAGAACTCCTAGGTCAAAGTCAAAGCAAAGAGGTAAAGCCGGAAGTTCTCCAGGAACTCCTAGTGCAAAGCCGAACGGTAAAACTCGTTCTCTAGGAAGAACTCCTATGTCAAAGCTGAACGGTCATTCACACCACAATCACCCAGCAACCCTGGATGGTACAAACGAGGGGGACGATCATTATCGACCATTCACAGCCGAACGGTCTTGATTACATGGTATAACCATTTACTTTCTTTTACTTCAAATTCGATTATTTTTCCTCCTTAATACAGGTAACCCGCACTGATTGCGCAACTGCATAAGGAAAAAGTTATAAAAAGAGCTCTCCTTAACCACCAACAAGAGCGGCAGAAGCTCTCAAATACAACAAACACAGCCTCCCTCAAGCTTATAAGTCCTACAGTTAATCAAGGCCAAAGCCGAACGATTACACTCGGACTTGGGGGGCATGATGTATCGCATGAAATATTGACCGAGCGGTTGGTGACTAAGACCGATCGGTTTATCCGCCATTGTCAACCCGATCAAAGGGTTTGGGCCGTAATTGGGCTTACAATGCTAATAAGCTACTTCAAATGGTAATTGGGCCAATAATCCAGTGAATAATAAAATAATTCAAGATATCTAGTTAAAGATATTTGATAAACCAAATCCAG
Organism: Vigna angularis; assembly: GCF_016808095.1. Lineage (NCBI taxonomy): Eukaryota > Viridiplantae > Streptophyta > Magnoliopsida > Fabales > Fabaceae > Vigna > Vigna angularis. Next base: position 29,453,992 of record NC_068976.1, read on the forward strand.
AAATATTTGGTTGAAGATATTGATAAACAGGATTTTCAGATAATCTGTTTATATCTTATTTTGTTTATATTTTATTGGGCTTTTATCAGTTCATGATAATTATAAATACAAAGCTAGGGCCACAAGCTAGGGACGTTTTCACTTAAGCATTATACACTCTCCCCTACTCTCCAAATATTCAAACAGTGTCAATCAAGCTCTGATTGTCTCATTAAGAGTAAACACTCTTCAACCACACGCCTAACTTAAGCGTTAGAGTGCCTTTTGCAGGTACGTCCTCCTTCGTCAAGAAGGAGACCGATCGGTTTGTGTCAATATTGATCGACCAATAGCAGGAGTTTGGAAGCAAATGAGCGGTTTAAACACGTCAGCAGGTCAGTCTCTCGGTCCCGAAAATATTTGTAGAAACAATTCTTATTTTAAACTTTCATATATAATATAAAACTTTAAAAATAATAAAAATAATCATCTTAATTCAATCACATTATGTTCTACAATGATATAAAAATTATTTATACAATTTATTATATTTGAACTCAAATATCACCTTAAAACATAATTTAACACTAAAAAACTTACGTATTTCTCTAAAAAATTTAGAAACTAAAATTTGTTTATGCAATAAAGGACTTAGATTCAAATCGTATCCAACGGATCTGATTAGTTTACTCCATAGTCTCGTGGAAAAACGGACGCAGGGAATCCAGCTTCGTGTGTGCACACGTGTAGATTGCATAGCATTTGGGATGCGAAATAAACGATGAGGAAGTGATTGTTGGGTTGGAGTGAGTTTGATGTTTGATGTAATGTCGAACAACAACAGCAAGAAGCGCCGCCATGCTCCGCCGCCACCAGCAGCCGACGCCGTTTTCCGCATCGTGACTCCGGCCTCGAAGGCGGCGGACGTAATGGTTCTGTCCGGCAATGGAGCTAAGATTATGGTGGAGGACTTGGGCGCGGCGGAGGAGCGCGTTGTTGTAATCGTGGCGGCGGCGGGCGCGACTTCTTCCGAGGAATCGGCTGCGCAGGCTGCATTGGTTAGGGTTTTTGAAAGAACGGTGGAAGATGAAACTAAGAATTCCAGCAATTCTACAGTGTCGTGTAAATTGGTGGCGCCCAGCTATCAAGTTGGTTGCGTGCTCGGGCGAGGAGGCAAGATCGTCGAAAAGATCAGGCAAGAGACTGGGGCCCACATCAGGGTTTTGCCCAAAGATCAACCTCCTCTTCCTCCTACCGGAGACGAATTCATTCAGGTACTATTATTATCTAATCTAAACGCGCACACTCTTTGCCGTTTGATAAATTTCTTCGTAAACACTTGCAGAATTTGTAGCATAAGTTCATCTTCTTGCCCAAATCAAGACTAAGATATATAAGTAATTCAGATTAGCTTATGGAGAAACTTTCCTTACTTTTATTTTTATGTAGGCAACAAATTAAGAATGTGATACATGTATGTGACCAAATTAAAAGATGTTTTACTCGTGTGAAGATCAAAATAAAAATATGCGACATTACTAGGAACTAAACTGAGCTGCTAGGGGATAATGGTGGCTTAGACCAAATCAAGTAGGGTTTACACGAATATGAACCGATTTAGTAGACTTTTACATACAAAACCCAAATTAAGAATTTGCTATATATACAAGGATTACAAGGACTGAACTATACATTTAACCTTTTTTTTGTTCCTTTGTAAATGCTTAGTAGAGGTTTATTAAAACAGAGCTGGATCTTTTTCTAATATGGACTATGATTCAATGATGTTGAGTTGTGGCCATTGACGTTTGCAATAAAGATTTAATTAAAAATACACTACAAACGGACTAAATTAAGAGTGTGCAAGGGGACAACGGTGACAGAAACCAAATTGACTCGTATAGGTACTAAATTTATGGATTTTTAGATATCGAGACCAAATTAAGAATTCACTACATGTACCGGGACTAAATTATACGCTTAACCTAGTTTTTTTTTTCTCTACTAAATGCTTTGGAGAAGTTTATTAAAACAGATTTGGGTCTTTTTCTTACTATAGACTATGATACAATGATGATGAGTTCGATCTTGTGATGTGTGCAGATAACAGGAAACTTTACGGCAGTAAAGAAAGCGATTTTATCTGTTTCGACTTGTCTTCATGATAACAATGGGCCAAATTCTGGTGCGTTTAAACCTTCTGGAGCAGCTCCTGCTCAGGTTGATGGTTATTCTCAACGTAGTTATGGGTCGTCTGGTTCATATGCTCCACCTGATCACCATTCCGGAGGTTTTTCTTTTCCGGGTCCAGAAAGTGCTGGACCTCCTCATAGGTTTGTGGAAGAGGAGGTTGTCTTCAAGCTGTTGTGCCACCATGATAAAGTTGGTAGTCTTATTGGCAAAGGTGGTTCTGTGGTGCGGGCTCTGCAGAATGAAACTGGTGCTTCCATCCAAATTGTTGAGGCTGGACCTGATTCAGACGAGCGCATTGTTGTGATATCTGCACGAGAGGTATGAGATCAACTACTTTATTTGTCTGATAAACAATGCTCTTCCCGTGTATGATAGCTTGTTACACAAAGTTGACCTTGTTATATCTTTGTTTGCAAAGTTTTGCTTTGATGGGAGTAAATTATGTCGGATCTTCAGTATACTGTCTTGGAAAGTGTCTTGTTTGTAACTTTGGTTGCTTGTTGAGGTTATTGTGAGCTGGCTCTCTGGTGTCAAGTTATTCTGGAGATCTTTGTTAAAAATCTAAAATATGATTGTTCTTTTGTTATAATCAAACAGGTAACCTTTGTCTGATTTTTGTGGCTGGGGTTCATCTTCAGAGTGTTTACTCTGAGTTGCTGTTGAGTTATTCTAATCATGGTAACTTCTCTGTATTGGTAGTTTTCTTTGTAAAACATCCTTGCAGCTTATGAGAGTGTTGTAGGAGAAAATTATAAACCTGATATACAATTTCCATGATATTTGTCAAGTAAACAAACTAAACATGATATAGTCTTCTGCAGGTGTTCGAGCAAAAGCATTCCCCTGCACAAGAAGCTGTCATCCGTGTTCATTGCCGACTTACAGAGATTGCATTTGAGCCAAGTGCTGCAGTTGTTGCTAAGCTTCTTGTGCGTTCACCACAGGTGGGCTGCCTCTTGGGCAAGGGAGGTCTTGTTATATCTGAAATGCGAAGGGCCACAGGTGCCAGTATACGCATTTTTTCAAAGGAACAAGTCAAGTTCATTTCCCAAAATGAAGAAGTTGTACAGGTAATTGGTGCTTTAGACACTTTCATGTGGATTATATGCACATTTAATGATATGTACTATTGAAATTATATGATGCATTTTCATTGTGTGCAATTGTTAAAGAGAAAATTAAAATAAAAGAAAGAGAAAAGATAACCTTTAGAAACAAAATTTAAAATTTTTCTTCCATTTTCTCTTCAACTTGAATTTCAACATTTCTTTCTCCCCTCATTTTCTTTCCTCTATACCAAATAGAGATAAAAGTACGACAGATAGAATAAAGGGTGCAAAATTTCCCATTTTACCAAGTCATTAGGAAATGTCGTATATCTCTTTCCCTTGAATCTAAATACTTTTGACTCTAATTTGAGTTTTGCTCTGTAATTTTTTGGTGTATCTTGAGGAAAAGCAACTTATGTCTTTTCATTTTCTTTGGCTTCAACTTTAGCTTCAATCCTGTGTGAGCTTTGCCCAGGTTTTGAGCTAGTTGCTTTTCTGCATATGGCTATTGAAATACCCCGTGTTCCCAGTTTAGGGAAGAAAATGAAAGGAAAGAGAACAAACGCAAATATGATTTTTTATGTTGTTTGGTTGGAAATATATATTTATATTTATATAATGTCATAAATATTCTTAAGAAATAGATACAAAATATTGGTATTCTGGCCATTTACAATATCTTTCTCTCCGCTTTTTGGACGGATTGCTAAATTTGTGGATCCCACAAATTTTTTAATCTTTCTTTGTCACACTTTAAGAATCCAAATAAATGCTTATTGTAATGAGTACAAGGATGTGGTGATAATTTCTTATGCTGGTGTCATAGTAGTTAAAATCCAGATTCAAATCATAAAATCCCTTGATTTTGCTCTTTTAATCCCTTCCAAATATTCAAATCCTAGTTAAAACAGTAGTTAAATCACACACTTTGGGAACGATCCTGTACGGATAACCCTTGTTTGATCTCCTGCGTTCACACACTTTGTGTTCTATCAGATTAAATAAAATTGTGTTCTACACAGGTTATTGGGAGCTTGCAATCCGTACAGGATGCTTTGTTTCACATAACAAGCAGAATTAGGGAAACCATTTTCCCAATAAGGACCCCTCCAAATTTTAATGCACCACCACATTTGCCACCATATCCAGAAATGCCACCTCCTTTATTTAGGCCAAGAAATCACATGATGTCCTCTGGCCACCCTCCTCCTTCTCCTCAAGTTGGGCACCATGGAATCGACCATTCAACTGTTCCCCCCATGCCTATTGACCATCAGCAACATGCATTTGTACATGGTATGGGACGTGGTCCCCCAAACATGGATCGAGTTCCCTATCCTCGTGGTTATGAAGGGCCAACTTCTCCAAGATCATGGCATCCTCTGGTCAGTCTCCCTTTCAAATATAGGGTTTAATGCCCGGGATTCTTTTTTTTTTTTTTTTTTTTTTTGGAGTTTGGGAGGTTAGGAGAGGAGGGGTATGGGGGGTTACACCTCCCTGCAGCCTGCCCTTTATATTTCGGAACTATGTTTATATAACGCTTTAGGTTTATATTTCAGGCAGTTAACAGAGGAAATCCAGGAACAGCTGATACTTCTAGTTTTTCCTCCAGAAATGAGAACCCTGGAAAGTGAGTTTAGGATGTGAATATATTTTATCTAAGTCGATAGCTGTTTCCAACATCTATAAAAGCAGGTGTTGTACTAAATATCTTATACTGGTGTTTTGTTATTTGCAGGAATGGACACCCATTACAGAATCCAAATAACTTAACAATTGAGATCACTGTTCCTCATATATATTTAGCCCACGTTTATGGAGAGAAGAATGGCAACCTTAATCAGATTCGACAGGTCTGTTTATATCGGATAAGTAATTCCTTTCTTACTGTTTGCTGAACGGTTGTCTTATAGCAGTTTTGTTCCATTGGGTTTTCCTCAGACGTCTGGTGCAAACGTGGCGATTCATGATCCAAAACCTGGAGCCACTGAGGGTCTGGTGATTGTCTCTGGAGCACCAGATCAAACTCATGCTGCTCAATGCCTAATTCAAGCTTTCATTTTATGTGGGCAGACCGTAGCCTGAAACTGCAGGAACAAGAGGCAATCTAAAAGCGGTTTAAGCGCGTCTACTGCAGGACTTCTAATAGATATACCCATCATGATAGATTAAGGATTTTATATCAAGGTTGTTGTACCAATTTTCAGAATTTGCTTGTTCAATTAGTATAAGTTATTTGTTCTTTACACCTGGGTGATGGGTCCTTTTTCATGTTCTGCTCCTGGTAACGAGCTATCCCATGTTGAAAAGCTTAAAAAGGTCAAATGAAAATCACTAATCACTGAAAGGTGTAAATGAAAAAGGAACGTTCTTTTTTTCTTTATATAAATACAGCTACAACAAGTGCATTGATTGAAGCTGTTCAACATACCCAAAATAAAAATCTAAAAAAAAAAACTAGTTGTCACGGACAATAATGACCTTCTGCATATATTTTAAAAAAAATACAGAATATTCATTTAAACATTTTCATTCACTAAAAATATAGTAGAATAAGCCCACTTTCTACAATTTCAATTTTTTATCTTGGTGCAAACATTCTCCCACCATCCTTATTTCTTGAAATCTCTCCATTTTGACCAAAATAAAGTTCATCACGATAAATCATCAGCTTCTCCGGCAACTCTATGGACTACTATCTGGTTGGTCTCTAAACTTTTATTCTGTAAATATTCAATTCAAGGAAAAATTAAGGTCATAAAATTAAGTTGGCAAGAAATACAGCATGAAATTTATTGAATGCATGCTATCTTACCTCATTTTTTATTGGTCCAGATATGGGTGCCGCCCTTGATAGGTCCCTCAGGGTTCCCTAAATTAATATACGACATAAAAAAGAATTTGCTGAATGTAACTTATATTACTAATAAAATAAGAGAAACATTTTCCTCATCTCCATATAGTAAATGGGTCAGATATTTAAGAGAAAGTTACTGATTGTGTTGTAATGTCCCTAAATGCATTTTGGTGAGATACCACTGAAGAAAACAAATTAATATTTTATACTTTCCTCAAAACCTATTAAAGGCTTGAGAGTGAACTGGCAAATTGTGGTCCATACCCCACAAGGATATATAGAATCTTTTATCTACGCTGTTCTCTCTCTCAAAATCAGTGCCAAAACATTCATTGCAAAGCTTTCATCTATTATCTTTGTTTTCTTCTCAAAGCAATTTTATATTTCCGATTTTATGCAGAGTTACATTCACATATTCCTAACTTCACGTGATTAAATAATAATAAATACACATGATATTGAGCCAATGACAATAAAACTTCATAACATTTTGTTTTGATCCAATTGTGGTCAGTTTATGCCTTTGATTCACATATATAATACAAGATTCTGATATAGTTATTCTAAAAATATTAAGACACAATACGTGCAAGATACATGTTTAAAATTGTATAAAAATTCATAAATAAATAATTGAAATTACGAAAATCCATATCAAAAATATATTCTAGACATTGCTAAAATAAAAAATTATAAACCATTGTCGTCATAAATTACTACCCACAATCTCATTTCTTTCTTGAAATAGTTTATAAATTGAACAGCTTTCAACTTCTCTTTATCAAGAGACAATATTAAAAACGGATATGTGAAACAAATTGAAGTATTTATGACATAGTTTCACAAGGTTTGGTTTCTCTTATTAACAGCTATCAAAACTTTCCACTATTTCTCTCTTTTCCAAACTAGTAACACAAGTGGTGACATGGTCTATCAAAGGGCCAAGGCACAGCTAACTCATGGGAACCAAGGTGCTATAATTTACAGTGGCATATTTATTCAATACTTTCAGTCAAATATAGTCAAGGTTCTCAAACTTCCGTATTGATAAATTTGAACCTCAAACTTGTAAAACACGCGCATCTAGTACCTCCTAACTTTAAAAACCGGGAAGACTTTCTAGAGAGAAGGAACTAAATACAGAGTTTTTTAAAATTTGATGAGCAAAAACATATTATTTTTATTTAATAAGTAGATGAAATAAGCATAGAGAATAACAGCATCTAATATCATTGTGTGACCAGCTGGACTATGCATTACAGTCAACCGATATATTTTAATAGCCATCAAATTATTGACACTGCATTAGTATACACACATGCCATAATAAAGTATTAGGATGTCAATAATGAATTGGACAAAAATAAACCACCACAATGTACCTTAATTTTGTGATGTTCAGACAATAATTAAATTTATGGCGCAACATGGAATATATAAAACAATAGCAATGGACGTGAGGAATAAAGATAACTCTCATTTACCTTATTTGCCCACATAAGACCGCAAGCATTGCAGAGGGTTCTTGGCCCTTCAGGCCCACGTCGCATCATTGGTGTGCACTTTTCACTGATGCCACAATGCCTACAACTGACATAAATTGACAGAAAACACTGTTTGTTAAATGATATACAAGACATAATCTCCCTCTAGTCCTAGGATGAACTAGTAAACTTACACAATATCTTGCTGCTGGGATCCGTTATTCTCTGCTGACCAGTTTTCATTTGGCCCCCAATTTGTTGCAGCTGATGCAGATTCATCGTGATTGGACTTTGAAGATGTAAACTGACCTTTATTCCTTTGCATCCTACAGAAGTTACTTGTGTTTGTTAGCAAGTGGTGCAGATATATTAAGGTAACATTGCCAGTCAGGATCTGGATTTAGAAATATATTTACATGATAAAAATACAAACACATAAACTTGCAAGATATCATACATTCACTGTGTTGTTACATCACTTTAAGAAAGCTAGAGCGATAAGAAGATAGATGATGGCACATATTTCACAGGTTTGAGATGGAACTTCAATGGATCATGGTAGTTGTATCGAGCAACGAATTATGTATAAGAAAACTTATATTTTAAAGCATGAACCATTTTGTATTCATAAACATTCAAAAGTACAACATATTCTTAAATATATAAGACATTAAACATGCAAAGATACAATTAATAACAAAACAAACACATAGTCAAAAACAGTGGTTGTATCTATGTGCATGTACTATGCAATTTCAGCAACACAACCTCCAAAAGAAAAATGTTGTTGCTGCATAAGATTCCTATAACCATGGCTATATGCAACTAAACAAATCTTGCATAATAACTATCCAAAGTGTTGTGTTGTTGCTGCTGCTACTGCATAATTACTGCATACTATGGTAGTTGCTTACACATACTAAACCTTTGTTGGAAGTCCCACATCGACTAGAGATAAGGTCAATTCATAGTATATAAGTGGGTGCAAACCTCACCTTACAAGCAGGTTTTGTGGGGTTGAGTTAGGCTTAAAGTTCACTTCTTAACATGGTATCAGAGTCAGGTTAGAGCCTATCCTAGCAATATTTGTTGTTTGTTGGGCATATTGTTCCACCCGCTATCAGACCACCCATTAATGTCTAGTTCCACGCTCGAGATGTATATATCTTGGCGTGAGGGGGGGTGTTGGAAGTCCCACATCGACTAGAGATAAGGCCAATTCATCGGTTTTGTGGGGTTGAATTAGGCTTAAAGTCCACTTCTTAACAACCTCAAAAACAAAGACAAAAAATCTATCCTAATCAATCATATTCCATCCTTTTCCTCTTCAATATCTACATCACTCAAGTAATTTTAGAAGTTCTTCCCCTTCTTCAGTGTCTTCAACTTCTTCCTCATCTCCTACTTCAACATCATTGCACCAGCATGTGTTGTTGAAGAGTCACTCAGTTCACTATGACTATTCCGCTTTTTAGTGTTCTGTTGTTACCCTGTTCTATTGTTCACAATCCTCCACTGTTCTATTGTTCAGTTGTTCCCACTAAGTTTGTGCTAAGGGTTGGAGCGAACAAGCAGATGAACAATACGCATCTATGTGGATGAACAATACACATCTATGTGGATGAACAATACGCTTCTATTTCCACTAAGTTCACACTGATAAAGTAAGTAAATTTAGGGTTTTTATCAAACCAGGTCACAACCTAATGCAGTTTGTGGCAAAACCCGAATGCAATTTTCTACGATCACAATTCACACGATTCTAAGAGCAATTCCAACAATACAAGAATGATTTGGGAGCAAAAATGAGTGTTTCAACAATTTGTATTCTGGGGGAAAATAATCATATTGTATGATTTGTATCGTGTACTGCACAATACGTTACGATGCATTGGATTGTCTGGCAATCAAATCCCTAATTTATTGCTAAGTTACACCTAAGCCACATCATCAGTACTTGTTATCAAAGTTATGCTTTTTATGGTTTTCTAATAGGTACAAAGGGAAGGTTTATAGCAGAAGAAAAACTGTATGAGTTAGTTTTTTGTGTGACAGACAGTTTTAACTGTTTGTAAGGTAGTTAATTGTCTGTAATAAGTTACATCTGACTTCTATAAAGTCAGAATGGACAGTTTTAGCGGTTTCTATCTTTATTTTGTAACCTGTTAAATTTAGGGAGGAAGAGTCTGATTCTCTATAATAACCAGAAACTTGTATGTTGTTTTGGGTCCTTTCTTTAGAGGAAATTCAGTGAATGCTATATAATATTTTACAGTTTAGTCAAGTTGATTCATATAAGTCTGGAATACCTATCATTTGGTATTCAAAGCCACTTTCCTGGTGTTGTGGTGGTTGTGAGGCATGGTCAATACGAGAATGGAGGCAAGATTGGATGGTTTGGAGCGCCTAGTGCAAGAACAGGAACATGAAAATCAGAGAAGGTTCCACTGGTTGGACGAAATGATTACAGGGTTGTCAGGGTTGGTGGAACGTTTCACATCCTCTGATAAACAAACAACGGAGGCAGTATTGAAGGATGGACTGGAAGTGGACGTTCAGGAATGATTGGAGAAAAATGGAGGAAGCTAGATATTCTTGTTTTTGCAAGAGAAGATGCTTATGGCTGGACTAATCGGTTGGAGAGATATTTCCGATTGAAAGAAGTCAATGAGGAGGAAAAAATGAGGAATGTTATGGTAGCTTTGGAAGGAAAAGCCCTAAATTGGTTCCAGTGGTGGGAGACTTGTTATCTAAATCCCACATGGGAGGCTTTCAAAGAGGCGGTTGTTCAACGATTCCCACCAACAATGCTTCAAAATCCTTTTGAAGTCCTGATTGGGATTAGGCAAATTGTGCGAGTGGGAGAGTATATTGAACAATTTGAGCAATATGCAGGGTTATTGAAAGGTATAAGGCAAGATTATTTGACTACCATTTTTCTAAATGGATTGAAGGACGAAATAAGGGTGGAGGTTAAGTTGTATGAGCCTAAGAGCCTTGCTGAATTAATGATGAAGGCTCTAATGGTGGAGGAAAAAGTTCAGATCACTTCCAAGGGAGGATCTTTGATGGTGCAGCGATCTAATACTAACTTCATATGCTGCTTCATATGCTGCTGAACAAACAGCTTCATATGCTGTTGATTTCTGATGAAGACATAAAGGATTTGGAAGGTAACCAGGACATTCTACCCTTGCCAGCGGAGGAAGGGGAGGACACTGCACAAACTTTGCAATTATCCCAATGCACAATGGCTGGGCTCACTACAAAAAATTCTTGGAAATTATGGGGAATGATTGGCAATGAAAAAGTGGTGATCTTGATTGATTGTGGCACATCTCACAACTTCATTTCACAAGAATTGATTTGTGGGCTGCAACAGCATCCAACCCTGCCATATATGGTTGAAGTAGGGGATGGGCATAAGGTGCCTTGCCAAGGGAAGTGCCAGGGGTTGATTCTGGAGGTTCAGGGGTTGAAGATTCAACAAGATTTCTTTGTTTTCTCATTGGGAGGTGCTGATATTGTGTTGGGGTTGGAATGGTTGGCATCCCTTGGGGAAGTTCGGGCTGATTTTGGCAACTTACGTTTATCTATACGAAAAGGGCCGCAGGAACATGTTTTAAGGGGAGATCCCACATTGTCTAGATCATAATCCTCTTTAAAATCTTTGTGGCAAGATTTTAAGCAGCAAGGGGAGTGTTTTGTTATCAAGTGGGAAGAAATTAAGGACTCTGGGACTGTTCCAGTACCACCACGGGTTCTATCAGTTTTGGCAGCCAATAAGGAACTTTTTCAGGAGATAGAAGGATTACCCCCTAGCAGAGAACATGATCATTCTATCCACTTACAAGAGGGCGCTGCTATCCCTACTTTGAGGCCCTACAAGTACTCTCATCAGCAAAAAAATGAGATTAAGAGGTTGGTCCAGGAAATGTTACAAGCCGGAGTTATTAGGCCTAGCATTAGTCCTTATTCTAGCCTCATTATTTTGGTCAAAAAGAAAGATGGAGATGGAGGTTTTGCGTCGATTATAGGGCTCTAAACAAGGTCACCATTCCCAACAAGTTTCTCATTCCTGTGATAGAGGAGTTGTTGGATGAATTGGAAGGCGCAACCATATTTTCTAAGCTAGATTTAAAATCTGGTTACCACCAGATTTTGATGCATAAGGAGGATATTGAGAAAAATGCTTTCCGCACTCATGAAGGCCATTATGAATTCCTAGTCATGCCGTTTGGATTGACCAATGCGCCAGCAACCTTTCAGGCTTTGATGAATCGGATACTCCAACCTTTTCTGAGGAAATTTGTCCTTGTCTTCTTTGATGATATTCTGATCTATAGTCCAAACTTAGCTGCTCATGTGACCCACCTAAATGAGGTTTTTGGGGTGCTGCATCAACACAAATTGAAGCTCAACAAGAGGAAGTGTGTCTTTGGCCAACTACAGCTGGAATATTTGGGCCATATTATTTCACAGCAAGGGGTGGCAGCAGACCCACAAAAAGTTGAGGCCATGGAGAAGTGGCCAGTTCCACAAAATCCTAAGGCTGGGGATTTTTGGGTCTCACAGGTTATTATAGACGTTTTGTCAAAGGCTATGGTAAGATTGTCAAACCTTTAACTAAAGAGGGGTTTCATTGGACAGCAGAGGCACAACAGGCCTTTGAGGGGTTGAAGTAGGCCGTTTCTCAGTTACCGGTTTTGGCAATCCCTGATTTTTCTAAATCATTCACTTTGGAAACAGATGCTTCCAGCAATGGTCTAGGGGTTGTTTTATTACAAGAAGGGAGGCCTTTAGCTTTTTGGAGTCAAGCTTTATCGGAAAGAGGACAGCAAAAGTCTGTCTATGAACGGGAATTAATGGCCATAGTCCAGGCCGTTAAAAAGTGGAAACATTACCTCATGGGCAACCATTTCATCATACTCACAGACCAGAAAAGCCTAAAGTTTCTCACAGACCAAAGGATGTTGACAGAGGAGCAGTTAAGTGGGCTTCCAAACTTCTTGGGTTTGACTTTGAGATAAGGTTTAGACCTGGCAAAGACAATCAAGTAGCAGATGCCTTGTCTCAAGGGACTGTTTTAAAGCCATTTCTATCCTCCAGCCAGAGCAATGGGCCTCTTGGGAGGAAGAATTACAACATGATGCAGGTTTGATGGCCCTGATTCAGGATTTACTGCTGGACCCTTCATCTCATGAGGGTTATGAGTTACAGAAGGGTAGATTGTTCTACAAAGGTAAATTGGTGTTACAAAAAAATTCTTCCATTTTGTCTGCTATAATTAAAGAGATGCATGAGTCTCCTACAGGCGGCCATAGTGGTTATTTTCGGACATTTAAAAGGATTGGGGGGTCCTTTATTGGGAGGGTATAAAAAAAGATATTAAAGAGTGGGTCCAACAATGTGAAGTTTGTCAACGGAACAAAGATGAAACACTTGCTCCAGCAGGCTTATTACAGCCTCTACCTATTCCCACTCAAGTCTGGTCTGACATCTCTATGGATTTCATTAGGGGCCTGCCTAAAGTCCAAGGGAAAGACACCATCCTCGTGGTGATGGATAGACTCACGAAGTATGCTCACTTTTTGGCCCTTGCTCACCCCTTTACAGCAGTAGAAGTCGCTCAATTGTTCATTAAAGAAATAGTAAAACTTCATGGGTTTCCCTCTACAATTGTCTCCGATAGAGACAATATTTTCTTAAGCAATTTTTGGAAAGAATTGTTTAAACAGGCTGGTACAAAACTCAGGTTCAGCACTGCATATCATCCCCAATGCGATGGCCAAACAGAGGTGGTTAATCGCTGCCTAGAGACTTATTTATGTTGCATGACTGGTACACATCCTAGGAAGTGGCTGCATTGGTTGTCTTGGCAGAATTCTGGTTTAATACACTTAAGATTGAAACTGTAAAATAATTCTAGAGGGCTTGATTGATCCCTCTCACAATCTTCTATTTATAAGAATAAATTGATACACAAATACATGATAAATAGGGTAACCCTAGACACAATATAATCATGATAAATAGGGTAATCCTAGACATAATATAATCATGATAAATAGGGTAACCCTTGACACACTATAATGATGATAAAATAGGATAAATATCCTAACACTCCCCCTCAAGCTGGATCATACAAATTGTATGTACCAAGCTTGGAACAAATAAACTCAATCCGAGGACCCCTTAATGACTTGGTCAATACATCTGCGAGTTGATCGTTTGACCCAATAAACTCAGTACATATTTCTTTGGTCAACAACTTTTCACGAACAAAATGACAATCAATTTCTATATGTTTAGTCCTCTCGTGAAACACTGGATTTGATGCAATGTGGAGAGCAGCTTGATTGTCGCAATACATCTTCATAGTATGGATGTCACAAAATTTAACCTCTTGAAGGAATTGTTTCACCCATATAAGTTCACATGTTAGTGATGCCATTGCCCTATACTCGGCTTCCGCGGTTGATCGAGCTACTACATTCTGTTTCTTACTTTTCCATGAAATAATGTTTCCTCCCAGAAAAACACAATATCCTGTTGTAGACCGTCTATCAATAGGTGAACCTGCCCAATCTGCATCACAATACCCAGAGACATGAATGCTTCCTTTATCTTCATATAACAATCCTTGCCCGGGAGCCTTCTTTACATACCTTAGAATGCGAATGAGAGCATTCCAATGGTCAATACATGGAGCCTGCATGAACTGACTAACCACTCCAACTGCAAAGGATAGATCTGGCCTTGTAATAGTGAGATAAATCAGTTTGCCAACTAGCCTCCTATACCTCTCTGGATCGGAGAATAATTCACCTTCTTCTGTCCTTAATTTCTGGTTTGGGTCCATGGGACTGTCTACCGGTCTACAATCAATCATGCCTGTTTCTTGTAATATATCAAGAGCATACTTCCTTTGGGAGATTACAACTCCATCTTTTGATTGCGCTACTTCAATGCCTAAGAAATATTTGAGACTTCCAAGATCCTTGGTTTGAAAATGTCTACACAAGTACTCTTTTAGTTGAGATATTCCAATAGCATCATTTCCTGTAATGACAATATCATCAACATATACTATTAAGTAAACACATTTCCCGAGAGAAGAATGACAATAAAAAACTGAATGGTCTGCTTCACTGCGTTTTAGCCCAAATTTTTGAACAATGGAGCTAAACTTTCCAAACCAAGCACGTGGGGATTGCTTGAGGCCATATAGAGATCGATGCAATTTGCATACCATACCAGACTCCCCCTGAGCAACAAACCCTGGAGGTTGCTCCATATAAACTTCTTCCTCAAGATCACCATGTAGGAAGGCATTCTTGATATCCAATTGATGAAGTGGCCAGTGACGAATGGCTGCCATGGCAAAGAAGAGACGAATAGTAGTCATCTTGGCTACAGGAGAGAAAGTGTCACAATAATCAAGACCATAAACCTGAGTGTAACCTTTTGCAACAAGCCGAGCTTTGAGCCGATCAATTTCACCATCAGGGCCAACTTTAACTGCATACACCCATCGACAACCAACCGCCTTTTTTCCTGGGGGAAGGGGCACCAGCTCCCAAGTATTACTGTGGTCAAGAGCCTGCATTTCTGCAATCATAGCTTGTCGCCATCCAGGATGATCAAGTGCTTCTTTCACATTCTTGGGTATAACAACAGAGGACACTGAGGATAAAAGAGAAAAATAGGAGGGCGACAATCGATGATAGCTTAGAAAATTATAAATGGGATGAGGGTTCCGAGTGGAACGAGTACCTTTTCTGAGGGCAATAGGCCATGCTGAATCATTTGCACCAGGAGGCGTGGGAGGAGGTGACGAGGGAGAAGAATCTGAAGTAGGAGATTCACCATTGTCTTGGGGAGGTGGACTATCCATTGGGGCCCTGTGTGGGATGATCTCAGTATGTGGAGAAACAGGTGTAGAAGGATTGTGATCATGACTGGGAATGACAGAGACAGTGGAGCTATTTGACTCAACCATTGGAATAGGAAGGACCTGCTGGAGGATAGAAACATCCTGAACAGATGGAGAGAAGTAAGGAGTCTGTTCAAAGAATGTGACATTGGCAGACATGTAATACTTCTTAGTTTCAGGAGAGTAACACCGATATCCTTTTTGAAGTCGAGAATAGCCTAAGAAGACACATTTGAGAGCGCGAGCGGAGAGTTTGTCTAGACCTGGAGACATGTCATGAACAAAACATACACAGCCAAACACTCGGGGAGATGTATGAAAGAGAGGATCATTAGGAAACAAAATGGAGAAAGGGACTTTATTATCAAGAGAGGAGGAGGGCATCCTATTAATAAGATAACATGCAGTTAAGATGGCATCCCCCCAGTGATGGACAGGAATATGGGCACCAAGCAAAAGGGTACGAGCAGTTTCAACCAAGTGTCTATTTTTTCGTTCTGCTATACCATTTTGCTGTGGTGTATGAGGACAAGTAGACTGATGTAAGATACCATGGGAACTCAAGATGGCAGAAAAGGAGGATGAAAAATACTCTTTGGCATTATCACTTCTTAATATTTTGATTACTTGACCAAATTGATTCTTGATTTCATTCAAAAAGGATGTAAAGATAGCTAACAATTCAGAACGATTTTTCATAAGATAAACCCAAGTACATCTTGAATATTCATCAATAAAGGTAACAAAATAGCTATAACCAAAGGAGGAGATACGACTAGGTCCCCATATATCAGAATGGATGATGGAAAAACTAGAATTACATATTGATTGAGACCTTTTATGAAAGGAAGATCTAACATGTTTTCCTAATTGACATGATTCACATTCTAAGGTTTGGAGACCACTAAGTTCAGGACACATCTTTTTTAATTTGGACAAATGAGGATGGCCAAGTCGATCATGTAGCACTTTAGGATTAAGAGCAGCAACACAAGACACCCTTGGACGAGATCCAAAATGGTATAATCCGCCAGCTTCATATCCTTCTCCAATCTGTCTCCCCGAACCACGCTCCTGTATAACAAAAGATTTATGATCAAAGGTTATTGAACAATTTAACATTTTAGTCAACTGGCTTAAGGAAATTAAATTAAAAGGACAATTAGGGACAAAAAGGACTGAGTTGAGATTGAGGGAGGGAGACAAAGAAACATGACCGACTCCTTTGGAAGAAGTTTTAGATCCATTTGCAAGGGTTATGAAATGAGGTTTTTCTCGAAAGGAAATAGATGAGAACAAAGAGGTATTACCAGAAATGTGATCAGAAGCACCTGAGTCAATTACCCATGAATTTTGACATTCCATAGATTGAGAAACGCAGGCTGTTGATGTATTGGGAGATTGAGATGGTTGTGCCAAGCTGTTAGACTTTAACCTTAAATACTCTTGATATTCATCCTCAGAAAACATAGAAGTAGAGGTTTCAGTTTTCAAAGTGGAAGTTTCAGTCTTCGAAATATTGGCGGTTTTGGAAGGGAAACCATGTAAGGAGTAGCAATTCTCTTGAGTATGACCCATCCTTTTACAATATGTGCATTGAGTACGTCCCCGACCTCCTCGTCCTCCTCCTCTAGTGCCACGTCCTCCTCTTCCTCGTGTGGCAACCATGACAGATGGTTCCACTAGTTCATGCGCTTCTTGAGTTTGAGATACCGGGACACGCAGAAGGCGAGTGGTCAATGTTTCCATAGAGGGGACCTCATGACTAGTTAGAAGTTGATCTCTGAGATGATCAAAATCGGGATGTAGGGCACGAAGGATCAACACCATGTAGAATTTGTCTAGTTTCTTTTTTATATCCTCTAATGGATCTACTTCCAAAAACATCCTAAGTTCTTCGACAGCAGATTGGGCTTCAGTCATGAAGGACACCATATCATGGTCTGCCATTTTAAGAGATGCAAGTTTATTCGTAGTGTCATAGAGACGTTGAATATCGTTGGCATAAATGCTTTGGGCTTTCTTCCAAAAGGAGTGACAAGTTTTGAAAGCCCTCAAAGATACAAAAAGTTTGGGTTCCACTGATTGCCATAACAGGGCACACAACTGGAAATCTGCTTGTTTCCACTGATCAGCTTTTTCAGTAGGCACATGGCTTCCATCTCGCTCAAGGTGGTCATAATGCCCTTGGCCAAGGAACCACATTTCAACGGCAGCAGACCATGATAGATAATTTTTTCCATTTAGCTTCTCGGAGGTAATTGATGGACTTCCAGAGAAGGAAAGAGTACTGCCAGACGCCATTTCTGAAGAAGACGAATAGTACTAACGAAGAACAAGAAAACCCTAAGGGTTTAGACGAAGGAAACTTTGACAGTGATGGACGACGGTGGCCGGCAATGGCGGGCGGTGGCCGGCGGTGACGGTGGCCGGACGGTGGCCGGAGACGGTGGTCGGAGACGGTGGCCGGACGGTGGCCGGCGACGGCCGACGGTGGCCGACGGTTGACGGTGGCCGGCGGCGGGCAGCGGTGGGCAGCGGCGGGCGACAAAGAACTGTGGCGCCGGACAAATATATATTACGAGACAGAAACCAGAGCGGGATCGACCCGCTCTGATACCAACTTAAGATTGAAACTGTAAAATAATTCTAGAGGGCTTGATTGATCCCTCTCACAATCTTCTATTTATAAGAATAAATTGATACACAAATACATGATAAATAGGGTAACCCTAGACACAATATAATCATGATAAATAGGGTAATCCTAGACATAATATAATCATGATAAATAGGGTAACCCTTGACACACTATAATGATGATAAAATAGGATAAATATCCTAACAAATACTAACTATAGTAGTTCTACTAAGATGTCCCTTTTTAAGGCTCTTTATGGCCGTGACCCTCCTTTGTTGGTCAAAGGTTCTACTATCCCATCAAAAGTGCAAAGTGTGAATCAATTACAACAAGAACGGGATGAGATCTTGAGGGAGCTGAAAGACAATTTATGCAAAGCCCAGGATCAGAACAAGAAACAGGCTAATAAACATCAGAGGGAGGTGGAGTTCCAAGTGGGTGATTGGGTGTATCTTAGGTTGCAACCCTATCGCCTGAAATCGTTGGCTAACAGACCTAATGAGAAGCTTCAACCCAAATTTTACGGTCCTTATGTAGTCCAGGAACACATAGGACCTGTAGCTTATAAGTTGGACCTTCCTGCCCACAGCAGAATTCACCCGGTCTTTCATGTCTCCCTCCTCAAGCGTGCTATCCAACCAACCACTCTAGTTCAACCTCTTCCACCTACACTTATAGAAGAATTGATACTAGAGGTCTCTCCAGAGGAGCTGCTTGATGTTCGCACGTCTCCAACGGGAGATTTGGAAGTTTTAATTAAATGGCAACACCTACCATCCATTGAAAACAGTTGGGAATCTGCAACAGCCATCAATACAGAGTTTCCTGCTTTTCACCTTGAGGACAAGGTGAAACTTCATGGAGGGGGTATTGATAAGTACAAAGGGAAGGTTTACAGCAGAAGAAAAGTTGTATGAGTTAGTTTTTTGTGTGACAGACAGTTTTAACTGTTTGTAAGGTAGTTATTTGTCTGTAATAAGTTACATCTGACTTCTATAAAGTCAGAATGGACAGTTTTAGTAGTTTTTATCTTTATTTTGTAACTTGTGAAAGTTAGAGAGGGAGAGTCTAGGTCTCTCTAATAACCAGAAACTTGTATGTTGTTTTGGGTCCTTTCTTTAGAGGAAATTCAGTGAATGCTATATAATATTTTATAGTTTAGTCAAGTTGATTCATATAAGTCTGGAATACCTATCATTTTCTCAAAGAAAAATATCCTTGCCCTTGGCAAACTTGAAAGACTGAAAAAACCTAACAAACCAAACTATAATAGATCATGGATTCTGAAAGAATTTAGACATGATATCCCAAAAAGTACAATGAGGCGTCACATTATATCGATGCCCTAATAAACAAATTTAGATTATTGTAGATCCTTCAAGGAACTCACAGCTAGATTCTGTTTTCACCTTCTAGTGTTATCAATAACACAACATTACAAACATAAAAGGACTACAGTAAAGTCCCATTTTAACCCAAAGAAGTGAACAAGAATACGTGGAAGCTTAATCTAAAAAATAATGATAGGAAACACCATACCTTAATGCTACTTCTTTCCGAACAGTATACCGAATTTTTTTGTCAAAATTTCGTTCCTTTCGCTTTTCACGAAACCTAATCAACGAAGCTAATCTCTGAGGGACACTGAACTTTTGCGGAGTACCAGTAAATCCCTAATAAAATACTTCATGAGCCAATTATTTGACAAGAAAAAGAGCATCAACTGCATTCCAACCAAATAAAGTAGTAATACCCGGTTATTATGGTGAGGAGACACTGGCATGGTAGGCATGGTTGGAGGTATTTCACGGCCTCCCAATAACAGTAGTACAGCTTGAACCTGAGGAAAACATAGCAGGTTTTTCATCAATGAATCAATGTTGGTAGTAGTTCCTAACTTGGTCAATAATGGATCAAATTATTGATTTTAATTGTTCAAGCCATCTGTACAATCACAATATAATACATAACAAAGAAGCTTGTTAAACTGCAAACAATGGTAAATTTAACATGGAATTTATTGAAGGTTGACAATAAACATCTGCGCCTGTGTAGATGCTGGAAAGGGTAAGAGGAAAATAACTAGTCAACACTTCTCAATTGATTCTCTCAAATTTAGAAGAAATAATATTCTACTTTATATCAATTATGAGGTCATTGAACCTATAAATACATGAAGCTACAGACTAGTTTAGGAAATATGGACAACTAATCTTAAGGAGACAAATCCCTGCGATTATGGGATTATTATTAAACACATAAACCTATTATTCACAACGAGATACGACAGTTATAAAGAATAAAATTCCAAAAGAATAAAATGGGCACCATGGTTTTGACAGGTACAACTAGTTGACAATCAAGATTTTTTCCAATAGGAAAGGTTGGCTGCAAGAATTGAGCAACAACATCATGTTCTATAGTTAATCATGTTAAAAGACAAATCATTCACCACTAAATTTCTTGATGACTTTACCTATGATTTTCTCACTAGATGACCTACTCTTCTTACTAAGAGTTCCACAAGTCTTCTCCACATCCAAACCACCTAATATAGATTCTATCACTCTTGTTCTACAACAGGTGTTATTCCAACTTTCCTTTTATTGCATTCATGTCTAGTGTGTCTACTAATCCATCGCAACACTTCTTACCTCTAGTGTATGGAGTTTATTGTTTTCTTATACTCGGTTCCTCACAACACTGCTGGTCTAAAGGCTGTGAAAAAAACTTTCACCCTAGTGCTACTAGACCATAGTTTCATCAATGCATTCTATTATTTATAACTCAAGCACCATCATTTTTATGATCCGTTTGCATATCCAAGCTCAGAGTAGATACTCCGATGAACAACAATATAGAGTCTTTAAATTGAACATACTTAAATAGCAACTCGAAATCAATATTTCCAAATAAGGCTTGAGAAGTCGAGACATAGTAGGTTGTAGACATGAGGAGCAATGTCATATCATGTCAATGTAAAAGTAAAAAAAACATAAGTTGATGCACCTTTTCTGGTGACACGGAATCAAAGACATAAACTTGGCCCTGAAAAGACAACGTAAGCTGATCCCCAGCATCACCCCCTTGATCCATTATTACGGCGTGATTGTCAGGGAGATTTCCATGGCTGGAGGGGATATCACCTTCCACACTCTCACTTCCACCACAATTAGTATCACCACCATCATTCTGATCCTCATCAATCCCATTTCCATTGCTCATATGGTGCAATCCATGATGCTCATGTTCTTGCACATATGGCACATGTATAGGATGCTGTCCATCACTGATGTGTATCCGAGAATCACCCCCGTGAATACCATCCATGGTAAAACACCTAGGAAATGCCAGAAAGATTGTTAAAGGCAACCAAACAAAACTAGCAGTAAAAACAAGAAGAAGCAGACAGTAAAAATGACAGATTGAAAATGAAAACAAATTATCAACTCTGAACTAAGGAGAACACAAATTACTTTCAGCAAACCAAACTACACATGAAAATCAGGAAAGTGAAAGGATAGTAAAACATGATAGTAGAGGATAGAGTGCAACATTTCATTCTAATTAAACACATTTCTAGGAAATTAAACGTGATAACGAGCTAAACCAAAAATGTAAAACTATCCCATCACAGCAAGCAGTAAGGAGAGCCTCACTTAGCAACGGATAAGACAAAAAAGAGATTGGGAAACAGGGCAAACATCCGAGTGATATGATGATAGAGTTTTATGAATCCCTGAGGTAAAGCAATAGTTTTTCATCACGTACAAAAACACCCAAAGAGTAAAAAGGATGGGAATGAAAGAGGGCACATAAAGTATTGTAGAAAATATTAAATGGGAATAAGGGATAAGAAAGAAAGAAAGCATTTTTAGAGAGAAGGAGCAGACCAACAAGAATTGAAGATTGTGGGTTGATCTGCACAACGCCCCAGAGGCACCTCCGCAACAGAAAAAGGGGTTAGGATAAGGTCACACGATAACTGAGAAAACAGTGAAGAAGAAGAAGAAGAAGAAGAAAATGAAAATGAAAATGGAGAGAGAGAGAGTAACGGGGAAATGTATGAGAGAGAGAGAGAGAGAGAGAGAGAGAGAGAGAGAGAGAGAGTTAAAATGGGTCGGTAACAAAGGCGATGGAGAATGGGATCAGGGTCAGGGAGACACGAAACAGTGCCTTGTTTTGTTCCAAAGGCAATATGTTTTTTTTTTTCACAAACAGAAAAATATTTCATCATTGCGTGCAATGTGATTGCGACCACTAAAAAATTTAAATTTAATTTTTTTTTTCACCTTCACGTATAACTAAAAACATGCTATTATTCGAATTAAAGGGGTTCACTGTCCATGCCTTCCTTTTTACTGTTTCAGTTTTCAGATGCCTTTATTTATGTGGCTTTTTAACCCTAAAAAGTAACGTCAAGATAGATACCTTCTTTTCTGCACTTGTATTTGGTTTCTATATAGATAATAGAATGCACCCATAAGAGAGCATGCAAAATTCCGTATAACTATAGTATACACACTAACTAATATGTTGTTGTATTATCAAAATAAAATTCCCAAAACTATATATATATATATATATATATATATATGGTTAAATATGTTTTTAGTTCCTAAACTATTGGTTGTTTCTGGTTTTAGTCCCTCTTTCAAAATAAGGTACAATTTGGTCCTCATTCTTTTCAAAACTTTGGTTTTAATCCTCGAAAACTAACATCGTTAAAAATGTGTTGATGTGTCTAACGTCTCTGTCCACGTGTAATTGCTTTTTTGCTGTACTCAGAAAAATTCCTAAAACTTGGGGACTATTTGGAACAGAAGCAACAATAAATTCTACGCTCGGAGCAATTTAGTTCCTTTTACGCAAAGTTATCAACTTTTTCACAAAAATTAAACATTGGTATAAGGGTCCCTACCTGAAGGATTTCGGCGAACCTTGAGGCATGTTCAAGAAACCTAACAGCAGCCCAAAAATGGTCTTGGGACCAATCTCCATCTTGGGCGAGTATGTTGATGGGGTTGGAATCCTTCCTCTCAAGCTTTATAAGTAGGGCTCTGAGGCTGCCATGGTGATGGTAAGTCTCAACCAGAAGGGTTCTGTGCTTTGTGTCTGAAACTGTGTCAGCGAAAGGTAATCGGTGGAAAGAGGCATGGCAAATTTGAGTGATGAGGGATGGGAATGTGACATAGGGTTTTGGGAAGACGTTGCTACTGCTCTTGCTCCTTCTGCAATTGTGATTCAACTTCAACAACAGCACACACTGATTCTGACTCTGAGTCACAGCATTCACCATTTTTCTTTCTTCATTTCAATTTTCAACCCTCCTGCCTCCTTTTTTTCTATATAAAAAACTAAACCCTTTCATCCCACCCCTAATTTAAAACATTAAAAATATTAATATTTTGAAATATAAAATATTATTAAAGAATAATAATATTATATATTTAAACAAAAATATTCTTAACATTTCTCAATGTCCAATACTAGTTTTTGCTATGGTACACGCAAAAGCACAGCAAAAAAGCAATTACACGTGGACAGAGATGTTAAACACATCAGCACATTTTTAACGGCGTTAGTTTTCGAGGACTAAAACCAAAGTTTCGAAAAGAATGAGGACCAAATTGTACCTTATTTTGAAAGAGGGACTAAAACCAGAAACGACCAATAGTTTAGGGACTAAAAACATATTTAACCCTATATATATATATATATATATATATATATATATATATATATATATATATATATATATATATATATATATATATATATAAGATTAAATATATTTTTAATCCCTCAAATACGTTTTCGAGTTTAGTTCTTTTTCCAAACTTTGTTTCACTTTAATTTTTTTTAAGAAAATGATAATTTTTAATTCTTAAAAAGTAATGAGCTTAAATTTTATTTAAGCTGGCTAACGGTGTGTCATGTTGTACACTTAGAAATTCTCACTCTCTCCACAATCACCACCACGTCCACTTTATTTTATCCTTCGTCACCAACGACGTCAGCGTCTCTGATGGGAAGATCGGTCCTTTCCTTCCTCTCTCCCTCTGTCGCCAAACCTCCTCTCTCCTCCTCCCATCGGAAAAAGTGTCGTGAAGTAGTGATCTTCTTTCTCCGTGCTCTCCTTTCTCCACGCTCTTGAGCGAGGTAATGGTGACTTTAGAACCTAACCGAGAAGTTCCAACCTGAATATCGAAGGAGTCATAAAAAAAACTCAACAAGCAGAAGCCTTGAGACCAAGGTCACGAAATCCTTCCCAGCACACTGCTTGTTTCCAAGTGTGGGAGATTTAGTTTCGAGTCCATTCGACCACAACACATGTTTTAGGAGCTTCTCCCATTCCTCCCCCATGAATCGGTCTCCCACAAATTCCTTGACCCTCTCGAAGATCCTAGGATCCTTCGTGGCGTTGGTACCCGAATAGTAGGTCCCCCTCCTTCTCCTGGATCTCGATCAGAAGGTCCCTCTTCGCCCTCCCAAACTATAGTGCACTAGAGGGTTGATGCGGAAGGCTTCGTAAACAACGAACTTCATTTGTGTTATGTACCTTTTGTATTACTGTAAATATATGGTAAATAAAATTTAGAATTAAGAATTAATATTTTACTCTGCATTGAACTGCCAAGTGCCAAAAATTTCCTGTCAAAGTACAACAGTTACTTTGTTCTTAATTTGAATGCCTTAAACACTATTTCTTTTACTCAAATTTTGGTAAAACTTGAAATAATTTGTAGTCTTAATATTTACAATTTAAAACGGGACAAACCATGCCAATTAAAGCAAAAATCCCTTCTTAATATACAATTCAACCATGGGAAAGAAACTAAGATAACAAAAATACAATACAACATAAGGATTTTCTCTATCTCATGTGTAAGTTGCATTGAATTAATGATAATAAGCTGGAAAGGCATCAGTTCAATTTCTTCTCTCCAAAATTCTTGTCCACTCCAAAAATAGTCCTTAAAAGCTTCTTAGAACACATATCATGTGCCTATGTGTTGCATTTTGCACAGGTCGCTCTTTACCCGAGCAAGTTCCTGCAAAGAATACAGTATTGTAATATGTTATCTTTCATAAAGGAGCTTTGAAGTGAAAATAATTATGGATGGACAGAAATAATTGCTGCAAGTCCAGGCTCTATTTTCCAGTTCCCCTTCTCATCATATAATCACGCTTTTAGGGCACAATTGGTGCATATAAGCATCAATATGAGAAAGAGTGTCGTGTAATTTTAAATTAAATGGGGGCATGAAGAATAGATGATACCTGATTCCATGTCCTAGTCCACAATAAATTCTCTTCATTTTGATATTAGAGCTAGCATTGACAATTGATATGCAATCATCCCCTGAATATAGTGCGTGCGATTATAATGGAAGCGCAAAAACACAACTGGTCAATATCCTTTAATTTTAATTTCTATATAAATGGCAGAAATCTAAGCACAAGAGTAAAGTTCACTTTTCATTTTTCTTTATTCTTTTTGTGTGTTTAAAATTCCTTTTCCAAGTTAGCTATTGTGTTTCTTTGTTTCAAAGTCTTGCTAAGGGTAAACCACACTATTTTTTCTATTGTTCAGCAAAATGAAACTTTAAGATGAGGAAGAACACATAGTTTAGAACCTGGCCCAACAACTTCATAATTCTAAAAAATACAAGAAAAATTATTCATTATTTGTAAAATTAGAATGAAAATTCTAATTTATTTCTAAAATTAGAAGAAAAATTATTCATTTTTTTAAAACAAACTTTAACCCCTTTTATTACATGTAGAAAAAAATCAAACATAAATATAATAATTATATTTCAATAATATAATTAGTATTATTGACATTATATTATGTTTTTAATTATATGGATTTTATTGTCACCACTACATTATTGATGTTTGGATATATCTTGAATCTATGGTTTTGATTGTTTCTTAGTGTCTCTGATTATTGTAGATGCGGGAAAACACTAGAAGTGGGAGTTGAATAGTATTTCCAAACTTTCCGTAAGTTAAGATATGATTATGATGTACGTTATATTAGTTGGATACTTTATTTGGTTAATAAAAGTTGTCTAAGTCGGATCGTTTACTTAACCAGTTTTATGCATCCAAGATGAAGAGTAGACTATAGACAAATATAAAGCATGTTATGCGGGAGTAAGCTTTAGAGCACTTAACAACTACATCGTATATCAACAGATGAAAACACACAAGATGTTTATACTGGTTCACCTCTAAATTAACTTAGAAGGTTCCATTAGATATTCAATGAAGTACAGTCGAGTTTAACTCAGTCTTGATTGTGTAGTATTATTCATCACTCCTAGTATCCCTAAACGCTCTAAATTCTTTTGAGACTCGTTTAGTTTAGTTTGCCCCACGTCTAGTTGTGTATCTTCACCACTCTTGGTATCTCTGATCAGTGAATAACCTCCAGTTGCCATAGATCAATTGAGTATTCGCATCACTCTCGGTACTCAACTTTTTGTCGATATTTCTTTAAGTTTCACTCATTCCTGGTTGCACAGTATTCTTCACCACTCTTGGTATCCCTGATCAGCGAATAACCTTCAGTTACCCTAGATCAGTTGAGTATTTACAACACTCCTGGTATCCCTGATCAACGGATAACCTTCAGTTACCCTAAATCAGTTAAGTATTCGCACCACTCTTGGTACTAGACGATCTCGCTTAGATTTCCTTAACTTGAAAGAGTTAAGTTGTAAGTGTTTTGATTCTCTTCAGAATTGCAATCACAGATTGCTTACAAACTGTTCAGACTATATGTCTCTATGAGAGGATTTGATTACAATACAATGCAGTCTAAACACTCGCAGGTGTTTCACTCACCTCTCTTTTTCTCTCCTAACAAAAGTAAGCATATAATACAATGAAGTATGAGGGAGATGCTTTACTTTGTTATTTCTCTCATTCTCTTTTTTTCTTCTTGTGTCATGAACAAGTAGATATTACAATGAAACTTGAGAAACTGTCATATTTTTCACTCTTCACTCTTTCTTCAAGTAGATATTCTAATGAAGCTTGAGAGTGATTTTCCTTTCTTAAGCTCTTCTCGATATCCTTTTTCTTTGAAAGGAATGATTAGCTTTGATTGCTCAAAAAGATTTCCTCGCTCAATGGATGATGAGATATCTTCATATCTTCATATTTTCTCTCTTCTTCATCATCTCCTTTTCTTCTTCCTCCTCTTCTTTTATTTATACACCTTGTGATTATAGTCGTTATGACCATGCTTATCTTTTGAGTTGCATTGTGACCGTTGACAAAACTTGTCTTTTAAGTTGGCATTGAGACTGTTGATCAACACTCTTTTCTGCCTTTAACGTTCATTTGATATCTATAATTTGAACGTTCGTAGTGATTGTCATGTATAAGGTGAAATATATATATATATATATATATATATATATATATATATATATATATATATATATGTGGCAATTTCTTTTATCTTTTAAACTTATTTAGAGTTTTGTGCTTTCTTGTGTCTTGTTATTGTTTGAGAGTATTTTAATGTTTTACTTCTTTGGTGTTTCTTTTAGACGTGATTTTATGTTCTTGTTTTCTATGAGAAAAACATTTTGAGAATGTCTTTCTTTTTACCTGCTTATGATTGGACTTATCGTGCAATTAGTTAATCAGATATTGCTTTTGTTGGTTTGAATGTTGAGCATTTAAGATTATTCAATGTTTGTTCAGAACAACAAGGTGTCTTTTTATTTCCTACCGTTAGGTGGTGTTTTACCATTAAGTTCTTTTAATTTGAAGATACTAAATGTATATATACTTCATCACAAGATGACGTGTCTATTTCGCTCATGGTATCGTTTTGATTCAAATAAACGCTTCTTTGGCTTTTGTCTCTTTGTAGATGGCGTTTAGCTTGCTCAAGCTTTCTTATATGTTTTAACAATTATGTCTTTTAATTATTTTAGTTAAAGACATCGTCTCGACCTATTTCTGTTTTCGAGTGAAACCAAATACCTACTTCAGGTATTTTAAGCATTACGTGTTTAACTTAGTTCTCCCTCAGACACCTTTAGACAAGACATCATCTAGTCATACGTCTGGTTGTTCTAGCCTAAGTGTTTTTCTATTTCCTAGGATCTAAGTGTTTTCCTATGATTTCTATGTTTAGGGTTCAGGTTCTAATTTTGGTTTGTTTGAGGTTTTGGCTCTACGTTTTTAGTGTTTATCATCTAAGTTTTCTACTTGTGTTTTGTCCTACGTTTTTATCCTGATTTCTTTACTATTTTAATCTTTCTTCTTGATATGTTTTGTTTCTTATCCTACCTTTGTGAAGTTGTGATTTCATTATCTCTTGGCTTTGTGTTCTTCTTTTCCTGACCCATGTCTTCAAGTTTCTTCAGAGTGATTTTCTTCTATTCTAGGGTTATTCTGTCCTAGTGTCTAGAGGGTTGGTTTTCTCTTATGGGTTGAGGTGTTTCTGGCTGCTCTATCCTATCTTGAGGTTTTTCTAGCTTAGTGTTTTCTATCCTAAGGATGGTTCTATGGTTTTATGGTTTCCTATTAGAGTGTTCTAGGATTGATTTCCTATCCTAAGTGTTTTTCTAGTTAAAGTTAGCTTTCGATACACAGAGACTTCTTCATTTATGTTATTTAGTTAAATTTCAAAATCAAGATCAAGGTTTCTTCTAGACGATCTTGTCTTGTAATACCTTGACAATTTTTTTGGTTTTCTATTTGGACGAGCTTATCCTGTGACGAACTTGTCGTACTTTAACAATTATGTCCAAATTCAATGTGGTGGGAAACAAATGTTTCCCACTACACTTGAACCTGTTTTGCCATTTACCGATGGATAACTAACGAGTATATTCGTTGATAATTATCGACAAATATAAACCGTGGGTAATTATCATCGAATATAGCCCATTGATAATAATCGACAAATATAGAGCGTCCGTAATTATCGACAAATATAGACCGTTGGTAATTATCAATGACCCTAAATTGTCATGGTAATTGTTTCCGACAACGGAATCACGGACGAATCTAAGTTCGTCGATAATTTGTCGAAAAACATGCAATACCGATGGATTTCGGACGTTATTGAGGGCCTATATTTGTCAATAATTCCAGGTTTTTTTATAGTGTTGGTTTAAAAGTAATGAAAATATTTAATAATAACGTGAATTTTAATAAAAGTTTAATTTAATCTCAATTTATAGAGGAACAAAATTAAGACCGAATTGAACAAAATTAACAAAAAAATTGGACTAAATTGAACAAAAATAACAAAATTTAGGATAAAATTGAATACAAGACACTAATAAGTGGCATTGACGCTCATACGTGGCATTGATACTAACTTGACACGTGCTATTGATATTGTTTTGACACATGACACTAACATTACCATATGGCTCAATATTGATTTGACTTGTGGACAATTGTTTTAATACTAAGAAAAAATTTAAAGAATATTAATATTTAAGAAAAATTAAAAAATTAAAAAAACCACAACCAAACACGTGGCACACACTGTTTAGCTGTCGTTAACGATTTAGACGACGTTATGAAAAATGACCAAATTGAACATAAATTACGAAAATTAGGACAAAATTAAACACTCGAACAAAATGAGTCTCACATTGAACAAAGTCGACGAAAATAAAGACAAAAAATGGTATTAAGTGTAACAAAATATATGACAAAATCTCGATAGTTTGATTACGTTATGAGATTCTTTAATACCATATATTTACATAATATTTTGTTAATCAGCTAAGGTATCACATTATTATGATTCTTCTATTAATTATCATATATATGATAAACAATTCTTTTCATTGATATTATCTGTTTTTATTAGATAAGTCATACGATCCAAAAGTCCTATAAATACACATGGTATTTCACGAGGAAATGCATACTCAGTCACACTCTCTCTTTTACTTAAAAGATTTAAACTCTCTTATTGACTTGAGCGTTAGAGAGTCTTTTGCAAGTGGATCTCTCCCTGTGTTCCAACCCTCAGGAGTACACATAAGGATTCTTCAATAGATCATAGTTAGAATCTCGATAAGAACATAAAATAAATTGGTTACACATCGTATATTATCCATATAATAAGAAAGCTACAAAAAAATAATAACAAAATATAAAGATAATAACAAAATATCAAATATCTATTATACAATAATATATGTTAATACAATGTCAACTTGTCATATAGGTCATAAACTTTAGGTCAGCCTTTGGATGTATCATCCATCTTTAAATATCAAGTCTAACTTCATCCATCTTTAAATATCAAGTCTAACTTTAGACCATTGAGATGATATAAGTAATATAAACATTGATAATATTAAATTTGTTAGCAAATAATGTTAATCTGAATATTTGAATTACATAATTTCTATTTTTTTTATTAATTAGGATATTTAGTCAATTTGAACAAGAGAACTTTTAAAGAAGGTTAAATCATTTTCATTCGTCTTAATTTTTATAAGAAAATCTTAAATCAGTCATCTTATTTTGTTTTGTCTCAATTTGGTTCCTATTTTAAAAATTTTGATGCAATTAAGTCATTATCGTTAGTATTGCACTAACATTATTAAAAATGTCTTATGTGTCGGTTCATGAGTTTTTTTAATATACTTTTAATTTTTTATATTTTTTAATTTAAAAAAAGTAAAAAATTGTCACATATCAAACTGATGGCGTACCACGTGGTAGTGGTAGTGTATGCGACAACGATAGTGTCACATGTCGTTATCATACTAGATGTTATTATCTTGGTTTCTTTATTTTTATTTTGTCTCGATTTAATTCTTTTATTTTTGAATCAATTTTGTCCCTCTCCAAATTGAAATGTTATACAAATATTTTTATTAAATACTTTTTAATAAGATGAAGTTTATTAATATTTATATTTTACATTGAATTTTATTTAAAATTATTTTTAAATTTTAAATTTATTTGTTTAAAATTATTTTTAAATTTTAAATTTATTTGTTTATAATTATTTTTAAATTTTTCATTTGAATTTGTAAAATTATTATTTTTAAACCGACTCAAAATTTGTATAAAAATTATTGAATTGTACTCATTTTAAAATATACAATAATTTGAATAGTTGAACAAGTTTATAAATTTATTTTATTTTATGAAATTTAATTAATAAATAAATTTAACATATTTGTTACTTGAAATTAATTTTGATTTCTTTTCTATCAACATTACTTCTTTTTAACAACTTTCCAATAATTTTAAATAAATCTCAATATAAAATATAAATATAAATAAATTTAATATTATTAAATTATTTAATAAAAATATTAATTTAAATAAAAATATTTGTGTAACATTTATATAAAAATTAAATTAATTTTAATTTTGAAAGAGATAAAATTATTGTATTTTTTATATACTAAATTAAAACAAAATAAAAATAGAAAAAATAAATTGAGACTAAGGTATGTCTTGAAATGTAACAATTAAAAAACATAAGAAATAAAAAATGAAAATAAAAATAATTTAAAAAGTATTTATGAATATGAAAAAAATCATGACCGTAATATGTTTAACAGTGTTAATATAATAATAACAAAAAAAAATTGATAATCAAATTTTTTAAAATAAAAACCTAATTAAAACGAATACAAACAAAAGAAAATTAAAAAAAATTGAAATTTCTCTAGAAAAATAAGTAGGAATGGAATAATTTAACCTTTTAAAAAAATCTCTTATAACATTAACAATTCTAAAATAATTAGAATATTTAAAAGGTCTTATGAAAAAGGAAGAAAAAAAATACTATTTTATTTAAAGAATTTGTTACTGTCTTATGAAAAAAAAACTGAATTATAATTAAAATTAAAATATGGAAATTTCTTACCATTTTAGTTTTGGTTTGTTTGGTGATAAGGTGATTTTGGTAAATATGAAATCTGTGTTTCATTTCTGTTTTATAGGAATTGACTTGAATTGAGCAATGGGAGAATTGAAGTCTCTGCTTCGTCTTCATCTGCTCTGCAATTTTGCAGACTGAATTGAAGAGAAGGGAACACGAATCTTCAGATAAACCCTCAAACTAAGTGTTCAGGTTCCGACAAACAGATACGTATATTTGAAGAAACAAACGACCGGCCGTTTTGTTCCTTAAAAAATTGTGGGTCTGCAACAAAAACAGGGACGAGGTTGGTGTGAACCTTAGATCTTGGTTTGGGAATGGCGAGGGGTAGTAGATCAGTGACGAGTAGCAAGTGGAGGCACTGCCACCCTTCCTATTACCTGAAGCGCCCGAAGCGTCTAGCTTTGCTCTTCATTGGTTTCGTTTGCGTTTCTTTTGTTGTGTGGGACCGTCAAACCCTGGTCAGAGAGCACCAGGTACGTGCTTTCAGATTTCGATCTTGTTATTTTTCCATGATCTTTGCCAACACCTGTGTGTTGATTCTGTCTGTGTTGTTGGTTTTTCGTGATCGCCGTCTTGAACTTGTATGCAGCAAAGAAATATGTGTGGGGCAGTGTCGTTGGATGGATTGTTTTGTGGGGGAGGGAAGTTCATATTTATAGAATTGAATGGTTGGGGTGGGTGTGTGGCGAAAATTATATTCCTGGATGAGTTCCTTTTTAATATCATTTCTGCAATATATTATGGGTATGTTTGGAAATCATTGGAAGTGTTTTTGAGAGATTCTCTTGTGGAAATATTGAACTTTTTTGTAGTAGAGAAACTCCTAAAACTCTCAAACGCACTTCTGTTGTATCAAAACAGCTCTAAGTAGATGTGATGTGAGATTTCATATTTAATTCCTGCGAACTACCAGAATTAGAAGTACCGTTAGTTAGACAGAATACTGTTATGACAGATGGTGATTATCTGATTTCACTAGGACGTGCTATTTTTTACTTGATTTACAACTTTGTTTTCAGTGTATCTTTGTGAAGGGAGAATGAAATGTTTTTTTGGATTTTCGGTGTATAACGCATCTGCTGAATACAGGTTGAAGTTTCTGAGCTGCGGAAAGAAGTGACTGATTTGGCAAATTTGGTAAGAGACAATCAAATTTTGGGTGTGTTGACTGACTCTTCTGCTACATTTAGCCATGTCTGTTGTTCCCAAGAAGCATTTCATTTTTGTTTTGGAAAGAATAAGCACAAGCAATGAGATGGGCTTTACATATATTGCATGCCCTGCATGAATACTGGTTTAATCTGATTTAAATCTGATAGAACCTTTGGAAAACCTCACTGCAAAAGCTATCTGCTTGTAATTCGAGAGCCCAAGGCCTTGTAAACCCCACACTAGAATCCCATACTTCCTAATAAAATCCTCCTGTGTGAATTCTCATTTTGCATTCAATCTTGCATAAAACTATTATTAGCTTGTAAAATACTTTTGTTATAGCTCTTTCTACAGCCTAGGATTATTTGATGAATTTAATATTCTGTTACGAAACTTTTTTTCTTTTAATCTTCTTGGGAGCTAAGCTTGTAGACTTATTGCAGCTGAGTGAGTTAAATAACAAACAAGGTACTTCTGGGAAGATTGACCTGAGTACTAAAGTTACCAGGTCCAGTAAAGAGGTGCTAGATGATCCCATTGATATCCAGAGGAGGGAAAAAGTAAAAGAAGCAATGCTTCATGCTTGGGGATCTTATGAAAAGTATGCATGGGGCCAGGATGAACTTCAGGTTTGTGATTCTCTATTATGAACTCATCAACCTTTCACTCTTTATTTAATGATAGTTTTTATAAGTATTTTCCATTTTGGGTTCTTTCAATATTCCTAAAGTTTCTGTTGCAAGACTTCAAGTTCAGTTTCTTTCCCTAGACGTAAATATTATGGAGGTCTTTCCATATGAGGCTTTAGTTCTCTTGTATTTTTGCTTCAGTTCTAAAACATGTAACAGTTTAGGATTGATGTGAAAAAAAAAATAAGGATGATGCATTTATGCCTCAAAGCCATTAGTGAGTCAATAGATGGCTCACTTTTTCTTTCAATGCATAATCATCTAAAATATAATTATTTTATCCATTCTCTAAATTAATTTTTTTTGTTCCACTAGCCACAATCAAAGAGTGGTGTCAATAGCTTCGGAGGTCTTGGAGCAACATTAATAGATTCTCTTGATACGCTATATATTATGGGTCTCAATGAGCAGTTTCAGAAGGCACGAGAGTGAGTGCACTTTGTGACTCTATAAGATGAACTTATAATCTTGTTATTTTTACTTCACTCATATGTCTCGCTTTATGTTTGGAATCAATAGTAGGGAGGTTTCTAAAGTTATATTTGCAATGATACTTGCATGCCGAGTAGAAAATTCAGTTTATATTATTTTCTAAGTTTCTCTTTCAATTTTTAATGCTCTGCCCATCATATAGTTCAACTCCTAAGATTTCTGATATGTATTTATTTGCCCTACTCTCTCTTCACTGCTGAATTTTCTTTTTCTGAATGGAGACATAGTAGTTATCTGTATATATTTTAGTCGCTTGCTATATTCATCTGTTTAATGTTTTATTGAAATACTCTTGGTTATGCTTTGTTGCATTCCTGGACATAATAAGAAATTGCTCTGACAGATGGGTTGCAAACACTTTGGATTTTAACAAGGATTACGAAGCAAGTGTTTTTGAGACAACCATAAGGTTACTTTATAAGGTTTACTTTGCAGTTGAAGTCCCTTCCCCATTTACAAAATTATATTTTTTAACTCAAGTGTTAGACGACTAATATTTTTTTATTACTTTACTTTGTTGGTCTATTTCCACCAAAATCCAGAGTAGTAGGTGGTCTTCTTAGTGCATATGATCTTTCGGGGGACAAAGTTTTTCTTGACAAAGCTAGAGAAATTGCAGACAGATTGCTGCCTGCATGGAATACGCCTACAGGAATTCCTTACAACATCATTAATTTGTCACATGGACGAGCACACAACCCTAGTTGGACTGGGGTAAATTTTAGAATTCTGTTTATGCATTTCAGTCTTACTGAACACCAGGAGATTTGGAATATTCTTCAATGGATTATAGTTTTTGATTTTAACTACTTGGAATTGTTTACATTTTCATTATCCTCAGAGGGCGTTAGCTACAAGGAATTATTTTTCATCCCCAAGAATCATTCATGGGGATAATTAATTGGAAATTATGATACCTAGGAATGGTTAAATTTTGTTTGGTTGGTGAAAAATATTGCTGGAATTATTTATACAAGTTTTTTTTTTTAAATTAGGAGGCAATGTGTAATTTTTATCACGATCTTTAACTTGTTACTATGTTAAATGATTTAATAAAAGTAGGGTGATTTTTTTTAGTAAATTTTTGTTTTTAATTGGGAAAGTTAATTTCTGACCTTCTCCCAAGGGAATGCTTTTGTGAGAAACTTGGCTAAAACCCACTCTCAAAAAACTGTCTCCTGGGAATGTTATTTGATGAAAAATTAAACAAAATATGGGTAACATACTTTCCCAACTTCATACTCTCAGGAAACTAAATATTTCCTTTTACCAAAACACCCCCTTAGAGCCA
Source organism: Vigna angularis (assembly GCF_016808095.1). Taxonomy (NCBI): domain Eukaryota; kingdom Viridiplantae; phylum Streptophyta; class Magnoliopsida; order Fabales; family Fabaceae; genus Vigna; species Vigna angularis. The sequence goes on from NC_068976.1 coordinate 29,489,667, forward strand.
GAGATGTGACTTTGACGGTTTATATAATCTCTGGTCTTATTTCTCAAGCTTTGCTTCAAATTGGTTTTCAAACAATTAATGAAAATACATCTCTTATTCAAGGCAGTTTTGGATGACCTTTTAATGGAAAACAAAATTTATTTTGAATGCATCTCATATAAGCCCTTTTTCCTTTCAAGTGCTTCTTATTCAAGGCACATATTTTTTGCTTTAACACAGTGCTCAAGAAGTTCCTTTTTTGTTTTTGAGAAGCCTATCCTTTCAAAATTAGGTTTAGCTAGGTCTTTTTTCTAAGCATCATGAATTGTATATTTCCAGTCTTATAATTTGGGATTATGCCTAAATCAACCATACAAAACCTACTTCTAAGTTCAAGGTTGTCCCTACTTATACATTATATTTTGGTAATATTTTAGACAATGTGTGATCTTCAACACACCCATCTTATGCCCTTAACTGGACTCTCAAGTGTGAAGTTTATGACTTGACATCTGCTAGTGGTCCAATGATAAGAACTCAATTATGAGAGGGTCCATAGGTCCAACAAACTAAAGTTAGTGTTGACTCTAATACTATTTTTATAATTTGAGTTTTGATCTACCTTAATCATACAAAACTAGTTTCTAAGGTGACAATCATCTACCACTTATATATTTTGACCAGATCTTTAGATGTTGTGAGATATCCAACTAATTTAACTTTATGTGCATAGCAAAGGCATACCTGTGGGATCTTTTTGGCCGAGTTTTTCATTGTAGAAAAACAGTATTTCATCCCTCTTTATATATTTACAGGCATGAATTTTGGCTGCTTGATACTGGAAGTATCATTGACACCCTCATCATAGTCTCTAATTCCTTTTTGTTTATATTCTGTTAAGGGTGAGAGTATCTTGGCAGATTCTGGCACTGAACAACTGGAATTCATTGTTCTATCTCAAAGGACTGGAGACCCAAAGTATCAGCAGAAGGTTTTTAGCTTTCATTCTATATGTCGTACTTTTTAAGGGACTAGATTAGAGTGATGGTTTACATTTATGTTGGTTGAAAACAGATATAGTTACGGGCAGGCATTGCACTGGTGGTAAACTTTAGTGTTAAAATGTGTTAAATTGATGCCACACTGTTTATAGCACTACTGCCATACTTGTACTTAGTTGGAGCTATTTTAGCTAAGGGCAGTTACTTGCTTATGCCAGTATGCCTTTCATTTGTATATTGCATGTCCGAGCCATTTTTCTAGCAGTGCACTGATTGGTTTGCACCATGCTTTTTCAGGTGGAAAACGTAATTATCCAGCTAAATAAAACATTTCCTGGTGATGGATTACTTCCCATCTACATTAATCCTCATAGTGGGGCAGCAGGCTACTCTCCTATCACATTTGGGGCCATGGGTGATAGGTATTAATACAATTTTTAGCATCGATATTTTGTTGATATGATCATAACAAACTTCTGAATTTATAAATATGATCTGGATTTTGTTGAATTTTAATAATTTTATCTGTATTTTTTAATTTGGTCTATTGGTGATTGGCACAATATTGTTGCAGTTTTTATGAGTACTTGCTCAAAGTTTGGATACAAGGGAATAAGACATCGGTCGTAAAACATTATAGGTGAGAATAATGCATGAAGATATGTTAATTGATGAATTCCTAATTGAATCCATGTCATTTTAATAGACAATATTAGCTAAAATATAATTTGATTTCCTTGGACTGATGAGATAATTTATATGTTAATCTTTAGAATTTAATGGCCAAATCATTTCAATTCTTCTTTCGCATAAATATTGATTAAGTGTAAGTATTCTTTAACTCATTTTTTTGTCCATTTCTTCCGGGAATTATGAAAGCAGAGATATGTGGGAGAAATCAATGAAAGGTCTGTTAAGTTTGATTCGGAGATCAACACCATCTTCTTTTGCTTATATATGTGAAAAGAATGGGGGATCTCTCACAGACAAAGTATGATATCACACTTACAGTACTTACCGTATGATGTTCTGGTTTTGGTATAATTTCTCATTCAACTGAGTACCTGCAGATGGATGAACTAGCATGCTTTGCTCCGGGGATGATTGCATTGGGATCATTTGGTTACAGTGCTGCTGAGGATTCACAGAAGTTTCTGTCACTAGCAGAAGAGGTATATTTTGATAGCCTATTTAATTTAATAAACCCTTATGTACTTGTTCTGTTGACTGACAGAGTTTTGGTCTTGATCTGTCAATTTACATATGGTCTTCACACCTATACAAGCTTAATTTTTTTTTGCTTAGGATTTTCTAAGCTGATATGAAAACAGCTGTTTGGAATCAAATCATGAAGTTATAATTTTCATTTATAATTATGATCTCGGGCAAATTAGCATGCATTTTCAAATCCTTTTTTAAAGTGTTGAAAGGGTTGGATGTTTCTATCTATGTTTACTCTTAGGAAATCCGTTTTGCCTTTCTCTATGCACGGAGTTTATCATTGGTTTAAAACAGAAAATTTGTTGAGCTATAACTAAGAATTTTGTTGTCATTCATATAATTATAGAATGTGAGTGGAAGTAGTGGCTGTGTGTGATGTTTTAATATGAGATGACCAGTATGGAATCACACGAGGCATTAATTCTTCAGTGCATGTGGATATTTTATTGTGCAATGTATCGATATTATGAAGTAATCACTGATGATATGTACCTTTCTTTGCAGCTTGCTTGGACATGTTATAACTTCTACCAATCAACTCCAACGAAATTGGCTGGAGAGAACTATTTCTTTCATTCTGGGCAGGTTAGTTATTAGCTTATTTGTGCCATGAAATTTGATGTGTGTGATCTGAAATTTATTTTTGAATTTAAAGGACATGAGTGTGGGCACATCATGGAACATACTGAGGCCAGAGACAGTTGAGTCCCTCTTTTACCTTTGGCGTCTAACTGGCAACAAAACATACCAAGAATGGGGTTGGAATATATTTCAAGCTTTTGAGAAGAACTCCCGCATAGAGTCAGGCTATGTTGGACTGAAGGATGTAAGCGCACCTCTATTTGACATCTAATAATGAGTTTCTGTGTTCAATACGTCCTATCAAAACTTTGAATTCTTTGGTCTGGCTCATCAGTGAAAGCATTTATTGAACTAGGCACTTTGATAGATGAGATAGAGACATTCTATGTGTTTTTCTCAATTGAATGCTTAACTTATTTTCATAGGCAATAGGTGTTGAAAATTATGTTTTTAGGTTTTTGCAGTTATAGTGTTCTGTTTGGACAAATCTCTCCATAAACACTTCAAATAGAGAAAATTAGGAAGGAAAGAAAATGAAAAAAATTTCTCTATAAACTAAAGTTAACTGATACATAAGTTAGAAAACAATAATTTAGAAATTTTTCATGACAAGTTTTTCAAATTATGCATAAACTAAAATTAAAAAACAAATTTTAGCTTATGAACAAACTCATTTAATTTTTTCTTCTAAAGGACTGTTTAGATAATTTCTAAGACAGAAAAATAGGTAGAAAAAAAGGAAATGAGTGTCCAGAAGTTAAAATTAGTTTATGCATAAGCTAATTTGTAGAAGTTTTCTCTTTTTGACTTCCCTGAATTTTTAATTTTTAACTTTTAACTTGTACATAAGTTAATTATAATTTATATAGAATTTTATTTATTTATTTATTTATTCTTATCTGTCTGTCCTAGTAGAATTGTTGGCATGGGTCATTGCTTCTTACTCTAATGATTTCTGCCAATTTTCTTTCTTGCTTCCTTTGATGTTTGTCTAACGCTTGACAACCATTTAATATCCCTGGCAACTATTTTGCTTACTCATTTGGCATAACTTGTTCAAATTTCTCAGGTTAATAGTGGGGTCAAAGACAACATGATGCAAAGCTTCTTTCTTGCAGAGACCCTGAAATATTTTTATCTTCTCTTCTCTCCTTCTTCAGTCATCCCATTAGATGAATGGGTATTCAACACAGAAGCCCACCCTCTGAGGATTGTGACCAGAAATGAAGGGGGACTATATAAGAATTTAAATGAGAAGCAAAAACCTTTTTCTAGAATAGGTGGCAGAAAAGAAGGTCGATCAGGTTAGATATCCATTCTTCTCTAATCATTGCTGATTGAACCCCTTTTACCAAAACTGTAGAACAGCAGTTTGTTCTATTATGGTGGCTTGTAAGATGTCAGAATTTTCTCATTGGGAGGAGGTTGAGGCTGGGAGGGGTAATAAGGGTTCATTCAGCCACAAAACACCATCTAATATAGGAAATAGTTCCTCATTGATGTTCTTAAAATGGGTTTATTCAAGGTGAAACTGAACTTTGATTGATGAATGACCCTTCTGAAATTCACTGCTAGGAGCTTGTTGCCCTTTATTTTTTATTATATTTTTCTGGAACCAAATTTTCAGGGTTCTATTGAGGCAATATATCTACGAAATACAAGATAATCCTTGCATGTTTACCATTTTCTTTATATTGCATTACTTGTTACTGAATTTTGTGAACAGCAAGATAGTTATGGTATTATAAGTGGTTCTGTCTTCAACCATTTTCTAGGTTTTCTTTTCGACAAGAAAGAAAACCTTCATTTTTTGTTGTCTGTGAACATGGTTGATATCACTTTGATGTCTGTCCATTAATATTAATATTTGGAAGAATTAACCATACAGTTATTTCTTGGGGATCACTTTTGCCAAGAAAATTAAATATAGGAACAAAATCTACTGCAACTGTCAAGAAAATACATTTATCTGTATAAAAAGAAAAGTAAATTACACTTTTGAATAGCTTGAATCTACTTTACTTTCAGAATTATATACCACTCCCTCCTAAGTAATTCTCAGTTCCTTTTAATCTGTTTCTGAAGAGTTCTAGGTGAAGTTTAAAGAATTTAATATGTTTTTATTACAATAAAGTAGTTGCGAACTTTGTTATTATTTATTTTGCTTCTACTCCATAGTAAATGCATAATATAATTAATGAAGAATTAGATTCAAATTTTAGACATCCAAAAATAACTGATAATTAAAAGTGTTTTAAAACCTTAAAAGTGGAATAAAAAAAGAGAAGTGCCATGATTTTAAATGTTTCAATACATACAAAATGGTTTATTGTCTCACTCTACTGTCTGTTGTTATTTGCTTTGTCAAATATTAGTTTTAAGTTTCTAATATAGATTTTGGAATATTACAAAATTAAATTATTTTGAGATTTATTTTCTTAAGTGTAGAAAATGGAAATGCAATGAGATATATACCCATGATTTAAAACGAGTTTAGCTTATGAGGCGTTTTAACTTAAATCTAAGTATAACGTAATTTTACGTTAATTTGGTTACTTTCGAGAAGAATAATTTAAGATTTTGAGTGAAGTTTTTAAGTGAATAGAAAAAATGTTTAAAAATTGAGCTTAACCAAAGAGTGAAAACTTATAAAGAAATTACTTGTGTATTTTTTACATGACTGTAGTTCTCTTAATGCAAAATTTTCCATGCTGATAAAACTACTGTTATATTGGTCTTTGGAGTTTATCGATCTCATTCTAAATTTAGCTGTTACTTTTACATTAATTCGGAAATTGATAAGTATTTTTGAAGCATGCTACTTAAAATTTCAAAATAAATTTACAGTGTTTTTGTATAAGGAACTTTAAAAGGATAATTAATTTTTTAGAAGATTTTAAATGTGTAATATGAAATATATTGATTGGATAAAAATTTTAAAAAATTAAAATTCTAAAATTTCATTAGTTATGGGATTACTTTAAATAGTTTTAAGGTTTACCTAAATAATAACAATTTAAAATTTATCTTATTTTTTAATTCATGTTCCTTTTTTCCAATTTTCTTCTTAACTCTGTTTTGTTTGAAGTATTATTGTTTTTATTATAATTGAGACATTGTCAAAATGATTATTATTTTCAATTGATCTGGATTAAGGATTTTTTAATTGGTGATAATAAAAGTTATCTTGTGATTTAAATTGTTATAATTCTTTTAATCAGTTTTATAAATCATTATTATTTTTTGTTTGTAATTAGTTAGTGTTTTCACCGTTAATATTGAAGATTTTTTTTTTTTTAGAATTTGTTTCTTCAATTCATTTGTGTTGTTCTCATTATTAATTTTTTCAATGTATGTAGTAATTTTTTAAAAGATTTAATTAGTAACTTAATATCTATATTTAATTATATAATTCATTTTGATTTTATATTTTATTAATTAAGTTTTAATAGTTTTAAATAAAAAGAATCTGGTTACTGATTAAATTAGCGTTAATGTAATTAAAAATGTGTCATATATATATATATATATATATATATATATATATATATATATATATATATATATATGACTTTAAAATTTGATACATGTCACATTTTAAAAACACCAATTTAGCATTAAAAAGGAAAAAAAACTCAATCCACTTTATTTTAAAAGTTAAAAATTGAAAAAAAAATCAAATTATTAATTAAATATCTTGATAAAATTAATATCATAAAATTACTTACATCAATGTCAACTTAAGTTACGTGATCAACTTTAACATGAAAGCAAGATCAATTGTGAGCATAATCCTAAAAAGTTATCAATATTAATATTTTTACTTTTTAATAATTATTGAATATTTCAATTATTTGTTATATTATTTACTGTATTTTATTCCATTAAAAACTATTAATTTTACTTTCTCCAATTCTAATAAAAATAAATAATATTGAGTAGATACGAAAATGTCATGTCAAAAGAAAAGATAAAACTAAAATAGTAATAGTAAGTAACTAAATTTAAGTACAGAAAAATTACATTGTTTTTGAATTCTCATAACCTAATGCACTACATTTTCCAAACCTTTCCCAAAAAAAACTTGTTAAGAAGAAAATACTGATTTGGGTAATGATGGTGTGTGCGTTTCAGAGTTGCAGCAGTAGTTGATGACAGAGAGAAGAAGAAGAGCTATTATTGGCGCATTAACGTTTTTGTTCCTTCTTCTTCTCCTTCACTTCACTGTGCTAATTCACTTCTCATTCACACGCAACGACACTGGATAAATCATACAGTAGCTTAAAGCCCTAGTTTCCTTTCATTTTCATTTTCATTTTCATTTTTTCATAACTCAGTTTTGAAATTCGATCGTCGTTTACTTCCACTGCGCTGGGTTCCATCAATAATTGTGAATTAATGCGAACATCATACAATCTCCTTCGCTCCCGCTTCCGCCGCTGCCACTACCACGCCGCCGCCTACCGTTCCCTCTCCGTCGTATTCGTGAAACCGGACCACCATCCGCCGCCTGTCGTTCCCTCATTTCCGCATCCTTCGAAACCAAAACAGTTTGTTCTTCTCGCCTTCAATGATCATCGCTTCCCCTGTCATCGCAGTATGTCTACATCTCTTGTCATTCTACTTTTCATACTTTCATTATCTTATCTTATATGGATTATTTCGTTCGTTCACTTTTTTCTGCTTTTCTAGGTTTCTTCACCAGAGCCAAGCCTGCTCAGAACATCGAATTCAACGACCGGCACAGGTTCCTTTGATTTGTTTAATTATTTTTATTTTAATTTAGTTTGTCACGATAATGCTTCCCTAATTTGGCTGCGCTTGATTCTGTTCGTTGTGTTACTGTAGTCAGCGAGCTGTTAAAACTGCATTGTGGTGTAACTTTCTTGTTTTTTCACTCAAGTTTGGAGTATGGTTAGCTTCCTCTAGTCATGTTATGTTAGCTGAAGTCGTCCACTCAGTTGCCGATTTTGCAAACCAGGTATATTTTATGTTATAAACTTAATTTTTGCTTATTTGTCTATGGATGATTATTAGAAAAACTTGTTCAATTTTTTTTTTCTTCATATTGAGAATTTTTTTGAAACATGGCTAAGGGAGTTCACATTGGAGTGTTTGATGCTTAAAAAAGCGACAATCTGATGTGTTCTTAATAACTTATTTTGTAGGCGCTACTTGCTTACGGTCTAAGTAGCTCAAGACGTGCACCAGATGCTATTCATCCGTGAGTTAAATACTGTTGATTATATTTGTCGCCAGTGGCTCCTAATTTGTTTGTTTTGTACTCAATAAGGAGATTATTTCTGATATTGAGTATGCATTGCCTTCACTTGCTCTATGATTTAGGAAGTATTGTGCATGTAATTGATGAAGTATATTGGTTAGGAGTTGGATATGGTTTCTGTGAACAGTCCTTCAATCACTAATTGTGCAAAATTTAACTAGACTCAAAATATAATAGTTTACTGTGCCATTCATTTGTATTTCGTGGGCATGGATTTGGAATTTTATCGGTGTGTTAATGTTTGTCTCCTCTATTCCTGTAGTTATGGCTATTCCAAGGAAAGATTTGTTTGGTCCTTGATATCTGCTGTCGGAATATTTTGTCTTGGTTCCGGGGCTACAGTTGTTAATGGAGTTCAGAACTTGTGGATTGCACAGGTATTTAGCCAAATTGGATATTTGAAATAAAAAATTCAACTTTCATTATACGTATTTGTCAGTTTGCTTGTTTTATTCTTCTGTGAATTCTCTCTGATTTAAGTTATTGACTTTTGTGGATTTTCTTTTTCAGCCCCCTGAGAATATGCATTATGCAGCTTTGGTTATATGTGGTTCATTTGTCATTGAAGGTACTGCTGTCTGCAATTCAATCTGGGTGAAGTCTATTCTCCTTTGTCTATTTTAGTCCTTTTCTTTTTCAATGGGCATTTTCTGTTAGGTGCTTCTCTTGTTGTTGCCATACAAGCTGTTAAGAAAGGTGCAGCCTCAGAGGGAATGAAATTAAGAGACTATATTTGGCGTGGCCATGATCCTACATCTGTAGCTGTGATGACAGAGGTGATAACTTGTTGCACTTACTCATATTTAGTTCCCAAGCATGTTCAGGTGTATTTGGTTTAACAAGAATGGCTGATGGATCTTGTTTTAAGGGAGGCAGGGCTAACTTTTAAAAATAAGATTTCGGGATAGATTGCATTGCTTTTTTCTTTACATATTTGGCTGCATTTGTGCTCAGAAACAGCTATTTTGAAACTTGGTATGTTTTTGTAGTTATTTATTAAATGGGACTTCAACTTTTATGCGCCCCAAGGGCCATGTTAAAGAGTATGTATCTTTGTTGTCTTTTTGCACCAGAAAAAGAAGCTGGAAGGAGCGACTTATATCTTGTATTCCTGAAAGGAGTTGCATATTTCTCTCTTTAATGGACTCTGGGATATGAATTTATGTTTATATTTAGTTTTTAAACCCCTCTATCAAGAAATTGAAATTTTGTCTGGTTTATAATTCTCATATATGGTGGCAAAATATGCAGGATGGTGCAGCGGTAGCTGGCCTTTTAATTGCTGGGGCATCATTGGTTGCAGTTAATGTTACTGGAAATGCCATTTATGATCCCATAGGTTCCATTGTAGTTGGCAACTTACTTGGAATGGTAAAAGGGGCTCAGATGTCAGCAAAAATACCCCAGGCATTTGGAGTGGTATCTGTTTTATTTTAATTCCATGCTGAATTAACCATGCAGGTAGCCATATTTCTTATCCAGAGAAACCGACATGCTTTGATTGGTAGAGCTATGGATGACCATGATATGGAGAAAGTACTTCATTTCTTGAAAAATGACCCGGTATAAGCTTTTTGCTAGTTTCTATTGGAATCACATAATAACTTCATATCATTCATTTCACTAAGTTAACTTTTGTGCTTCAGGTTGTGGATTCCCTCTATGATTGCAAAAGTGAAGTTATTGGACCTGGTTTCTTCAGATTTAAAGCAGAAATAGGTTACCTTTCTCAACTTTGTTGCTATTTTTTGTGGTTTAGGTTGTGGTTCTTGCATAAAAAAATAGTTGTGGGATATAATTCTAAAAATCCTATGTTTAAAATATGGCCCATTTGTTTGTGTTTTTTTGTAGAAAGCAAAAGGAACTTTTTTAATTGAATATGTTAAAATAATTATTACATTTATTTAACTTTGCAAAGAAAATTTACCGGGCATGGTCCGACTCGACAGCTATTGACATGAAGGCTATGTTTGGGTTGATGGAAAGGAGGTTAATGAAATATAGTGGCATTATGTTCCTTTATTTGAGTTGGTAAAATGACAATGGAATACAATAGAAATATAGTGGCATTATGTTCCTTATGGCCGAACGGCCTTACAAAATACTTCAGAATTTAAACTTTACAAAACGAACGGCTAGACCAAACGGTTCCAAAACTAGGCTTACACCGAACGGTTATACAAAATAAAATTAGTTCTAATGACCGAACGTTCCTATGGCTCAGCTTTAACTTCCACTCCTTCCAAAGTCTCTTCCAGCAAACACTCGTCCCCTTCTGCTCACATCCACAGGATGATCATTGCAACAGGAAGAATAACCGGAAAAACAACATGACAGACAGGAAAGTAGGGTAAGCTTATGTAATTTAATTAATTCAATAAAACATATATTTCACATAAATCTGATATAAATCAATAGGTCAATCATGCAACAACCAATCATATATTTCCATCCATAACCATAAAGTAATACATGCAATGACCGACCACTTTACTCTGACTGTCCGGACTGTATGAATTCTGTGTAGCTATGACGTTTGTGCACCTGAGTGATGTAGTAGCTGGGATGCACTCAATAGCTGTCACCCGAGATTAGTCCATTTCGCCCAAGTTCACCTTATGGACTAGGCCCGCTGTCATTCTCACACATGACTTACTCCTTTCTACTTGAGAATGAGTAATCACAGAATATCAGGATAAACGCCAGCTAAGCATAACCACATTCATACTCTACCATTCCAATAACCAACCATATGATATTCCTCCTTAGAATACTCTTTCATATCCATACTATTCCATTCATATCACATTTTAAATATCATCATACTTTATCATCAATACAATCAGACCGATCACTGAAAACCAGATCCCATCTTAGAAGCAAGACCGAACGAGAGACTACCTTTTAGACTAATCTAACCGAACACTTAGTGTAAGACCGAGCGGTCTTTCACTTATCCACAGAACAAGACCGAACGGTCCATACTAGGTAAGACTTATCAGAATCCTAACACTCATGATAATACGGAACGTTTAATCGCTACTCAACAATTTTGACCGAACGTCGTTACTAGACAGAACTCAAGAATTTAGGGAATACTATAGAACACCTACATGTAGACATGAACGAATACTAAAAGCTTTTAACCGAAACCTAAGAGCTAGGACCGAACACTACGAGCTTAGGACGAACACTCTTAGTTTCAAATACAAGTACATAATTGAGTATTATAACGAGACCGAACGCTTGATTTAAGACCGAGCACTACTGAGACCGAACGCATGGTTCAAAACCGAACGCTTGGTTCAAGACCGAGCGCTTGGATCAAGACCTCTAAAATTTCACAATAGATATAAGTTGTCAAACCCTAAAATACGAAAAGTACTTATTTATAAACTGTAAAATAACTATAGGATCAAAGACTTACGTTATATATAGAGTAACTTAGCCAGACTAACTATTAAAGGAAAATAGAAAACTTATTAATTGACCAAACTCTTAAATTTCACTTATACTCAATAGATAACCGATCGGTCGTTGACTGGAATTCTCTCTACAAAAGAGAATCTAGTCCAGACCGAATACCCAATAGAAACCGAACGGTCAAGACTGATTTTCGGAGACAATTACGGAGTGCTGCAGGTTGAAAATCAAACTCCATTCATATCCAGTTTGCACCATGTATAACCATCACTCACATACAGACAATCATACAACAACATTTATAATTCATCTCAACCAAATATATAAACAGAACATCAAACACCCAAGCCAACATTCAGCACAAAGAATCATAATTAAATTACAAGCTTCCCTTACTTCGAAACCCAGAAACTGCTATGCTTCTACAGTATTGCCTACACTGTCAGAACCTCTATACCTTCCTACAAACCTCTGCTCGGTGAAGAGGAACCCATCATAAAATCAAAGCCAGAAACTAGATTCAGAGGAGAGTTTGATGAATACATGCAAGCTGAACCGTGCTTGCATGTAACAGAAAAATACATAAATCCTAAAAGGATGAAGGGATTTAACTTACCACTTCCAAACAGCCACTTGATCGGTTTAAAAGAGAGAGCTTGACACCAAGATTATTTAGGTGCTGCTTGAATAACGATCGGAAGAAGAAAAAGATAAGAATTCTTAGAGAAAAGAAGAAGATTGTAGAGAGAAGGAAGAGAAAATGAAGAACTCAGAAGGTTGAAGATGAAGGGTGCATGCAGAAAAAGTGGCACGAAATTTGAAAGTTTGATTTTTATACCACCGTCAAAAACCGATCGGCCACTCTGCTGTCCATACCTGTCTTTCCCTTTCTGATTTTCACTAACACCTAGCTTCCACTCACACAGGGTTTTTAAGGGTTCTGACAGGGTTCAACGTATATATCCTGCTATTTATGTGCTCTCGATGTTTCTATTGTTATTATCAATTTGAATTAGTGCTAAGAAGTCAAAACTGCAGGATAAGATTACACTTTGATGGGGAAAAAAGCTTTTATGGTATAGTTTTTTCGAAAGCTACTCTTTATAATTTATGACAAAGGCATTAAAACTGCCAGAGGATTTTTTTTTCTTTACTTCCAAAACAAATTTAATTAAGTATTTATCTATTTATAATTAAAAAAGGTTGTTACTTTTTAAATTAATAGCACAAACAAACATAATTAAAATTGGAGATTTCTATATAATGAATTCAAATTTCATAAGCATGCCAATTCATTTAATAATAATAATAATTAAGAATGATGTTAAATCTGATCATTCTTGTTAAAACAGATTTTAATGGAGAGATGGTGGTGCAAAATTATCTTAAACGGACTGGACGTGGAGAGTGGGCAAGACAGGTAGATATGCTTTTATAATGATCATATAAAACCTCTGAGAATATACTACTATGTTCTGCTGCTTTTTATTACATGCTAGCAAAACAGGAATGCATTTGCTCTTTAGCCTACATGGAAAGAAAACTATCCTAGGGCATTAGTTCACATTTAAAACAATTATGTATTCTGGCTCTTTGGGCATGACTAGTTAGGTTACCTCCCCCTTTCAGCTGTCTGAATCTTTCAACAACAGTTCTATCGTGCGGCTTCCCTGTCGTTGTGTGGTTTATAATCTTTAGATAAGTTTCATAACAGCCAAGTTTATTGACAGTTTCGTGAAGCTGCAAAGAAGAAGGATGACACTGCCCTGATGAATATTATGTCAAATTATGGTATGCACCAGTAAACTTGATGTCTATAGTCTTACTAATAAGTAATTGCATGCTTACAGTTGTAAGATGTGACAGGTGAGGAAGTAGTTACAGCTTTAGGAAGTGAAGTAGATAGGTTAGAGAAGGAGATCCAGAACCTTGTGCCTGGTATTCGGCATGTTGATATCGAGGCCCACAATCCTCCAACAGAGATTTAATAAATTCGACACCCTATTCTTATTCATCTATATCATCAAAGCATTTATGAAAAATTGTTTTTACTCTATCAAGTCTCGTTAGTTCGGAAGGACGTTCGAAGCTGTTACATGCCTCAAGTTGGACAACTATTGATAATTAGTGCACAAGTACTCATGTTTTCCTCTTCGCCGAGAGGTGACATCTGAGCAACCTCTGGTGTGAAAAACCATAAGGCATGTAATATATATTAAACAATGCTATGTTCAATGAGTAAGTAGAAACGGCAACTTTTTTATGTTCCGCAGTTCCTGTCACTCGCAGCAAGTATCATAGTTCATAAGTAATTGAGGTATTATATTAACGCATTCTTTAATATATTATTTTTGACCCTATATTATTAGTTGAAATTTATTCTGGCTTACAAAATCATAATCATATATGCTACTGTTTAATCAATTAGTGTTATATGGTAAGTCTTTAGTTAATTAAGAATGTAGAAAGAAAGATGGTGGACAAAGTTGCTTGAAATTTCATTTGAAGGTTAGCATAGCCTTTGCCTTAGCAGACAACCATGAGTTTTCCTGTTAATACATCGAGGTATGGTGATGATCATTCTGGTAGCTTGACACTTGGCTGGCCTGGTAAGAGTAGTTTAGTATGAAATTAGTATTTTGCTTGCTTAAGATAAATACAAAAGAATAGAATACAACTGTCGTCCCGATAGCACGTGTTCAGGTCCAAACTGAACGGTCTTTGATGTATCTCTTGGTTATGAGAAATTATTAGGCAGTTCACGACCATTATCGATTTATGGTCTCAATCAATCAACCTTTATTATGGACTACTGTAGTGGTGAAAGATGATAATCATGCCTGCCCCTAATGAGCATGGAATGTTTCTAAATACTACCATAACTTCATAAATTAACACACTAGAAACCTAGAGATTTTTTTGGTTGAACTGTTGACCATTTAGAGCGTGATAGACAAAACTAACTATAAGATAACTAGAAGTTGAAAATTTACATGTTAGTTCACAAGATATGCTTATATAAAATGACAAGACTGAATTATTACGAGACCGACACGATAACAAAGAAATAAATTTCTGAATAATCTATAAGGTCCAACTTAAGGTGAACCAGAGTTTTTAAAACTTCTTACTATCTTTACGAAAATAATGTCCCTAAAACCCTAGAATGTACAAAAAATAATTTTAGAAAGAATAAAACAGAATTTGCAAATTTGGACATTAAAGCTATTCTGTTAGTCAGATCAGACAGCCATTCTTTACATGCAAGTCACAGGAAGACCAACGAATAAACCCAACTCTACATGTTCACATCGTCACTCTCTGCATAATTACTATCAAATGCTCTTAACAACTCATAATTACTCTTAACGTACGGTAGCAAAATCGCAGTTTACAACTTCCATTTTTCTACTATTACCTATCAAATGCTCGGGTGCTTTCACTGATTTTGTTTTTTTCTAGATTGCACTTGAGGCTATACACTGTTATAATCACTAGTCATTTTCTGTTAGGGCTCAGATTATTCTAGGATTCCAAAAACATTTGAACAAGGTTTTATCAATAATTGTTAGAGTCATCATCTTAGGATACCAAGATGCTTAATGTCATACACCGATTTTGATGTCATCATCGCCCAGGCATCATAATAAAACTTAACACAATAAAAAATAAAGTCTTCAAAATATCAATTACTAACATCAAGATTAACAACAAAATATCAAAATATTAGTAAGCAATTTACTACAAAGTCTAAATGTTTTCAACTTGTCAACATTTAGTGATAAAAGATTTTAGATAACATGTTAATACATTCATCTCTGCATTTACAAGTAACCAGATAATTCTCACCTCTTAGGTATCACACTACGGGGAAAATTTAAGGGACAACTAGTTCTTATTTAACACAAACACCGGGCAATGATAAAACTAAAATCCTCGCACAATTATTAATAATTAAAATTTCCAATCCGCTGTAAATAAAATAAGAAAAACTACTCCCTAGAAGTTGTCATTCAAAACTTGACGTTACATAATGACCGATTAACAATCATTTCAAATTACAATAAATAACGCAAAAAAGAGAATACCAAGAAAAAATTAAAAGGTCCAGCAAAATAAAAAACCGTCAAAAAGAACTAATCATCGTTGAGTACGTGTATTTCAAATTAAACTTGAATTACGAGTATACCCTACTAAAAATATTCAGAATGAGGAGCTCATCTATAGTATCTCAAATTCAAAGTCGTTCTTTCATAGATATCGCAGAACAGAAATCTCTAGTGAGCATGTGCATATATGAATTGCAATATTTTAAATTAAAAATACCAAGCATACTTAAAAAACGAAAAACATTCAAACTTATAAAAAGATTTTCCAAAGTCATAAATGTGCTATTCTCAAAATTTCAGATACGAAAATTGTCTTGATCTAAGCCAACAATAAAATAGTGATTCAACTAGTCAAGATTGAACGATGCCACAGCTCAATTCATTCTCCTGATTAGCTCATTGATGTAATTCTCCCGGTTTCCAGCATCACCTCCCTCAACATAGTGGTTTCTCTTCTTCTTCAAACCACCCAAAGGAGCCTTCAGTTTAAATGGCCACAGGAAGTTGTTAGCCTCCTTAAAGTGAGGTCCAACTGTTATGATCTCGTGGATTAGATCCTCAGCTGAAATGATTCCATATTTGCCCAGTGCCTGTCATCCAAACAAGTCAGCACCAAGTAATTAATTAATACAAATTACTAACGACGAAATCGTAAATTAACACACCTGCTCAATGATGGCGTTGTCAGTTAGAGCAGTCCTCCGCTTGTTAAGCTTTCCATACCCTCTCTTGTAAATAAGTTCCTTCACACTCTTAAGATTTGGGTATCTACAACAAAAGAAGAAGTCCCTTCAATTGGTACAAAAGCAATCTCAATATTCAAAGTATAAAAAGGTAATCCGCATACCCATAAGTCACATAAGGTTCAACTCTGTGCAGCATGTTCATGGTGGCTTTGTTAACCTTGAGAAATACACCATTGAAGATCTGTTTCACATTAAGCTAAATATCAGTATCAACCAATTTAAAAAATATAAAAATGAGAATGAAGATATGAGGCATAAGTAATTGAGAACGCTCTATTTTGGGTCATATATAATTCATGTAGCAACAGGTTTGGATTAACAAACAAACAACAAAAAACACCTGAGGTACCACAATTTAAATGACGAGTTTTCTGGCCCTCAAAAGAAAATAACTTCACGATAATCCGATATTGAATCAAGCAAAATATCATACAACTACCAAATTCCAATGTTCAAATATAAAACCTTTGTTTGGGGAACACAATAAATTTGCAAAAATAAACAATTTCCATAAATACAACTAATTTCAATTGCTCTAGGTCACTTGTCCAAGAAAACAAACCTGAAAACCTCTATGCTAAAATATCATACCACCAGTATTAAGTTTAAGTAAGAAACAAAGCAGCAAGGCATGGAAAAGAACAAAACATCAAGCATACATAGATGCAATATGTAATTACAAATACACAAATAATACCTGTCTCAATCGCAACAGCTGCAGGATCTTCCTTGACTTGGGGTCCATCGCATTGATACTGAAAAATGCAATTACATACATTAGACCGACCTAAACATTCTAAAATATTAGATAAAAATAATAATAAAAACAAAAAATACACACCCACGAATGCGAATGATAAACAAGAGCTTAGCCTCTGGATCCACATAAAATCCACCTTTCAGTTTTGCCTCACGCTTCAACCGAATCAAATCCTTCTCCTGTTAAAAACGACCGCAAACACAACATGTCAAAACCAAAGCAGAACAAAAATCAAAACGCAATAATCCAAAAAAAAATACATCAAAGTCGAGAGAAGATCAGCTGAGTGTACCTGCTGATCGTACTCCTTTGCGTACTGTTGGGCTCTGTTATAGATAAGCTTGCGGCTCTCGGCTCTCTTTTTTTTCTCAGCTTCGAGCGTTTGCTTCTTTGCCAAAGCCCATTCCTCCTCCCTCTTACGCTTCTTCAGAACGGACTCTGGAACAATTGTCTTGGCTTCTTCACCCATCTCTGTTATTTACAAAGCGAAATAGAACATATGAGACTAAAATTTGTAAAACAACTAAGTCATGTATATGGAAGAATCAACAATGGAAGATCGAAAACGGAATGTGAACCAAGGTACCTCAGATTTCGCTCTGTGACTGCGAATTAGGGTTTTCTCCGAGAGGCTGACAACTATGAAAAATGAGAAGAAGTAGGGTTTTGTAGTAGTTCAGTCCTGGGCTTCTCACATGAAAATGAGTCTACTGTTGGGTCAGGGCCGAAATCCTTTAGACACCCCAATAGGCCCAAACATCTGTTTTTTATTTTTGTCCTTGAGGCTTTTTTTTCTTATTATTTTTTTAATACATGTTCTAAATAGCTAGTTTTCTTATTTTTCAATTCCGTTATTTATTTTAAATTTTGTATCCTCCTAGTTTTAAAAATATTCAATTTATTATCTACATTTATTTACCAATGTGTTTATTATACGAAAAATATGTATACTTCTTTATGAACTACTTTTTATATATTTGTAATCAAATAATATCATTTAGTAAACATAAATAATTTTGTTATTTTATGAAAATATAAATTGATAAAACTCCCAACGTAAAAAAAAACTTATATTTGAAGAATTAATTTTTATTTTTATTTCTAGCAATCTAAAATAATTTTTATTTAATTCAATCTTTCCTATTTGTATGCTAAGTTAAATTTTATTAGTAGGCAATAGGTAATAGGAATTTTCTTTTTGGTGTTCACATTTGCCTTCAGTTTTATTTTTTGAATAAAAGGTTTTTAATTAATTTTTTTTTATCAATTTTACCGTTTAAGTGATTGTTTATTTAAATTTTAACCGTTTTTTTCCATTTTACTATCTTTCTTAAACTAAACTATTCTTTAATTGAACAATTACTTATAAAATAAATAAAAAATAGTTTCAATAAAATTATAAAAAATATTTATATTTAATTTATAGTTATAATAGTAATAACAATAATAATTTATTATTTTTTATTATCATATAAAAAAAAACTCACATACGCAACATGTGTTTTCATTAGTCTGATTATAATAATTCTATTTCCTTTAACAACAAAATTTTTATTTTCTAAAAAGTATATTTAACCATATTTGTTGATGTACATATTTCATTTTCAATTTTATCCTTTAAGTATTTTCTTAAATGAAAATAATTATTTTATCAGTTTTATTTTTTAAGTGACTTTTATATTTTTTAGTTTAACTGATTTTCTTTTTAAATTGAACTGTTTTTCTTTTTAAATTTAACTGTTTTTCTTTTTAAATTTAAGTATTATTTGAAACCAAAATAACTATTTATAATAAAAGAGTAATCTACAAAAAAAAATACAAAATAATAAAATTGTAAAGTTTATTTAAATTTATTTGTATAATTATAATGATAATGTATATTTTTATTATCATAAAAAAATAAACACTGTCACATGTGTTTTCACAAATCTATATATAAACAAATTATATCTTTATATGTTAGTTTTTTTAACTATTCATTTACAATTTAAGAAGTGAATATTTAATATTTAATACAAAACAAAATAAAATATTGGAATAAAAAAATTAATAAAAGGTTTTAATTGAAAAAAAAATTATATTCCTAAGTTTTAAACCTGGAAGAGTTTCTTTTATAATTTTAACACAATAAAAATAAAATAATATATACACAGGATATTGACTGATGATGGACTTAAAAATCCTCACTGGAAGTATTATATTTATGGGCAAACCCAACATAAAAAAACCAACATATAAAAAGGGTTAGAGGGTTACTCCCTACACCATCCCACTTTTCTCCCTGCACTACCATATTTTTTTTAAATTTCAAAACTATCCTTTATATATTAAAATATCTTACACTCCTATCTCTTTTCTTTAACGGATGTCAACATCTGTTGAAGAAAAAATTCTTTAACATATGTGCCACATCCGTTAATGGATGTACCACATCCGTTGAGTTTTTTTTTTTTTTAGTTTTTTAATTTATTGTATTTTAAATTAATATATAAATATTATTTAATTTTTTTAAAATTATTACTTAATTATTTATAAATTAATTTTATTTTATTTAATAAAATAATTATTATTAATTTTAATTTATATATTAATATTTAAATAATAAATAAAATACTTTTTAAAAATTTATTAAACGGATGTGATTAATCCATTGAAGTTTTTTTTTTTAAATAAAAATAATAAAACTAAAATATAAAATATGTAAACGGATGTTGACAAAGGTGAAATGAATATTGACATCCGTTTTATAAAATAACAAATTAAATATGGGTGGTGCAGGGAGCGGTTGATGATGGTAGAGGAAACAACTCTCAGACGGTTAATAAGATCATAAATAATTCAAGTACAATGAATAAAGATTTTAAAAAAAATTAATAATTATGTTTTTTAAAATAAAAATATAAATTATTGTAGCAGAATTAATAATAGAGAACATAACAAAAACATGTTTGGTGAATATTAGTGTACCTCCACTACCACCATATATGTTAGGAAGTTTCCAGGAAATTTCCTGCACCTTCTTCCAAACCTCACAAGTCTTCTGTCTATCAGGTCAATCTTCTTATCTTTCTTTTTCATTTTCATTTTCCATGAAAGCAATCTTGTCACCTTCTTCACACTTCATAAGCTGATTTAATGGGAATGGGATCTAAATCTTCTCTGCAGATTTCACATCCATTGTTGAATCTGCTTTCATGCACAACAGTACATCATCTTCTTTCTCTTCTGCATCATACACTTTCTTACTATTTTCTTTCCTGTTATCGTTTTAGATGTTCTTCAACACATTTTCCTTTACAGCAGAATCATCAGTTTCCCATGCCAAGACAGTGATAATATATACACAGAAGGTGTATATGAACTCCTTGTCTTATCCAGATTCATCATCATTCTCACTCATCGGGTAATTAACTGTTTTAGAATTTCAACATCTATATTTGTTTTTTGCTTTGGTAGATTCTGTATATATTATAAGCAATGTTAGGTCCTAGTTTCGTAAGCCTTTCTAAAATGTGTAGGAATAGGAATACAGAACTCACAGTTAGAAGATTAAAGTAGTGAATTATAGAGAGAGAGAAACAAAAATAGTTATCTAAAGTAAATAGAATTATGACTTAATATTCTTTAATTTAATTTAAATAAGAGTTTAGATTAGTTAACAATAATGGGTATATTGAATTTTTCTCTTGAGAAAATAACATTTGATTAATGTGAGACATGAAATGTGTGTATCACTAATATTATATAGAGAGAGAGAGGGAGAGAGATATTAATTATAATTCAATTTTCTCTTTTCTTCTCATACAAGATATATTGAAAATAAATAAATATGGAAGAGATCATAACAGGACATAAATAAGAATATCCTGCATTTATCACACTTCACATTAAAATATAATATAGCGTTTGACTCTAAAAGTTGAGTGTAATCTGCATTGAAACAAGTGAAGAAATCACATTTAATTTTTTTAAATTTAGGTATATCACAAAGAAAAATGGAATTTAAGTTGTTATTTAAAATAAATTCTGAGTGTAAGTTATGTTAAAATGAAATTTAAGTTGTTATTTAAAATTAAAAAAAATTAAAATGATAAAATTATATTGAAATAAAATGGGTTTGGTAGAAATTAAGTTTAAATATATTGTGAGTGATTAGTTTAAATACAAATATTATTGTTATTATTATTATTAATTGTGAGTTATTATTTAAAATGATAAAATTAAAATTCACAAAATTATATTAAACATGGACCCATGAAAGTTCATCCCAAACAAATAAGTTCTCCACCTCCTTTTATTTCCTATGTTACAAATACGTCATCCCAAACAAACATAACCTAAGAGTATATTTGGAATATCACTTGATAAAAAAAACACGAAAAATATGTCATGAATGTGAAAAATATGGTCACAGAAACTAGTGCAGTAAAGGGAAACAACTTCAGTTATTTTTGTCCATAGACATCGGTTTCTCAACCGAGACATATATAGTCGAAGTAAAAAGTATTTCCCTTTTTGTCTCGGTTGTGAACCGAGTTAGTATCTCGTACTCTACTGCCTCGGTTGGGACCTGAATCGAGGTAGTAAAGTGGTTTTTACTTTTTTTTTCTGGCCATACTTTGTTCAGCTTATTGTCATAAGAAACTAGTTCAAGGCAAATTCTTCCTACCCGGTGACCTTGAGCACAAACACGTCCATGATAGCTTGCTATTTGGTCCTCTCCAAGAACCCACTTGGCAATAACTCTAATGGGTCTACATCTTTTTCTCCACCGAGATAACCTGCGTTGGCCTCACCGCTTGGCGCTCTCATAACCCACAAGAACTTGTGCTTGCTCAATTCCAAACCATGTGTCAACTCGTTCATTTGCTCTTATGAGAGTGTTCCACCACTCCCGAAACAAACATACAAAACCAAACCATCTTGTTGCTTCTCCAACCATGATAGACACTCCAACCCTATTGTACAACCAGCTGTAACTGTCCCATGTCCCACTTTGAACAATTGGTCTAACAGGATACAAAGAAGGGTAACCCCTTTCCCCATCTTTGAATGCTTTGATCGGACCTGTTCCCAGTAAAAAAAAATCAAAAATAGTTTGCAATTTACCATTTTGTTTCAATCCTATGCTTGCGCATAGAGATCCCTACCATGAAAGGGCACACACCTTGGTACTGTGATGGGGTGGGGCAGATCCTTGTGGAGCATGGGGAAGTAGAAGTGCGTCCAGAGAGTGGTTACAAAGAACCCAAATCACCAAAAACCACAACCTCATGCGAGCACATAGAACCTAAAAATCCTCAAACGAAACCCTCGCTACCAAACGCAAAAGCCCTCGCCGCACCACCGCCACACCATCATCGCGCCCTTGTCGCTCCATCGCCGCCGCCAACGAAGGCGAGATCATGCTTGAGTTGCGCCTCCCACAGTGTCGCCAAGCCCTAAATCGAATCGCCAACGCCGTTGTTGCCACCTCCACGAGCAGGGACCGTCGGCCGCGTCGGCCGCCCTTCCCTACGCGAAACCGCGTCTGAACCTGAAAAGAAAGAAGGGAAGAAGATAACCCAAAGATGAACCCAAAATGGAAAAGAAGAAGAAGAAAAACGGCCCATGCGCCACCACGAGCCACCATGAACGTCGTCTGGTCGCGCCATCTCCACTCTGTTGTCTCCTCCACCCCGAGTCTACTGCCCTTGCACGAGCTAGAGATAACATCCGCGAGAAGAAGAAGAACCAATAATGAAGGCCAAGGGTTTTGAAAATGAAATCTGATTACCCCTTTCGGACCAAAAGTAGACTAACACTAGAAAATTACATAACCTTTCTGGACAGGTATACTGCCTCGAGTCCCTAGTGAATCGAGGCAATAGAACATGATTCAAAAAGCTGGTCAAATAAGCAGGAATTTCTCAGGGTGTTAGGCATCGATTGGGGTTTCAACCGATGTCATATTGCGTATATGCCTCGGTCCCCTTGAACCGAGTCAGAAAAGTTAGCTTAAACTACGAAAATGTCACCGCTTTTTTATAGGTTTCAGTTGTGCCTCAACTGAAGCCTATTGTGCGATTTCAAATCCACTTATTTTACTAGTGAGGACTTAAAAAAAATATTGTTTATATGGATAATATATAGTTTATGTATGTGATATATATAGAAAAAAAATCTTAATTCAGGAAATTTGGTAAGTTTAAATGTTTGTTATATATATAAATATATATTACATGTTAGTGGAAAACGGCAAGTGCATTTATAGTAAGTAATAAATGTTGTTCTATCTTAAGGGACTTGTACAATACTAAACAACTTTTACACGTTATAACTCAATTAGACCACAAAGCTTAAAAAAACACAAAAGAAATTATTTTCGTATTTTTATCAAACAGTTGTTGTGCAACAATAAATTTAAAATAAAGAATTTACAATTGTCAAAACTATATTTCATTTACGTCATTCTCATGTATTACAAAATATCTTAATTTCACATTCAAATCAAAATAAACTAATAAAATTATTCAAACCATATTCGTAGTGACTTTGAGCCTATGATAACTCATCGAGTTTTAAAAAATCCAAACATCTCATAAATAAAGAAAGAGAGAGAAATTTATCGAATGAATTGCACTCCTTCGTATACGTCCATTGATGAGAAGTTGGAGAAAGCTTGAACCCAATTCCAACTAGTACTATCAAAATGGGTTGTAACCCGCGAGCCAATCCGCAGGTTTGAGTTAGGGTTAGGTTTGAAAAAATGTAATTTTTTTATGCAGGCTAGTTTTCAATCCGGCTCATGGGTTGAACCCGTGGTGAATTGGGTTGCCTCACAAACCCACCTAATTTAATTTAATTATTTATTATTTTGTGTTTCAATATTATTAGTTAACATGTTTTTATTACATTGTAGATAGTGATAAAGAAGATGTTTGAAGAGACAAAAATATTATAGATTTATCTATTCAAGACTCTAATATTATAAATGGATAAGTGATATAAAAATTATCAATATTCAAAACTTATTTGTTTACTTTTTGTACATTTTTTTGGATTACGCTTAAATTGTATGATACTTTTTTTTGAATTGTTTTTTGAGTTTAACATCATTTTAGTGTGACGTTTATTTAGATTTGAATTAAAAAAAATTATAATTTTTTTATTTAAAAATAACTTATAATTAAATGAGCTAATGAGTCAACCCGTTTAACCCACCAACCCGTGGTGGGTCGGACTAGGTTTAAATTTTTTTTCAGCTCACTAATAAGTGAGTTGGGTTAGGTTGACTCACTAAGTGACCAACCCGTGGTGAGCCGGATCGGGTCGAGCCGGATTACCCATTTTTGACAGCTCTAATTCCAACAATGATGAATAAAAATGCAATGAAAATTCATAGGGAGTTTATCTATTCACTATTTCTTGAAGCTCAATCTCTCTCCCTTAGATGGAACCATATAGCCAAGGAAACCATGAACCAAAATAGAAGAGCTTTGCTCCACCTATGAGTAAATATTTCATAGTAGCATTATTAAACTGTACATCTTTCTCGATATATCCATATAGTAGATAGGAACATAAACTTAAACATTCTAGAGTACAAAGATAATTATTAAATTGTTAGTGTCACATAAAAACATTCCTCCTATAGTAGTCGTTAATATGAATAAGAGAAACTCTGCTATAGTCATTTTGTACATTTAAAAGTTCTAATTCCTTGAATTCTCAATAAACAACAATGCATTAAGTTCAAGAGTCTTAAGTTACTAATGAATCATGTTTTATCCATAGATACAAACTCCATTAGGTATTCAATTTCAATGATAGGTTCAAAAGACACTTTCAAACACCTCGAAAACCAATAATTAAACTATGGATGATCAAGTCATAACAAACATTAAGCATAAAGATCAAATACTAACTTTGAAATAGAAAAGCATATGCATTAACATAACAAAATACACAATATTGTGTTTATTACATCTAATCTAACAAATAGGGCTAGCTCTCCATGCTGGAGAATCGAGGGTTTACAAATTGAAGTGATAAGGAAGAAATTAAAAACAAAGAGAGATGCACGTCCTTCCTTAAGGTTCTTTGTTTTTACTCCATGCTCCAATCACACTTCCCAACATCCTAAAAAATCCAAGGACCCCTCTCAATCGCTTTATAAATGTGGTGTTCAGCCCCATGCAGTTTGACATCACTTTCCAATTAAAGCACTAAGCATGATCCTAATGGCGCCCAACAAGGATATTTGCTTCAAATAAATATTTTCTAGTCCAAAACACGCTCCCATGAGTTTTTGCTTGTTTTCCTCCACTTGAATTGATACTTATTCATTTATTTCACACATTCAAACAAAGATATTAGAGATAAAATAAACATAAAACAAATAAAATACAAAACACACTAAACTTAAGGATGAAACAATATTAAAACTACGAAAAAGTTGATTTAGTAATGACAATAGTCACACAAAAGTTGATAAAAGTGGACATTATTAGTTCATATGCTTTCACTGAATCCCAAATTAATGTGCACATTCTTACACAAGTATTTAAAGATAAAAAACTGACAACTTAAGAGCATAGGCATAAAGTGTTTAAGATTTTATCAATTAATTATAACTTGTACAAAACTCCAAAAATTATGTTTTTACATTCAAAATAAAGATAATAAGTTTAAGAACACAAAGTAAAAGGAATAAACTCAATTGACTAACTATAGAAAAAGTTATACACCAAATAAGAAATAAAAGTCAAAGTTGTCAACTACCTAACTTACAAGAACCTTACGTAATGAGAAAAGTAAAGAATTGTGTATCTAAAACTAACTATTGAAGTTTAAACTCAATATGACATTAACAAAGTAGGAATCCCACTTTTCCTCAGATAAATCAAAGTAGGAAAACTTAAATTTTATTAACACCATCCACTTTTCACAACATTAATATCAATATCTTAAACATGAAATAGTATTATTTTTAACTTTTATTAACTTCCATTAATTTAAATAACTTTTCCCAATGCTAAAACTCCATATCTCAACAAATTAAGTTATTCCCAACTAAAAACTTAGTACAAAGTGTCCAAACAAAACAAAGTTTCACTATATAATGTATTAGGCTCAGAGAATTACTTCGATCATGACGACCTCTATCAACTAGTAAAAAATTATTTTATAAGATAAATAAATACTTATTTTAAATTGAAATTTAAGATGTTTCTTAACTCTTCAATTTCAGTATAGTGATTAAATTTTGAAATACATTAAAATTGAGAAAAAGTAGTTAAAAAAAAATAGATAAGGAGAAATGTGATAGTGCGAGTTTCCCGTGATTAACAATGTTCAAGAGAAATAGTAATGACTGATTTGCGAATAAATTCGTGTTCGTTTCCCGTGATTTGAGACGATGAAATTGGAGGGATTTGCGAGATACATGGATTTTCAAATCTTCGCTCAAGTGCTAAGATTTGCGATGATTTCAATTAAAATGTCATGTTTGTCCTCCTTCATTTGTGAAATACCATGTATAAAATAACATGCACAAGAAGAATGATGGGTGAAGACGAAGATAGCAGTGGTTGAAGAGGGAAGAATGAAATTAATTTTAGCATGGTGTATTTGGTTATAGAAGATGAGTATTCGGTTCCCCTTCAACAAGGAAAATTGAACGCTGGTGTATTCGATTCCAAGTTTGGGTATTCGGTCCCCCTTGGTGTGCGTATTCGGTTTCGCACCTGGTGTAACTCCCTCCCCTTCCTCGTCCTGCACTTGCTTAATGAAACACCACCACAATGCTGTCTGGTTTCACGATCGCACTCATGGACGAGTTCCTTACGCTAGCAGTGAAACATGGTGCATCTCGTGTGCAAAGAGAACTGGTAAACCCACCCAAAAAAAGACCACAACGATACACATCACACCCTTTATATCCTTTCTTTCTCTCTCAACACAACTGGTTTTTCCTCTCCACAGCCACTTTCCTAAGCACGCGATATTTTTATTTTCTCTCTCTATCTCTATTTCCTCAGTGCAACAACAACACTACTGCTGTCATAGGGATCGAGGCTGCAGTATCTGACTGACGATCACATTGATGAGAAGCGAAATTTGAGCTGTCGATTTCGTGTTCAAGTTTTAGATTTGTAAGGATGAAGTCTTGGTCAGTTGATAAGTGGAGGGACTACTTTGTGTCTGCGAATTTGGATATTTTTGAGATAATTGAAAACGCCATAATCGTGGCGGCTACGGATTGTCCAAAGGAGTTTAGAGTGAGGAGGGATGCGATTATAGAGAGGTTGTTCTGTTTCAGGTTGACTCGCTGTGCGGGTTGTGACCGTGTGGAGTTGGCTGCAAGGGGAGTTGGTAAAGAGAGTGATGATTAAGGCTGCAAAAATGGGGTTGAAAGAAATAGGGTTGAGTTCGCAGGAGCGAACAAAGAGAGCAAGGTCAATGAAGGTGGATATGAGGACGTAAAGATTGATAATTATAGGCTTAATACCCTATTTTGTCCCCAGTTTCGCTCGCAAATGTCAAATTAGTCAATCCTTTAAAAAATGCGTCAATTACGTCCTCACTTAATAAAATTTGCATCAATGAAATCCCTTCCATTAAATCCGTACAAACGACGTTAATTATTTTGTATCAAGATAATTAACGCCGTTTGTACGGATTTAACGGAAGGGATTTAATTGATGCAAATTTTATTAAGTGAGGACGTAATTGACGCATGTTTTAAAAGATGGACTAATTTGACATTTTCGAGCGAAACTGGTGACAAAATAGGGTATTAAGCCATAATTATTACAAAAAATATTAAATTTAAAACTAATTTGATTTTACTAAATTATAATTTTTTTACATTTTTAAAATTAATTTTAATAATTAACATTTTATTTGTCACATCAATCAAATTCTACATTAATTCTCACCAATTTTATTTTCAAATTCAATCTCATTTATCTCCAAATCTACTTAAATAAACAATACAAAAATTATCATCAGATCTAACGAATCACTATTGTCCAAATCATCTCCTCCAATAAGCAGGAAGGATGGAGTTTCCATATTTGTTTTCTAATCCTTAGCACTATATTGTATTATTGTATTATATTATTAAAATTTTGACTGTTACCGACAATGTCTTGTTTTACCACTACTCCAGGATGATTATTAAAAAATAAAAAATTTAAAACAGCACGAAGTTTAATAAAGAAAAAGAAGGAAAAATTGACAGTGAAATTTCATCAAATCAGCTATAACTTAATTTTTTAGGAAACTGTAAACATAATTTATTCTTTATCCCTTGTTTATTTAGGAGAAACAAACTCAGGAATGTATTGTTTTTTAATAGAAACTTAATGAAAAAAAAGTGTCTAAACTTTAATATTTGAAAATTTTTCCTCAGTTTTTATTTAACAAAAATAACACATCCTTTAATTCAAATAAAGCATAAATTCACATGTATGATAAAACAAAATAAAAATATGAAATAAAGATGTGTTTTTATTTTGTGAAAAAAATGCAAATAAAAATAAAAACTCAAAAATTAAGTGATTAGTAGTTTATAAGCTAATTACAAATTTATTTGGCTACCTTATAAATTAGTTAGTTTGACCAACATAAAAATATTTTATATTTTAAAGTAGTTTATTTTAAAGGTTTTTAACTTGCAAACTACTTGTAATTTATTTAATTCTCTTTCCTACTATTTTCTTAATATTTATAAAATTAATTTTAATTTTTATGTAATTCAAATTAAAAAAGTCATCATTACAAATTAAAGTTAATATTTTTTATTTATTACACACAATGAAAACTATAATAAAAAAAATTAATTTGGTTTGAAAACTAAAAAAATATAAATTTAAAAAACATAAATAAAAATTTAATTTGATTAATATTTTTTACATCAATTTATTTAAATAAAATTATTTCTCCAAAAAAATATAATTTCTAAAACATAACTAAAAATATTAAAAAGTTTAATAAAAATTTAACTATTTAAAAAATCTAAAACTATAATTATATAATAATAATATACTTTTGTTTATAAATAACTTTTATTTATTCTATAAAACTTATATAAATATATCTTTTATGTCCTTTCATTTATTAATTAGTTTAATAACTAATTTATCAAATTATTTTAATCCAAATTTATGATCAACCGGCTAATTTTACCGAAACATATCCTTAATGTCTTTAATTGTAAGTATGAAGTTTCTGATTTTCTTAACTCATTTGTTTTATTAGTGTATTTGTTTCGATGTACATTTTCCTGTGTGTCTCTGTTGCTCCTGGATGTCTGGGATGCTTGCATTTCTTCAACTGTTGTCCTTCGTATTCACCAAAGGAGGGGGAGGTACCTGCAAAGATACTCCGACGTTCAAGTCAGATATGAGTTATGGAGCTGAAGCTCAGAAGAGAGTAATTGGATACTGCTCTGAAGTATTATTCAGGATCTCTATAGCATAAAGAGAACGTACCTGGACTTGGGTCCTGTCACTGTATTTATAAAGAATAAAAATAACCACCTTACCTAAAAGTGTGGTTAGTGGCTTTGACTGATATTTTAACTGTCTAAAATATCTAAGATATTTATGTTATTACATAAATATCCTTACTACATAACATGCCCCCCAAGTCCGAGTTAACCGTTGACGTGGTAACTATAGGACTTATGATTTTGAGGGAGGCTGTCTTTGCTGTAATTAGAGAGCGTGTTCCTGGTCATTGCTCATATGTGGATTGAACGTGACCGAGTGGTTGAATTTGATGGACAAAAAGGAGGCGAAGCCAAACGGCAAAAAGCTGGAGCAAGTGAGGCCGAACGTAAGGATACGTATGACCGAGCGGTAGAGGCCGAGTGGCATGTGAGGCCGATCATGAGGACGCTCTTTGACAATTGAATGTTGAGCGTTGAGGCCGAACGACTGACTGAGTGGATGCTTGCTGACAATTGAATGTCGAGCGTTGAAGCCGAACGACTGACTGAGTGGACGTTCGTTGATAATCGAATGTCGAGCGTTGAGGCCGAACGACTGACCGAGTGGACGCTCGTTGACAATTGAATGCCGAGCGTTGAGGCCGAACGACTGACTAAGTGGACGCTCGCTGACAATTGAATGTCGAGCGTTGAAGCCGAACGACTGACTGAGTGGACGCTCGCTGACAATTGAATGTCGAGCGTTGAAGCCGAACGACTGACTGAGTGGACGCTCGCTGACAATTGAATGTCGAGCGTTGAGGCCGAACGACTGACTAAGTGGACGCTCGTTGATAATCGAATGTCGAGCGTTGAGGCCGAACGACTGACTAAGTGGACGCTCGCTGACAATTGAATGTCGAGCGTTGAAGCCCAACGACTGACTAAGTGGACGCTCGTTGATAATCGAATGCCGAGCGTTGGGGCCGAACGACTGACTAAGTGGACGCTCGCTGACAATTGAATGTCGAGCGTTGAAGCCGAACGACTGACTGAGTGGACGCTCGCTGACAATTGAATGTCGAGCGTTGAAGCCGAACGACTGACTGAGTGGACGCTCGCTGACAATTGAATGTCGAGCGTTGAGGCCGAACGACTGACTAAGTGGACGCTCGCTGAAAATTGAATGTTGAGTGTATTGATAATGCTTTGTGCGACAGTGGGAGTGTATCCTGATCAGACTGGGTGTTCAAGGGTGAACATCGGCCAGTGGGAGTGTATCCCGATCAGACTGGGTGTTCAAGGGTGAACATCGGCCAGTGGGAGTGTATCCTGATCAGACTGGGTGTTCAAGGGTGAACATCGGCCAGTGGGAGTGTATCCCGATCAGACTGGGTGTTCAAGGGTGAACATCGGCCAGTGGGAGTGTATCCCGATCGGACTGGGTGTTCAAGGGTGAACATCGGCCAGTGGCGATCAGACTGGGTGTTCAAGGGTGAACATCGGCCAGTGGGATTGCTTCAGGATGATCGGCTTTCAAGTGTCCGCTTTTATGTACAAGATATGTTTATCTGCACTGTAAGAAATAATATTAAGCATATAGGTGAGACTGTTTGGTCAAGTTGCAAACCTGGCGGCTGGACGATTTGAGGCCGAGCGTCAAAGAGATGAAGTGATCGAATGCTTCCTGCGGAAATATGCGAACGCTAATGAAGTGATTGGCCGAACGGTTCCAGCTAAGATGCCGAACGCTAATGAGGCCGAATGTGGGAGCGCTCCTCTTGCAGAATGGTCGAGCGGTAGAGACCGACCGTGAGGATGAGCGGTTGAAAGCGAAGGGATGCCGAACTGTCTCCCATTGATTGTTTTGACGCTCGTACACACTGATTGTCGAGCGTTCGATTCTGAACGTCGAGGCCGAACTTTGGCTGTTTGGATACTCGTACCACTGATTGTCGAGCGTTCGAGCAGGAACGTCGAGGACGACCGTCGAGCGCGCGAACGGGAACGTCGACTCCGAACGTTGGCTGTTGGGCGCTCGCACACACTGATTGTCGAGCGTGCGAGCAGTAACGTCGAGGCAGAACGTCGAGCGTTCGAGCAGGAACGTCGAGGCCGAACGTTGGCTGTTGGGCGCTCGCACACACTGATTGTCGAGCGTGCGAGCAGGAACGTCGAGGCAGAACGTTGGCTGTTGGGCGCTCGCACACACTGATTGTCGAGCGTGCGAGCAGGAACGTCGAGGCCGAACGTCGAGCGTGCGAGCAGGAACGTCGAGGCCGAACGTCGAGCGTAGGAGCAGGAACGTCGAGGCCGAATGTTCCGAACGTTGGCTGTTGGGCGCTTGCACACACTGATTGTCGAGCGTGCGAGCTGGAAAGTCGAGGCCGAATGCGGGAGCGCTCGTATTGACGAATGGTCGAGTGGTAGTGGCCGAACGTTGATAATAAGCAAAGTGATGAACCCTCTAGGCTGCACTTTGATGATCACGCGAAGGGACGAACGCTCTATGCAAAGCTTATGCCGAACGCTTGGAACCGAACGTCAATGGTGAGCGAAGTTGTTGGCCGAACGCTATTGAAACGAATGGCCGAATGGTTGAGGCGATGGATGGCCGAACGTTGGTGACGGAGTGAAGGAACGTTGATGACCGGTGGAGAGGCCATGGATGGCCGAGCGGTGGTGACGGAGTGAACGAACGTTGAGGATGGAGTGGACGAACATTGGTGACCGAGTGGACGAACGTCGGGATTTGTTTGAACGTTCGTCCCATTGCTTGCCGAGCGGCCTAAACCGAGTGGAGTGTCGAGCGATGTTTGGACGTTCGTTGACATGAGTTGGCGAGCGCTTCTTGAACGCTCGTTGAAATGGTAGGACGAGCGGTCGTTGAAATGGATGGACGAGCGCTCGTTGAAATGGATTGGTGAACGCTCGTTCACATATTGATTGTCGAGCGTTCGTCTACGTAGGCGAGGCCGAGCGATCTACTCTTTGAACGCTCGTCAACATTGATTGTCGAGCGTTAGAATTCAATGGTCGAGGCCGAACGGCCGATTGCTTGAACGCTCGTTCACAGTGATTTTTCGAGCGCTCAAGTGGGATGTAAGGCCGACTGTTTTGACGCTCGTATATAGTGACTGTCGAGCGTCCCCGAAGTCGAAAGTCGAGGTCGAACGCTGGAGTATTTGAGGAATAGAAGTTGGGTTGGATGACGTGGAGGCCAAACTGAATGACGCGTGGGTGGAGCGAGTCTTGCGGAAGACGTGGAGAATGGGTCTCCCTAGAATCCCTTCTGCCCAAAAAACCCTAGAATCAGCCCTATTGCGGAGCGGCTGATCCTGAGGCTGCCGCGATCCGAGGTGATCGAAGACAATGGAGTCCCCAGGCTTGGGATGAACTGGCGGCTTTGCAGTGGCATTCTGATGGCGACGGCCCTGATGTGGTTGTCGCTTGAGCCGCACCTGATGGAGTTTGGACATGACGGAGGTGCCACCGCTGCGATACCGGAGAGGATAAGAGTGCGACAGTGACTCTTGAATCACGACGGTGATGCGTGGTCTGGACTGAGCCCGGTTTGGGGTTTTTCTGTTCTCAGTCTCGATTCTGATCTTGGGGTTCTCGATTTCTGATGGCGAGGACAGCGACGCTGTGATTGGAAGGGACGGCGGCGACATGGAGTTTTGGGTTTAGGGTTCCTGTTCTTCTCCGATTTCTGATGTAATTGGGAAATGAGGAATTTCTGGTGTGCCTCTGTATCCTTAAATTCTAAGGAGATTGACGGAAGGGTGTTCCAGTAGACGTGGGTGT
This sequence comes from Vigna angularis, assembly GCF_016808095.1. Taxonomy (NCBI): domain Eukaryota; kingdom Viridiplantae; phylum Streptophyta; class Magnoliopsida; order Fabales; family Fabaceae; genus Vigna; species Vigna angularis. Next base: position 29,522,997 of record NC_068976.1, read on the forward strand.
TGTTTGGTGAGGAAGAAGATGAAGGCCTGGAGATGGTGATGACGGCATAGGTGCATGATTGCTGATGGAAGATGAGTTTGGTGGCTTCTGTTACGAGACCCGCATGAGGGGTTCGAGATTCTGAAGTAAAGAATCTCTCGAAGGCTTCGTTGATGAGGAGACTTGAAACGTGGCTGATAAAGTTGATGATGCGACGAGAAGAAATGTGTATGCGAGGAATACTGACGCGTGCCAAGTGCTGCTGGATGGAGGAGAGGTGAGTATACGGATGAGCGAGATTCAAAGAGGCAGTGGAAGAAGTTTCCTCTCATTTGTCCACCATCGTTGAGGGAGGTGAATGATGAATTTAAGCATGTTTTTGTACTGGATCTGACCCACAAAGGGGAGTGATTTCGTTGATGTCTACTGACATCAATGGCTCACGGGGGAAGGAGGAGAGAAACCCGATGGAGGCGTCATTTGATCTGGTAGTGACAATGATGTCAATGGCTCGAGGAGGGGAATCTTGGTGGCGATGCCGCGATTTGATGGAGTAGCTCTATTCGAAGGAGTGATTCATTGAGGCCGAGGCTCCTCTTGTGGCTTCTTTGGGTTGGCCCTCGGCCCCACGGTGGGCGCCAAAATGTTTCAGTGTACATTTTCCTGTGTGTCTCTGTTGCTCCTGGATGTCTGGGATGCTTGCATTTCTTCAACTGTTGTCCTTCGTATTCACCAAAAGAGGGGGAGGTACCTGCAAAGATACTCCGACGTTCAAGTCAGATATGAGTTATGGAGCTGAAGCTCAGAAGAGAGTAATTGGATACTGCTCTGAAGTATTATTCAGGATCTCTAGAGCATAAAGAGAACGTACCTGGACTTGGGTCCTGTCACTGTATTTATAAAGAATAAAAATAACCACCTTACCTAAAAGTGTGGTTAGTGGCTTTGACTGATATTTTAACTGTCTAAAATATCTAAAATATTTATGTTATTACATAAATATCCTTACTACATAACACATGTAGAGTTGTTATTTAAGTCCTACTTCATGGACTTATTATTCTGATTCTCTTTAAAACTAGTTCTTATTTTTCTGATTAACCCGATAGGAAGTTTTTTATTTCCAACCCTTACAATCTTACGTATCGTGGGTTTGGATTAGGATTGAGTTAATCTTTTAAAACTAAATTAATTTATTTTTAATATATTTTTAATTACTTTTTTTTTTATTTTTTTAATACCTGTCTAATATTTTTTAAATTTCGAATGATATTTTTATAATATATTTTTTTAAATATCTATATATAATTTTTTGTAGTTTTATTTTATTATTTTAAAAGGTTAAAAGTGTAATATAGGTTAAGTTTATTTAAGTTTAGAAATAAGATAATTTTAAAAAAGAAAAATATTTAAAATAAATCATTTTTTATAAGTTTAGAAATTATTTATATTTAGATTTGTAAAAGCACATTATTTTAATTCTTTTTTTTAAACTTTTATGAATTTATTTTTATAGACTATTTAAAAAAATTATATATAAATAAGTTTTTAACTTATTTTTAATTTTGATATTTAAAATATAATAAACGTGTTTCAGTTTAAAAAAATGATTTTTTCTAAAAGACATCTATAAAAAATATTAAATAAGTTATTATTTTTAATAAATCATGTTTACATAAGTATATTAAAATTGAATAAAATACACAAATTTTTTAAAAATAAAAAATAAAAAATAAAATATTAATATAATGATATTATTTGATTCAGAAAACGATGACCAGTGGATAGATTAAAATATAATATATTAATATGTTAAATTAATTAGATTTTTTTTAAATATTATTAAAAATATATTATCAACAATAAAATAGATGATTTATGAATATTTGAAAACTTTTTCAATAAATGATATTTTTAGTTCTGTGACTTTTTTTGGATTGCGGCTAGGACCAAATTATAAGAAATGTAATTTGACAATTATTGACATCTCAGTTACAGAGTGAACATATGCGTGTGGCGATTAATCTGTTTGGAACTTGTTATTTTTAGAAAAAATAACAAGAGCAAGGAAGGGTATTATTATTGTCCATAAAAAGATAACAAACTCTAGCGACACTGTAGCATGGCCACACAATAGCACTGGGCGCAGAATGCATTCATAATTTTGTTATTTTGACCAATAATATATTTTCCTTTTGAATTATTTTATTATTATTACTGATTATTATTTTCTTTTTGTTGACGTTTTGGTTGGAATTGATGCGTGTCTGTGGTCCAGCCCTTTGCATTTCCCACGCAGTGAGCATTTGAAATCGCTGTTGTGGTTTGGAGGACGCAAAGGCAGCAACCATGACCATGAACGGCCACGGCCACCATACCGTAAACATCGGTAACAGCAACAACAACCCTAACGACGACGACGACGAGACCAACGTCTTCCATCCTTCCTCCTCTTCCGCTGACGGCGACAACAACAGCAACCACCGTGAAGATGACGACGAAGAACTCGTGGATCCCGACGATCCTTTCGACATTACTCATACGAAGAACGCCTCGCACGACACGCTTCGCCGTTGGAGAGTAATCATTCTCTTTCTATATCATAATCTCTGTTATTCTGCTCTGCATTTTCACCTATGTTTTCCCATGCATCAATCAGTTCAATCGTGCGCGTTTATTCACAGCATAAATCAACGCTCATTTATGTTTATATAAGTTAATATAGTAGTACGTGTAAATGTATAGATATACGTCAAGTCGAGAATGAGAAATTTGTATGATTGGCGTAGTTGAAGTGTGTTCCACACACGTTTGTGTTTGAATAGTAGGATGCACGGCTTTCGATGCATCTCAATGTGACTGAATGGAATTTGTGGATTGGTGTGGAATGTGGTTTTTAACGGGGATACAGACGGAGATTGATGTCAATTTTGAATTCAGAAAAGAAGGAAGGACATGTTTCTTTTTAGAATAAAGTACTTTCAAAGTCTTTTAACTGAAATCTAAACAGGACTCGTCGGGACTCTTCTCAAATCAAACTCAATATTGTAATGTATGTTTTGTTCAAAAATTAAAATAAGGAAAAAATCCAAACAAAATGTGTACTAATAATTATTATTTTGATTATTATTAAAATAAAAAATTGAAAGAATGAAAACTCTAGGATTCTTCTTTGGTGCAAGCTGAAGGGTTAGCTTTCAGATTTAATTGATCATATTCAAAACGGCTAATTGAGATATTCTTTAAGCAATTGTGGACAGCATCAAACTATTCTCTTGTCATATTTAAATGAACGTAGAAATTGCTGTTTTTTTTTTCCTAATCGTATTTGTGGAGAATTTACCAATTGGTGCCAGCTATGCAACTATTTTCAAATCTGGATTGTGGTTTAAGCTAGTCTAATTTTGACGAGGAGGATTAGTGTGGCAGTGTATCTGCTTTTGCCAGGCATCTAACTGAAGTGTCATCCGTTTACAGCAAGCAGCGCTCGTGCTCAATGCGTCCAGGCGTTTTAGATATACTTTGGACTTGAAAAAGGAAGAAGAGAAAGAGCAAAAGAAACACTTGATTAGAGCCCATGCACAAGTCATAAGAGTAATATTCGAGACGACAAACTTGAACTAGTTAATTACTTCTATGTATCTTTTACTTTTCTAATCTGTGTTATTGTTTATTAGGCAGCTCTGCTTTTCAGATTGGCCGGGGAACGTGAACTAGGTAAACTTACTAATTCTTTCCTCTTCATTTTATAATGATTCTGATGACTGTCATCATTGCTTAACATAAACTTTAGGAAATAAAGTTTTTGATTTGACATTATCCTACCACCACTAACACAGAATTAACATATCACATATTTGTGGCAATGGTAAGTTTGTAATGTAAATGTAGATACCAATAGAAAGTAATCAGAGTGGTAAACTATTGCACAAAATCTGAAAAAGAGAAACAGTTTGGCATTGATGCTGTCGGTTTTCAGTAAGGTACTACACAAGAATCTAGTGGCAAACTATTGATAATGGTTGGAAAATCATTAAAATATTTGTTTTTGTCCATTTAAATTTTCTGATGTATCTGCTAAGCTTACACAGAAAATTTAACCGGCGAAAGTAATACTTTCGGCTATAACTGTTCCAACGTGAATTGCCTTTCAATATCTAGTCCAACTTGGATTTCATTATTCATTATTTTTAAATTAATCTGTATTTTGTAGCGTGAATCCTGGTTGAAGCCTTCGATTAATAATCGGCTTTTGGAATGTTCAAGCTTTGTTTTTTGTGAACTATAATAACAAATGCGCAAACTTCACGTGCTCAAAGATGATTACATTTCGACTTGCAAACTTCATTTTTAGTTACTTATTATGGTCTTTCAATTTATATTTTGAATCATCCAGTGATAAGTACAGCAGTGTCACCCCCAACTCCAGCTGGTGATTATGATATCGGGCTCGAACAACTTGTTTCCATGTCTAAGGATCAGAATACTTCTGCTTTTCAGCAATATGGAGGGGCAAGTCAAAAACATTTTGTTTGGTTGCTTATAGAAATGTTGAAGTTATGTGCTTTGCTAACACAATCTAGTGATATCTTATCCAGATTGGAGGCTTATCAAATTTAATAAAATCTAATCCGGATAAAGGTATTAGTGGAGATGATGCTGATCTGTTAAAAAGGAAAAATGCATTTGGAACTAATACATATCCTCGAAAAAAAGGAAGAAGTTTCTGGGTATGTTCTTGATGACCTTATCACTCTACACATATTTTTCTAAAACTATAATTGATGAGTTAATTGTGATACTAGCATTAATTCTCTGTGATTGTTTCAGAGGTTTTTATGGGAAGCTTGGCAAGATCTGACTCTCATAATATTGATAATAGCTGCTGCGGTGTCATTGGTACTCGGAATAAAAACAGAGGTGCAATCATCTCTCATAATTGCTAATATATTTCATACTTATGTTTACCGAACCGCTGGGCTTTTTCCTTTCTTTGTAGAAGATATATTTCAAAAAATACTAAGATGAACCAACGGGGTTGAATTTGATTTGAATAATTTCTTTGATATGGGGAATTAAAATAAATGTGATGTTTTAATCCAAAATTAAAATAAAAGTGTAATGCTAGGTTTTTCTGGAAATATATATTTCAGAGTTATCGTTGGCCTGCATCATTAACTTTTATATTATTAATACTTGAGTACATCATACAGGATAAAATAAAATGAAATCACCATGTCCCATTTACATACAGTTAATATTCACTTCATGATGCCTTATGGTGTTTTCTGACATTGCTAAATTTTAACAGTTTACCCTTTGCGTTTTATTTTGGGACCCCTCTGTTCTATTTATATGCCTGTTGATACATGGTGCCTGGTATTGAATCTTGTGATTATTCATGTTAGTTGAATATATTTGTTTGCTATTTTCTATGAATTGACAAAGGCACCTTTCTCGAAAGTTTATCCTTCCCATTATTTGTAATTGATAGGGTTTGGCTGAAGGATGGTATGATGGGGGAAGCATTGCTTTTGCAGTTTTGCTTGTCATTGTAGTTACAGGTATTGCTTATTGCATATATTATATAATTTTTTTATATAAATAATCAATGAAATTTCCTTCCATCAAAATATCTATCCATGTTTATAGGGGAGATATGTTGAGATTTGGCGCGTGATCAAAGTTATATGTTTCCTTTGGACTATTTATACTTTTTCTGGAATATTAGTCACTCTACTACAAGCTGTATCAATTTATTTCGAATACTGACTTTATGCTAATGCTTTTCCTTTTTGTCTATCAGCTGTCAGCGATTATAGGCAATCTCTGCAGTTTCAGAATTTGAATTCAGAAAAACAAAACATACAATTGGAGGTGTGTAACATTGTATTAGTTGAACGTAATGTGTAAGATTCTATTATTCGAACTTAACACTGGGCAACTAAATTTTGTTGTTTCGAACTTGTTACAGGTTATTAGAGGTGGGAGAACAATTAAAATGTCGATATTTGATATTGTTGTTGGTGATGTCGTACCCCTTAAAATAGGAGATCAGGTGAGTTTGTATGGTAGTTTTGAGTTTTTCTGGACATTGAGTAGTTTTCTTTGTTCACTGATTATGCTGTATGCCATACTCAGGTTCCTGCTGATGGAGTATTAATCACGGGCCATTCACTTTCAATTGATGAATCCAGTATGACTGGTGAAAGCAAGATTGTATGTTTTATTTACTTTAATTGATCAGATTTTTGGTTATTAATTCTTATGACTTTTAATGAAATTAGTGTTGTGTAGGTTCATAAGGATCACAAATCACCATTTTTGATGTCTGGTTGCAAAGTAGCGGATGGAGTTGGTGTTATGCTGGTATGCATGATATTTTATTATCTTATGCTTTTGTTAATATGAAAAATGCTATATGGTGAAACAACTCACAGAAAGAAAAATTAAAACAGTTAGTTGCATTTTCGAACATTTACCTTTCAATCTTGCTTCACTCTCTCTCTCCCCCCATGATTGGTTCACTGTTTTTCATAAGAAATTTCTTAATAAAATATATAGCATTGTTGACAAAAAATTATTTAGGGTTCTGAATTCTTTTAGTGCATAAAGCTCTCTGGCTTATGAAGTTTGTTATATCATGCTTCTAGGCACAAAATTAGATGTTCATGTACATAGGGGATCCATTCCCATGTACTATATTCTTGATTGTTTATACATTCAATCAATTAAAATATTTTGAACTGGATCACTTAATGCTATCTCTTTCATATTGGAAATGTGAAATTATTTTTTCATTTGTAATAATAAACTGTCTTTACTATACTAATTTTTTGATGAATTATTCTTTTTAATTATTAATTATAATAATAATTACACGTGTCTTTCTAATGCTATGAATTTGATTCTTTGAACCATTATTTTTGTTGAATTTTTATTATCATTCTGGTCTTCATTGTCGTGAACTGGCGTTCTTCTTCTCCATGCACAAGTGCCCAAAATACTCCTGTGTTGTTATGCTTGTAGTGATCTTTAAGGAAATAAATCAATTATACAGAATGCCACCACCAGAAGTCACATTTTAGACTGACATTCGTTGTAGGTTACTGGCGTTGGTATTAATACCGAATGGGGATTGTTGATGGCAAGTATCTCAGAGGACAATGGAGAAGAAACTCCGTTACAGGTTCCCCCTATTCCATCCAAACCAAAAAAAGGAAGGCTGTTGCTTTAGCTGTAGCTTAATGGAAACATAGATGTTAAAAGTGTGATTACTTTATTTGATATGTAATAGGTACGCTTGAATGGAGTAGCAACCTTTATTGGTGTAGTTGGGCTTAGTGTAGCTGTTTTAGTGCTTGCCGTCCTCTTGGGCAGGTAATCTAGAATTGCTCTATATTTTTTTTCTTTTTTTATGTTGTAACTCATGAAACCGTTTTTATACCTTTTTGAAATGCTATATTTTGACTCTGAAATTGTAGATACTTTTCCGGCCATACCAAAGATGTAGATGGACAAGTTGAATTTGTCGCCGGAAAGACTAGTGCCAGCAATGTAGTAGATGCGGTCATCAAAATTTTTACCATTGCAGTAAGTGCGAGTTTTGAAATATTTTACATATTTTTTATTTTTTTATTTTTAGTAGTTTATCACCAAATGCATGCCGTGCAGGTCACAATTGTGGTTGTTGCAGTGCCTGAAGGTCTACCTCTGGCTGTTACCTTAACGTAAGTACAGGTGCCAAGGTTATTTCATATTTTCATTATGCAACACAGATATGGCCAAAACTGGGCCACTGATACTGTTTGCTTCTAATCTGGGTAACTCCTGTGCCACTTTCACACTAGCTTGGCATACTCAATGCGGAAAATGATGGCTGACAAGGCCTTGGTAAGTACCTTTTTCCTCATCAGTCTTTTATGTTATTTTTAGTTGTAAAATATCATCTCTGACGACCAAAAATTGTGCAGGTTAGGCGGCTATCCGCCTGTGAAACTATGGGCTCTGCCACAACAATTTGCAGTGATAAGACAGGAACATTGACCTTAAATCAGGTGAGTTTCATTATATGAGGCTTGGACAATCTAGAGGGAATTATGACTACAGCTTTTAATTTATGTATAATCTATAACAATAATAAAGACGATATCCCATTTTGATTTGCACATTTGTTTTAGCCTATTATTTTATGCTTTAACCGTAGAGTATAAATCCGCATTTTCTCAATTTCTGTTCAATCTCATCCCTCTTCTGTTTTATGTTGTATTGAAAAGAATGTTATTCTAAAGACCAAAAATGCTGACAAAGGTAGGTCATGACTCGTCATTTTGCTAGTTTACAATTCTGCAAATGAATAAAAGCTTATTGAGTTATCAAGCTATTTAATTTCCCTTCCCTTAATGTAGGCAGTTTTGGGCTCACACAACAAATTAGAAATTACCCTTAATTTGCTTGTCACTCTATTGTTGAATAAAATTTTGGTAGTTTTCAGTATAACTTCATAAAGATGAATACCCAATGATGCTTTCGAGTTGATGAAGCAAAATGGCTTCATTTCCATTTTCGTTCTCAAATAATCGGCTTCTGTATGGATGGGAGAAAGATACCTCGTATTTTAAGGATAATGAGGAGACGTATAGAAAATAAACTCGGAACAAATGTCGCTTAATGACTGGATTTAGTAGTTTGATAGACCCGTTGTGTATCTGTTCATATTTTTATAGTAGTCATAGACATTGTCTATTTAGTAAGTTTTACAATTTGTTAAAAACCTTCTATCTTGCCCATTATGCTATCTCCAATTCATCTTACTTTTCTTCATTTAATTTAAATACTTGAATTACTATGATGTTTACTTTATGACTTTACAGATGACTGTAGTGGAGGCATATGTTGGGAGCACAAAAGTAAATCCACCAGACGACTCATCAAAGTTGAATCCAAAAGCTTTGTCTCTGATAAATGAGGGCATTGCACAGAATACAACCGGAAATGTTTTTGTTCCCAAGGTTTTCCTTTTGTTCATGATTTTAACAATTGTAGCTAGAATCCCCTTTTATGAGTTGCTGTGCTAAATTAACTCAAGGGTTTGTTCATGGTCTTGATTGGATTTTTATTTAGGAGGAAGAGTACTTTGTTAATTGGTTTTCTATTTACGGGTATGAGATTACGTTGGTCTTGTTGTCGATGTTAGTAGCATAAAAACTAATAGAAAAATCTTTATTAACCTATTATCTTCCTCTTTAAATGTCACTACCATCGTTCTAACTTTATGAACATTTCGGATTACTATTTCTTGTGCCTAAAGAATTAAATTTGTTGCTGTATTTCATTTGGTAGGACGGTGGAGAGACAGAGGTGTCTGGATCTCCTACAGAAAAGGCAATTCTTTCATGGGCATTAAAGGTAGTGCCCGTACTGATTTTTTTTTTGTGTATTATTTTTTTCTTGATCACTCCCCCCACCCTCCTTCTAATCTGTTGATTTTGAAGATGATCTAATTTGAATTTGGCAGCTGGGAATGAATTTTGATGTTACCAGATCAAATTCAAAAGTTCTCCATGTGTTCCCCTTCAATTCTGAGAAAAAGCGAGGTGGTGTTGCTTTGAAGCTGGTAATCATTTGACAAAAATATTTACTGATGCACCTTCTCTCATTTGGAGCAATCTTTGAACTAGCTCAAGATATTTATTCATCCATGTGTTTCAATTCGTAACATGCATGGTTGCATTTTTTTTTCATTTACATTAATTTTCTATCGTCTTTTCTATGCCAATCAGATATACTTATGCAATTTTCTTGTTAGGGGGGTTCTGAAGTACATATACATTGGAAAGGAGCTGCAGAGATAGTTCTAGGAGCATGCACTCAATATCTTGATTCAGATGGTCAAATGCAATCCATTGAAGAGAAGAAGGTTAGTAAATGTAGTTTGAAGTCCTAGAGAGTTTACTTTTCTCCAAAAAAAAAGTCCTAGAGAGTTTTCCCGATGGAATGAAATTCATTTAGTTAAACATTTGAGATGTAATTTCTTTTGGTTTTTAAACTATCAGAAATGAAGGAAAAATGCATGGACTAAGGTTACCACCATATCTCTTTTTTCTTATCAATGTGATTATAGTGTCATTTGAAATTACTCTGATGTAGAATAAAGCAATTATATAATATGGTAATATAGCCCCTGACCATTTCTGCAAAATTATCACAACTGAGAGCAGGTGACCATTTTTTGGCAATTTCCTAACTATTTTGTATCTATTTTAAAATCCCTTTGCAGGCTTTTTTCAGGCAATCTATTGATGACATGGCTGCTCGCAGCTTGCGTTGTGTAGCTATTGCATACAGGTCATATGAACTGGACAAAGTTCCATCTAGTGAGCAGGACTTAGACCAATGGTCCTTACCGGAACATGAGCTTGTTTTGCTTGCTATTGTTGGAATAAAGGTAAACTGCAAGGGTAGATTTCTTGGTTCATTGTCGTAACTTTTGACACGTCTCATAACTGCCATTTTATGTACAATTGAGTCTTTCATTCTGGCATAATTCATTCATATTCTTAAACCCCAAACCCTATTATTTGTTGCTGAGGTTAGAGATTGCTTGGTCCTTATCTCGTTCAAATTACCCTGCAATCCTTTATTCTTTATTGTTATGTTAAAACTAATCTGTATCTCCAGGATCCTTGTCGCCCTGGTGTCAAAGATGCTGTAAAACTGTGCTCTGATGCCGGTGTTAAGGTAATGAGTTTTACGTTTGTTGGTTATGGTTTAGGCGTGCTGTCATATTGTTTGTAATTTTTGGCTTTACTATGGCAAGGGTGTTACCCCAAAATGTAACATGGGAACCCAACACATTCTGTCGTTTCAAATTTACAGGTACGCATGGTTACCGGGGACAACCTCCAAACAGCTAAGGCAATAGCTTTGGAGTGTGGAATACTGGCTTCAAGTGAAGAAGCCGTTGAGCCAACTATAATTGAAGGAAAGAAATTCCGTGAACTATCTGAAAAGGAAAGAGAAGATTGTGCCAAGAAAATAACTGTATGTTTCTTTCTTTATGATTTCTACTTCTATTTTTCGTGTATTCACTTTTTTGGGTGGATGTTGTGATTTTTTTGTTATATGCATTATCTGATATTGATAGATGGATTTTTTTGTCGTCCATTTTTAATCTTGTACAAGGAAATGCTGTTCATGTTAAGAACTCTAGCCAATTATTACATCCGACTTAGTTATGTAATTTTTTTCTGACTATTAAAATGAATAATTATAGGTCATGGGGAGGTCTTCTCCTAATGACAAGCTTTTGCTTGTGCAAGCCCTACGTAAAGGAGGGGAAGTTGTTGCTGTCACAGGAGACGGCACCAATGATGCTCCTGCACTTCATGAGGTCTGTCTAATTCTTTGGATGCATCCCTTTGACTGAAAATCATATTTATTTCAATGTGAACACATTTGAACATGTCATGGAGCATCCGTATATGATTGGCATGACTTGCATAAACTTTTCTCATTAAAATTGTTCTGATAGACATGAAGTTCTGCGTACTTCGTTCTTTAGTAGGGAGTTGTTCTAATGTATTCACGTAGGATTGTAGTTGCAGTTGAATGCCAAAAGCCTGGTGAATGTCAAAAGTTTACTGCGATCAACACCATTCCGGATGTAACAATAATTACTAACTTTTGGAATACAAATGCAATCAGTGGTGATTTTAGATATTCTTTCTATGAACAAAAACCTTTTTCTATCATGATGCCAATAGCTGTTGCCTTCTAATAGTACATTCTAAAAATAAACCAGCTTAATGTGTTTGAATAACATTTGAAAAGTTGAAGTGGGGAGGAAGAAATGAAAAGAGATGGAGAAAAAGCCAGTCTCATTGTGTGCTTTTTAAGGAAATATTAAGGGCTGTTTAGTTTAATAAAATGTTTTCTTCTTTCATTTCTTGATTTCACAAATAGTTTTTTTGCATATATTTGATAACAAAATTAACTACTAAGTGAAAAAGAGTTGACCTCTTCGGTAATTTTTTATGAAAAAGGAAGTAAAAACAGAAAATGTTTTCTAAAACTGAGAATGCCATTATTTGTCAGCAAAGTGTTTTTCTCCGCAAGACCAGTAAATTGAATGTATTTCTTTCTCTTTTTTTGGCCTTAAATTTAATGCATTTCTAGCAACAGATTTGTTGCAATTAACATAGAGATGCCTTGGGTAATTCCTGTGTAATAGTTTTCTTCGTGCTTGCTGTGCCTCCGTTTCTTATTATTAAAATAATTCCTGTTAACTAAAAAAAAACCTTGTTATAGTTAATCTCGTGCTTTACTATTTTGTATTTTTAGGCAGACATTGGTCTTTCTATGGGCATCCAAGGAACTGAAGTTGCAAAAGAAAGTTCAGATATTATAATCCTAGATGATAACTTTGCATCAGTAGTAAAGGTTGGTGTTCTCTTTAATATATTCACAGGCTTCGTTATGGTACTGTCTTATTTTTCCCGCGACTTTGCCTAGTAATTACTTAATAGATTCTAGAGAAAGTTATTTCTTTTTCGTTTGCCTTTATTTTGTTTTGTTAGGCTTTTATTTTGAAGTTTTCCTTTTTGACCCTTCCGACTTAAACCAAGTGGCTATGAATTTAGCATGGCTGAGAAACAAGCAATTTTGTTACTTAAGGAGTGGTTTTTTGCACCATGATACTGGTGTCCAATAGATTGGTCATCCTATAATTGTGTATGAGTCTATATCATTCTTTGTGCAGGTTGTCCGCTGGGGGCGCTCTGTATATGCAAATATTCAAAAATTTATTCAGTTCCAGCTTACAGTTAATGTTGCTGCTCTTGTAATAAATGTTGTGGCAGCCATAACTTCTGGTGATGTTCCTCTAAATGCAGTACAAGTACGTATCTCCTCATCTCTCTTTTTTAGCACCTACATTTACACCCTAATACTCTGCTTGGATGAGGTGTCAAACAGAGAGGGAAAGAAAAAGAAAATAATACAGGTGTATAAATTGAAGGAAAATCAAACAGAAAAGAGATGTTGTTTGGACAAAATAAAAATCAGAAGAAATGAAGAAAATTTTCTGTGCTTGTTTGAATGAAAGATAAAGTGTGAAAAAGTAGAGGCATGGTATAAAAAATTCTTTTACACTAATTAAAATAATTAAATATTACTTAAAAATGTAAATTTTAATTATAGAATTTTTTCTTAATATAAGATTATTCATTGCTTTTTGTAAAAAATAAAAAAAAAATGCGGACCTATTAAAGCGGAAAGAAGGTGAAAAATAATAGGCAATCCAATCAGATTTCGACCGCAGCCTAAATCTTGAGGCAATGAAATTGTGGGCCCTTCTTTATCTTGTCAATTATAAACAAGCTTTCCTGATTTTCCTTAATTTATTGTAATCTAATATTTGTAAGATGTACTACCAAGCGGATTGAGCTTGCTTCAAAGGTATTGTTTTGGATGGGCTGCCAAACCGCGATGATGAGTAGAAGTAGCTTATTCCTTTTTGTTTAGTTCAGCACTCACCTTTGTGAATTATATTTCTCATGGGTTTAGTGTTTGTCATTAAGAAATAAGATTGAGAATTACGTACAAAAGCAGATTAGATGCATGTTTAAATTAAACTTTGAAAATATAAGTTTGCTTTAAAGTATGTCGATAAAATATTTAATTGGATACTAACAATCAAAAATACTTTTACTTATCTTTTTTTTTGTAAGTATACAAACTAAAAGTATTTTTACTTTAAAAAAAGCAACTCATTTGTTGTCTCTGACCAAAAGTTTTGCTCCAAATGTACGTTTGACGTTCCCTAAGCAGATCCCAAATATCCTAAAATCGTCGTCAATGAAAAATGGTGTAATTTTGGTTTTGATGTACATGCTCTTGGGTGCAGCTTTTGTGGGTCAACCTTATCATGGATACACTTGGGGCGCTTGCACTGGCTACTGAACCGCCAACAGACAGCCTAATGCGCAGATCACCAGTTGGCCGAAGGTTTGGAATGATTGGCTTTCTCATTCAGCAGTTTAATATTTTTAGTACTCTATAACTGCGCAGATCTGGCATATAAACGCCCATGCACATATACATGTCTATCACTTGATGCTGGCACGGTCTATAGGAACAGGTTGTCTGATTTTCTGATGCATAATTTCAACGAGAACGGCATAACATACTGTTGGTTTTGAGTCACGTTCTACAATTGTTTTTACGATGATGTTTTCATTTTTCAATTTAATTTAAATTTCATGTAAAAATCTATTTTCTGCTGTAACATAAGGATAAAATGGAAGAGGACAAAGTACGGCGTAGCACTTCAGAGGATAAAGTGCACTTCTAATTAATTAGAATTGCCATAAATTAAATTAAATACATAAATGACGAGAATGATATAAGATTAACTCAACAGAACTGGAAAGTGTGGCAATAATTTAATAAAACTTGTGGCATTGTTGAAGTTTGAGGCCCTTGCGTGCTGTTGTAGATGGATCTATTTGGTTTGAAGTTAAAATACACGTTTTGACTATGATCTTACGTTTGGCTTTCAGAGAACCTCTTATAACAAATATCATGTGGAGAAACCTGATTGTACAGGTAAATTAGATCAGTTTATTCTATGTAGAGACTTATTAATTTAGGTCCTATTATCTAATGGCTATTATTTATTATCGTAGGCTGTCTATCAAATCACAGTTCTTCTCGTTCTTAACTTCCATGGTGAAAGTATTCTACCCAAACAAGATACTAGAGCTGATTCCTTTCAAGTAAAGAATACTTTAATTTTCAACGCGTTCGTCCTGTGCCAAGTAAGTGATTTGAAATATGTAAATTTGATATATTACGCAAGTCTGTCTCTGAAGAATCACTGTTTTACCCCTTTCTTTTCCTTTTATATATTTTATCCTTTGCTTGTTGATTTTTTCCGTTGTTGATGGACTGAACCCCTTTATTCTCGTTAGTTAATCTGCGATCTTTTGTAATTTCACTTTCAAAGAAAAGGATTGTTTTTATTTGTGATTTTAGAATTTCAAGATGGTATTAAATACTAATTTTTCAATTATATCCTTATAGAAAAAAGAGAAAAATATTATGTAAAATTTCAAAGTTATAAACAAGAGAGATAGATAACATACCAAAAGATTACAAATAATTTTAGTAAAACCGAAGAGATGAATTACTTGTTGAATTTGTTATAATCTCAAATGTCCGATAGTGAAAAGAAGGGTGTACTAGAAAACTATTGATGTTCTAGTATTTTTTTCTTTTCAAAAGATTAATGTTTTACAAAATTCAAGTTTCATAATTTTTTTTCACGCATACCCTTAATTAAAATAATTAGATTAAACTGGACTTCCAATCTTTTTGAAAAGTAATTCAATAATGATTTTAGATAAATATGTTAAACTTTCAGTTCGTTTGCAGAAAGAAACCAAGTGTCATGTTCAATTATTGAATGTGTAGAACAGTAGAGTGATGTTTTTAAATCCACTTTACCCTTCATCGCATTTTGAAAGCGAATTGCAACTATAAAAGTACTATACTGATGGGAAGATGTTTTAATTTACTAATTCGGCCAATTCTTATGAAACAATTTTAATTGTTTCAAATTACAGTTATTCAATGAATTCAATGCTCGGAAACCCGAGGAAATGAATGTTTTCCGTGGGGTGACAAAGAACAAACTTTTCATGGGAATTGTTGGAGCAACCTTTATACTTCAGGTGAATAATCATCTCTGCTCTATTGTGTTCTTAATTATTATTATTATTATTTCTTAACATTTGTTTGCCTTCTCACTCTACTTCAAATTGTTAGATAATCATCATCGAGTTCCTTGGAAAGTTCACCTCAACAGTGAGGCTTGATTGGAAGCTGTGGCTTGCTTCTCTTGTTATTGGCTTTGTCAGGTTAGTTAACTCATCTGCATTGGCATTTGATAACAACGGTTCTTGGAGTGCCAATGAATCATGCATTCTCGCTCTTTGGTCATTGCTCACATCTCAAGACCTCTGTGTGCTTCATTTTACAACACTACCACTATTATTGAATTCCTTCTGTAAACATATTTTAGCTTCGCTGTATGTATGATTCAAACAGAAGCTTCTGCATTTTGCAACAAATCTTATCTCATAGTTATTGCTTTTGCCATCTTCCAGCTGGCCCCTTGCTATAGCTGGAAAATTCATTCCAGTTCCAAAAACACCATTGGCTCGTTACTTCAAGAAGCCACTAAGGAGATTAAGAAGGTCTAGATCTCGTGCTGCATAATAGGCACCGGTTCCTGCAAGGGATAACTAGCAATTCATATTAAGCTAACTTCACAACAACTACAATATACAGTATATTATAACTACATATTGCTGAATCAACCTTCTAGAATTCCAATGTAATGTATATTTACTAATAAATCCCGAAGGGGTTTAAGCATAAAGCAATCATTACGTTATTCCTTTTACTTCTAACTTCATTTCACTTTTTTAAGTTTTTGGTTCAAATGTACATTGTAACATCTCTAGATACTGTTAGAGTTGCCTCTATAAACAATATCAAACTGACTTTATAGCAATGGAGACATTCGATTCCGCAAACAGAGAAAGTAAATAATAGCTTATTTTGGGCTTTTAGCCAGTTCATATACGTTTTGTTGTTTAGTATCTTCTATACAAATTTTTACAATGCGAAAAATGACCGACTAATCGAGTTAATGTTCCTCCAATTATTACCATTCCTTTACAGGACTGTCATAATATTAGTGTTTTTTTTGTTTCATCTACTAGTTGTACTGTCATGCAACGGACGGGATTTAATGAAGTGCAATAGACGTGTTTTTAGAGATAAATAGTGAATAAATTTCTTTATATAAGATTTGTGACCAATTTATTGAGGAAAAGGTTAATTATTAGAAACTTATAAATGAAGACATGATATGATATAAAAATGTAAGAACTTTCCGTTTCATGAAATTTAGCACACTGTCTATATATATAATATATGAAGATCATAATGAGGTCAAGCCATATGCATTTCAATATTTAAAGATTGGAATCAAATATATATAATAAATGGAAGAACAAAAGTTGAATAAATGATTATGACAAAAATATATGCACATGGTCCCTTCTAAAGGTTTTCAAATATTTCTTTATAAACAACGTTACTCTTGACTTTGTTATCATCATCCAAAATGAGTATCTTAATTTTTTTTTCACTCTTGATACTCATACGTATAATTGTCCATGTGTAAAAATTCGATGTGGAAAATAAAGTTCAACTTTACATAGAGATTATCCTTAACTCTTGTTTATTGTCATTGCAAAACACAAACATATAAGGAATTGTCTTAGCTGAAACTTGAAAGGTAATCTTAAACTAAAAGATATCAAATCCATTATTGGGATGAAAATTTTATCACCAATGTTTTTGTCAGTGATTACCATAACAAATATAACAATTTTATCCAAATCAGTTACTTGCAACCTTGTATCGCCACACAAACAATTTCCATGGTCAATATTTCTAAAGAGTATGATCGATACACCCACTTTCAACTTAAGTGTATGATTAGAAATCCCTGAACATTTAATATCATTCAAGAATTACGTTGTAAACCACTTAGCCTGTACCTTTTCATCTTCATTAGATTGACAAGGTGTGTCATCACTTAAATAAGTTTCTTATTAATCAGGTATAAGAGATAGAATGAAATCATTGGCTTTTTCTACATACTCAACTGTAGGACATGCATTGCAACATCATTACAGAAATTATGATTGATCATATCATTCAATAACTTTGGATGAACAAAATCCACTAAAGACTCTAATCATGAACCATTGTTTTTAATTAGTAAATCTTTTGGTATTTCAATATTGTCTTCACCATTTTCATTCAAATCCATTTTTTCATTATCAATTTGTAAAATCCAGTAAGCAAATTCTTTTATATCATTGACATGGCCAATTGTAATTCTAATCCTTAATCTCATGTTTTATCAGAGCTTAAGAATTTTCCAGTGTCTCCATAACTCAAAATAGTTTATTGCACTTTCCAAAATGTCATATCTTGAAGTCTTCAGGCAGAATTTGTCTTAAATCACCTCCCAAAACAACAAATTTTCAACCAAATGGTTTATGAGAATTTTGTTCCTTTTTGGCTCTCATAATATCTCTCAAAGTTTTATCAAATGCTTCAAAACAAAATCGATTTATCATTGGGGCTCCATCCTATATAAACACCCACACCCACTCCCACTCCCACACACACTCTCCCCCTCCCCTTTCCTCTCTCTCTCTCTACTTGACCTTTAACACAAATCATACATTTTCATCTCAATTTATTTTCAAATACCACCATTTATCACATAAAAAGCATTCAATCCCAATTATTTATTGAAAAATAACAATATAGTGAAAACCAACAATTTTTAACCGCTAAAATAATTTAAAACAGAATTTTCAAAATTTTGAAACATTGCTTAGCCTAGACTTGGGTCTTGCTTGCCTAGCTAGAGGTCATGCTCCCAATGAGAAACCTTTAAAAGTCTTATCATAACAACTTGTCAAGCGAGAAAATTGTCTTGTCTAATGATCCAATCACTAGAAGAGGCTTGCCCCAAAACTTCATTCACCTAATGATCAATCCTTTCTGAGCTCTCATGATTTCCACAAAGTTAATTTTTGTGCACTGAGATATTGCTCACCTAACAAACTAAAACATTAAGAGTGTTGTTTAAAGGCTCACTCAATGATTTATTTTGGTTTGTCCAGTGAGAAATGAGATATGAGCTCTCGGTATTTTCAAAAAATTTATTTCACTCAGCAAGAGGATGGTTCGCCCAACGAGTATGCATAAATAAAAATGCTTAGCAAATATATTAGAGCTTCAAAGTGACACCAATTGAACTCTTTAAATGCTTCCTCATACCAAATTGGTATATTTATTAAAAAAAACCTCTCAATGAACCTATTTGACTAGTTTAATATATCAATTTAGTTCACTACGCACATAAACAAATACATTTCACAAGTATCAAATCACTCTCACATTTAAAAAATCAACAACATTACCACTATTCATCACCATAAATTTCATTGTTCCAAAATAAATAAGAATACCACGTCATTCTCATAACAAAATCATTTAATCTAGTGTATTATCAACAAAAATAAGTTAGCTTCTCTTAGCTAGATTAACCCTAAGACTTAACAACGTTCTAAGAACTCTAACATTCACATGAAACTCTACTAAACATAAAAAATTCAAATACAATCTAAACATATATTAGTAGAGATTCAATTTGAACCTCTTTCACTCTCAAAACTTTTAATAATTGACTAAAAAAATGAGTAAAAGAACTTACTCAAAAAAATTATGATGAGGTAAAATTATAGTACTTTTTAGGAAATAAAACTCAATTAACTTATTTTTCTATTTACAAGTCAAGCTTTTAATAGTAAAATAATCAAACATTATATTAAGCATATTAGGAAAATAAAATTTCCAAAAAACGACCATTACAAGTATGCCCGGAAATAATAAATCCATAAAATGAATTAGAGAAAGACATGAATAATTGCTTATCTACTAAAATTCTATAATCGCCGTCTGTGGGAATCGAACCCACGACCACATGGTTAAAAGCCATGCGCTCTACCAGCTGAGCTAAGACGGCCGGTTGAATGCTCACGCCACATTTTATGAAATTAAACTTTAATAAGAAATAATATATGACGACAAAGGAGGAACTATATTCCATTTAGGCTCAATCATCAACGTACTTTTAGTTTTCCCTTTTTAAATGAATTAAAAAATCAAGATTTAAACTCTCGGTCTTCAAGTTTGTTGAAGTCGTTTATATTTAAAACGGTCTCAATTGAATCTAAATATTGATAAAATTAAGTTAATTTTGCCCGTTAAATTATCACATACGGCGTTAAAAATGTGATCAGTCCGAATATGATGAGGTGAATATTTTATTACGTAGAAATAATTAAAAGAAAAACAGATCCTCCACACCGTGAGCCAGGACTGAACCAGATCGCGTGACAAAGCCATCCATTGCAGCGAGAAATCATTGCGTCTCCGGCGGCCACCACTGCACTTGCGAGAACTTCATCACAGACAACACTTGCGGAAAGGGGATTTCCAATCTTGAATATACTTGTTTGATCGAAAATTTCGTTTCCTATAAAAACAAGCACAAGTTTCTTTTCTTTTCTGTAATTTGCTTTAGTACAAGAAGCAAACTGAAACCTTTGAAGATTCTACGAGTTCTTGGTACAATCTGTTGGCTTGAAAGAGACAACTTTTGCTTCTAGATCAAACCCAATCAGATAATTTGATTGAACAAAGTTACCATAAATTCCCCCATTACTACTGGTGTTGGTGAACCCCAAGCAGAAAACAAAATCTTTTGGTGAAACGAAGGTTTGAAATGGTTTTACCTTCAAAATGAGCAATTAGCACAGGACCAAGAAGATTATTCTTTGTTCGATAGCAAAGTTGGATACCCAAATCAGGATCATCCCCGACAGGTTTCATGGAAACCTGGTTCTTCACTTCAGCCACCACACGATCATAAAACTGTGTCGGTAAGATAGTTGGAGGTGTTCCAGAATCAAGAAACATGTTACCTTTCTCGACATTTTCTGAAGAATCATCATAGTGCAGATGCTTGTTTCCGACATTGATACCTAGTAAGGTTACAAAATAAGGTGTTTTGTCTTCCTTTGTAACCAAAGGTGTCGAAACCACACCACTCCCATATACCTTACTCCCTCTGCTAGAAACACTCACATCAGTGTGGAAAGGGGATTTCCAATTTTTAGGGTATCTGGGTTGGCGATTGGGGTTCGAAACCCACCAAGAAAAAAAAGAACAAAATTGGGGAAAGGTTCAGTGAAGAGGTGAAAGGTGACGATTGATTGGAGGGAAGAAGCATAGTCGCCAGATGGAAATATGATTATAAAACATATCACCCCGTTAAATTTAATAAATAATAACACATGTTCTTTTCAAAATTATAGTTTAACATTAGTTAACAGAACAAAATTACTCAAATTTTCAAATATTTGAATTAAATTGAGACCTTTGAATTAAATTGAGACCCTTAAATACGAGATTCACTTGAAATTTCTTAATAAATTTAAGGACAATTAGAAAATTTAAACCAAAAATCAATTAAGTTCACAATCAGTTATTATATAAATATCCAAAAACGTTAAATAAATAATAAATAAATTTATCATTTAAACAATGACGATTGTGAAATTAAAAGAAGTTAAGAAGTATAAGAAACATAAAGCTTTTTTAAAAAAAAAAAAAAACTCAAAACTTGTGGTCTTCACAACCATTTTCGTTAAATTTAAATCAATAAAAAAAAGACACATCTAAAGGTTGTATTTCTAGCATTATTAAGAAAGAAATGAATGCATATTAAAAAGAGTTATCATTACTTTTCTTTTTATAAAATTAAGTGATTATATATGCATGAATAACTTTAAAAGAACAAAATAGGATTTATTCTAACAAAGCAGTTTAAATGTCAAATTTTGAGCATACAAGTCAAAATAACAAAACTTTGTTTGCTATAATGTTTTATAGGTGCACATTTTGGGTTATCTTGGGGAAAACTAAATAAGAAAAAAAAAGAATAATAGTATATTAAATTCAACAGGATTAAAAGTAAAGAAATAGTGATACGAGGAGAAGACCTGATTAAGGTAGATAGAAACACTTACAAGATTTTATGAAATATAAGATAAAATGATTAATAGAATCCTCCCGAAACATTTCAAATTATAAATAAACAAATAGGTTTGTTATTAATTTTATATATATATATATATATATATATATATATATATATATATATATATATATATATATATGACATCTTATTTTAATAGAATATTATTATTAAAATAAATATCACAATCAATATTTAAGAACAAATAATTTAAACTAGAATGAATTATTATCATCATCCCAAAAATAATTATAACAATATGACATCAAAATATAAAGCTCTATGACTCGATGTATAACTTGAACTAAAATATTTAATAAAGATATTAAAAAAAATTAACTAATTGAATTAGGGATTGCATCTTGCATCATTACTTTCTTTAGGCATATCCACTTTTTCATATATTAGAAATAAAATTAATCTTACATACAATTTATTCATAAAAACAAACATATATAACAAGTAAAAACTTAAACAAGATTCAATTATCCAGATATATGCATTGATATAAGACTTTGACAAATTATATATTTGTGGTGACCTCTATTTTTTGCAAAGTTGTTGTTAATGGATTTTACCTTACCTAATACAAGGTTAATCCGTTAATATTTTTGGTCAAGCTAAAGTTCTTAGACTATGATCTACTGCTTCTCTCATCTCATACATTATCCTTCTCTACATGAGACTGATTATTATTAGAGTGCCAAAATAACTTTCAATATTGAATTCTTATATTAATACATACATTAATAAATTCATTCCTAATCATCCTTGAATTAGTACTAACCATCCGTATACAAATCACTTATACATATAGTTTCATAATATCCTTAACAACTTATAAGATCACTTTAAACATACAAAATAGTGAACATGGAAGACTAAATAATCCTGCTAATTTCTCAGCGAGATCATCAACTCGCTTAGCGAGTAGTGCCTGAAAGTCCACTCACCCAACAACTAGATGTATCGCCTAATGACACAAGCACTAGAACTCACAAAGATTAAATCACTCATAATTCGCCCAACAAAGAATTGTCATGCATAATGACAACCAAGTTAGTGAACTCTCTCACTTTGAAGTCGCTCAGCGAGAATATCCTCGCCCAACAACTACCAAGTCAATGACTCTTTGGCCTTGGCCTCGCCCAACGACACAGTTCCTCACCCAACAAGTCTATATAATTTTTCAAATTTATGTTAGTCTAGACTTACCAGTTCAAGTCAATACCACATACACTTCAAGACACACTAATTACGAATCAAACAACATACCTGAACTCAATTCATCACCATTGCGATACAATTCATACAACATCCTCACATTTCACCATACAAATAATTCATGAAATTTAGGAACCTAACCTCAATTCAATAGGTTATACTCGTCAAACAACTCAATCATTGAGTCAAATCATACTAGAGTTATACAATTAATAATTTTAACATATCTAAAATTTAAAAACAATGCAATTAATTTTTCTTATCTATGAACTAAAACAACTCAAAAATCCTAAAATATTATCAAACCTATAAGTTTTAACCACTTCTAAAAAAAACAAATATAATCAAATGTCATTATAACCATTGATTAATATAAAATTTTATAAAAAACCCAAATACCATAAGTAAGTTAAAAATACTTACATACAAAAAAAACATAAAAATTAAATAAAAAGAAATAATTAATTTATTCTAAAAAAACCTGATCCAACAATATTAAAGATTCGTCACAAAATCACTCCATTGTAATTTATTATTCAATTACTTAACTTTAAAAATGCAAATAAATATCCATATATAAAGTGTGTATGACAATATATTAAAGGGAGCCTCAATATTTATTTCTTCACAAGAAATCATGAAGATTCAAATTTAAAAGAGATAAATTTATGTTTTTGTAAATTATTGTTGCTGGATTTGATGGCATTTCGATAATTTGACAAAGAGTCAGTCACCTTTTTTATAACTTAAATTTATTCATATATTTTTAAATAATTTAATTTAATTTTTATATTTTGGTCTTTCAATGAAAATGCTCTCTCTCACTACGGTCTATCAAAGAAACACACCCTTTTGAATTTAAGTTTTTCTTTCTTTACCAACGTACTCATCTTTAGTTTTATTTTATTGAATAATTATTTTCTATAATTCAATTTTTTAAAAATATATATTTAAAATGTTTCTAAATCAAAACTTATATTTGAACGACTTAAAATTATATTTTGTCTTTAATATTATTTGAATACTTGTAATGTTATTTTTGAGACATTTAACAATAAAATTGAAATTAATCTTATTTTTAATCTCTAAATTAAGTAAAAATTTATGATTACTAAGAAATTATAGTTGTACATTAAATATATTTTTGCGTTGGTTTTTATATTTGTATTTATGTAAGACATAATATTGTTTTCCTTGGTGTGACCATATAATAATCAAGGTTTTTATAATTTTTTATGACATTTTAGTAATTTGTTAGGCAGCTTCTATAATATTTGTGCATTTTTTTTACAGTATATTATAGTTAATTATGTCATCATTTATTCTTTTGAAATCTGTTTTATTGATATTTGAACTGAGGAAAAAAAAAATACTATTCTTATTTTTCAAATAGGATGT
Organism: Vigna angularis; assembly: GCF_016808095.1. Taxonomy (NCBI): domain Eukaryota; kingdom Viridiplantae; phylum Streptophyta; class Magnoliopsida; order Fabales; family Fabaceae; genus Vigna; species Vigna angularis. Next base: position 29,547,358 of record NC_068976.1, read on the forward strand.
ATTATATTCTGAATGTAGATCTACAGTTTTTTTGTGTCATAAATGTTATGTTACAAATAGCTTTAATTTTTGGTTGTACATATCTAGAAATAATTACATTATATAAATAAACATAATAAATAATACTAATAATTTTGTGCATGTAGCTTTAATGAAAGATTATAAATACCACAAAAACCTAACTATATCCTTTCATTTAAGAGTTCTTAAACTGATATTGTCATATTGATTGTTGACTTTATATATAAGTAATTAATGGATTCTTCACATCATGAAGACTCCAAAATTATTCATGAAATCAAATTTCAATGACCTAAATGCTGATGCAATATGTGGTTTTGTCTTCTCTGTCATACTCTTCCTTTAAAAGGGATAGTTTAAAGTCAAAGAATTCTTGAAACTGAAAATTTTGGTTTTATTAATACAGTGAATCCTTTGAATTGAGTTTTATATAGAGTGAGTCCTTCTCCAACATAAGCATATCTAAATTTCTCAACCTGAATTTATAGAAGGAAAACAAACTAAGAACATAAAATGTTACCCTATATCAGTTATCATTATAAAACCTATCCTTTCATATCAGTATCAGTTATAAGTAAATGGTAAAGAAATGTAGTAACTTTCAACAGAATACCACAATAGATATTTTTCTTCTATTTTTTTTACAAGAAAACAGAATGACATCTTAGCACATGCCAGAACAAAAATACTCTTGTTTCTCTCTTTTTGGTACTGAACAAGTTAATTTGCAGTGAATATCCAACAAAACAATATATTATATGCTGTGCCTAAAACATCCAATGAATGGAATACCAATTGTTTGAGCAGCTACGAAAATCAAATATGGGGGCAGCCATAATTTTACAAACTAAATACCAGTTCAGAGAAAGCCCTGTGTACATGTGAAATGAGAGTAACTCAAGCAAAAAAGCCTTAGGCCATAACACTGAAATTCCCCAAAAGGGTAAATTTTGCAAAGCATCATTCAGGACAATTGGTACACAACATTTGCTACATGATACTAAGAATGTCTTCCCTTGAAACTAACAGTAACAAGAATAGGCAAAGTGATTTTTCTTGGAGACATAATGGGACAAGAAACTGGAGGCAGAAGCAGATGAATCTGGAATATTAGCAGGAACCAGTATCTGGGATTTACCAGACCCAATTCTCTTACCAGCTACATTTGCATAAAATAGACCTGAAATTGCTGGTACAAAAACATCACTCTCAGAACTAATGTAAAAGTCAATCACTTTCTCCAACTCAGAATCTTCAGATTCTAGGAACTTTTTCTTCTTATCTGCAGGTATGATAGATTCCTGAAACAATTTGACAGAAAGTATGAAATTTATATCTGAACATTTAATAAACAAAGTTTGTGAATGTGAAGGTAAAGTAAGAACAAATATCTCACCTTTGTATATGTTTTAGGGAACAAATCCTTAAGAGAATCAAGGCTCTCATCCCACCTTGATTGTGTCACATAGATAGTAGTATCCTTCTCAAAACCAATCTTCCTCAGAAACATTGCAACTTCTTGTGCATTGAAGCAACTCTTCTCTTTACCATCACTTCCTTGGCATCCCTTCTTATCCAACATCTCAACCCTCAAATCTACAGCTATAAATTGGCCATCTGATTTTCGGCTTAAAGTTTTAAGTCTTTCCACCATTGAGTCAACAAGGTCATGTGTTTCTTGCTGCAACTCTAAGCTTTCATACATTGCTAAGCATGCAACAGAATCGGCATCGCTTTTTTCCCCTCCCTTCTTCATGTTTATTGAAGGAAAGTAAGTGGCAAGCCTCACACTCCCCTTTGATCTATAAATAGGTTCAACATGTTTGGCAATGTAGTCTTCTGTAACCCGATTTGGAACCTTCACGGCAGCGATTTTATGCTTTGATACATGAGAAGGAAGATCCTTTACCACTCTGACCACTCCTTCCATGCTTTTCATGAACACATCGACATCATAAATGTCCTCAAAGTTCCTGAGACATCTTATATTAGTTACATGCAAATGCTTTGTAAGCACAGTTTAGACTTATTTCAAATTGAGTTGAACAGTATGGTATTTAACAATGTTATGATTACTCTTAAAAAAGATGCAAAATTTACTCACACCCCTTTCACTCACTAATTTCTCCAACAATAGTAGAAATTGAAATAGGAGAAGCAATTTGCATTAACATTTTTTCCCTCAGCACTAACCTCTTGTCACCAGGTTGGCTTCCTCTGATGTCAGGGATCACAAGTGTTGCCCCAAGACTACGAGCAACAAGCACTGCATCTGCTATCTGAACAAGGAATTACCAGAAAGTTACATATATAATGTGGGAAGAAATAATTGAAATATTGGATTAAGAGGGGGGCATACATTTCTCATGATCAAACTTCATTAAGAGTTATGAGACAATAATACAGAACTAACTACTAACAATCAAAATTCTGGAAACTGACAGAGCAGCAAGCAAGACGGTTGATCATAAGAAAATTCAAAATCAAGAATATTAGTTAGTCTGTTTTAGTTTTAGTTAGTTTTGTTTTCTGTCATTCATTTTGTTCAGTTTCTCTTTCTGTAGCCGCTATATCATAGGCTATATAGCTCCCTGCTTCTCTGTAAAAAACAACTTTTTAGTAACTCATCTTTTCAATATAGAACCGTTGACATGACTCTAATACCATGTTAAAAAATGAACTTTAAACCTATCCTACCTTCTGAGACGAGGTTTGCATCCACACTTATATATTGTAAACTTATTATTAGTCAATGTGAGATTTCTAACAAATAATAGAAATCAATATTAGGCATTAAGGTAAAAGTTATAGATGAGAAGTAGATTAAACAACATATTGAGAGCATTGATCAATTAAAGACAGCAAGTAGGCCAAAAGCAAAAGGAAAGGATCATCAATAGGAATGGTTTGATCCATTTTCGTAAGGAGAGGAGCTGATGTTTGAAAAATAGCTGCAACTATCTTTACATAACTTATACATACGCAACTCTTCAATGAGACGAGCAATTGTTGAATGTTACCTGAGATATATGGTACTCCGGGCCATTGGTTAATGAAAAGGTAACAAACCCATCAGTCTGCTCCACGTTGCTGTCTGAAAGTCATTGCCAAAATATTCATTAAAACCGACAAAAAAATGGAACACAGGTATCACTTTCTAGTACACGACATAAGTTCCTCGAATATTTGCAAGGCCTTAAAATCAAATTTTACCTTCAGATGGCTTAACCCAACAAGGCTTTAACTCATCAGCATCTCCCTTCCAAATCCCTATGTTCTTTCTAACATGAGTAGTCTCAAAGTTTGTACTGTCAAAGCTGAAATCGTCTGCTCCAGGTTGTTTATCCTACAGAGGAAAAGGTCATTGAAATAAGTTCGTTATAATTATATTGACAAATCACAAGAGGAATAATTAGTCATAAGAAATATGCATTAGAAAATAACTAGAACATGTACTGAACTGAAATCGCTCTTTTTTCTTTCACACATAAACTTTGTGAGGGAAGTCTGGCATTGAGGTACAAAAAATGGGCCAGAGCCTGATTAATTTATGAATTGTGACAATTAAGGATCTATCGTCTCTACAAAACCAATCACAACACGGGTTTCACCTGATCCTTGAGTTTCATTCAGTTCATTGTGATACCAACCCAGATCCCTGGCTACTTGTTTGACAGTAACAATTCAGAGTACCCAATGAAATGAAGTGGTGTGTGTAATGCTAGAGACAGCAATGAAAAAGAAGGAGCAAGAATTTCTTACATCAACAGCATCAAAATGGTCCCTTTTGATCATGTGTATGAGCATGACGAACATTGTGAGGGTGAGCACACCCGCCACCACTTGCCTTAAATCCACTCCCATGATCTGAGCCTGCTCTTTTGCTGCAAAGGGTGTCTTTCAATGAATCTGGAAAAAATATCTAAATGGGGAAGGATCAGAATTGAGAATGAGTAGTGAACTTAAAGTAGCAGTGAAACATGAAGACCCGGAAGAAAGGAAGCAGCTTTAGCAGCACATGGAGGTGGGGAACACAGTGTATGATACTGAGACAAAAACCCAAGTTGATGCAGTAACTATATGTATTATAATAATTAGGGAGGAAAGAGAGAAAGAGTGAGAGTTTGTGTTTCCCTTACTTCATCACCGACACTATTACTGACAATGATGTTCTTCCTAAGATCTTACGTGTGTTTTCCTATATTTTTGTGTAAACTGCGATAAATGTTTTCACTTATTTTTTCACAGATTTCACAGAGAAAAAATATAATTTATAATTTAGTGTCATAAGTTAAAATATTTTAGTGTTATTTTAATAATATCAAATCGAGTTAGGTTTACTCACTGAACCATCAGATCAACTTTTCAGAACATAGACATTTATGAGAAATGTCCATCAATTAATTGATGGAGAAATACTCAATAAATTCTATTAAATGCTTTTAATTATTTAGAAGTAACGTTTATTCTTAATAGCATAATTAAATAATAAATAATATAGCTGTTAATTATATGTAATTAGATTTTATGCAAAAAAATATAATTATTTAGAAAATTGTGTTAAATTGTTTCAATATTTACCTATGGTATGTGGTTCAATTAATATATCTTAAGACAAGTAATTACTATTCACTAAAAATCAATGGAAGCACGTTTTTACTTACCAATGTACAAAATATTGTATTTTATTATTAATTCACACCCTTTTTATACACTGAAATATGAAATTTAGGAAAAAACGATTATCTTTAAGTTTTATTGTAATTTTGGTTCTCTTCATTTGGGGTATGAATTTTTGAGAATTTTACTTTTTGCTAATAATTAATTTTTAATAGGGTTTACCGTATTTAAAAAAAAAAACTGTTGAAAAAACTTCAACCCGAGACTTTATTTAAAAGATTGATTTTGAACTATTTGTTGTAGTTAATCAAGTTTCTCTATTTTAAAATTAAATTATTCCATTCATTTATTTATAACAAAAAAAAAAACTTAAAGTTCTTTGTTTCTATTCACAACTTTCACGAATTCAATTAATTAAATGGTTTGAAACTTTTTATTCTAAAAAATTACCAATCAAAACATAAAAAAGTTAAATAAAATAAACAATTTATCTTCTCTTTTAGTCTTGAATTTTGCATCATTTGAAGTTTACTGGTTTACTTCTATTTACTAAAACTTATGACCTCTAAAATTTAAAAATTAACCCATGTTATAAAGTTCACACAAGTTTACATTTTTTAGAAGAAAGAATGAGACTTAAAAATATTTTAGATATGAAAACATGTAATTAATTTAAAAGGTTAATTAGCAAGAAATTAAATATAATCTTTGCTTTAATGTTTATTAGATGCAATAATTTTGATATATATAAGATCTGGGAGCATAAAAGAATATGCATGATTAAGATCCTTGGCATGGTGGTAGTTTAAGAAGATAGGTGTTTAAAAAATGACATGTATTTTAAAATGTGAATGATAATTGATGCCAACGCAGAGATGGTGAAGTAGTTTGATTGGAATCTGGTATTTGGCATAGCATGGTGAGGAAAGAGCCGTTAATAACAACAAATGAGTAATTAATTCTATATTGTTGTTCGGTCTCAGCTCCAGATCCGAAGCCATTGGCCACACATTGTGAAATATCAACTTTGAAAACTACTTCTCGTTCCAATCAAAATATGTTACCCTGTCAAAATAAACTTTCTTTTTTCTTTTTGTTATAAATGTGAAACATTTTCTAAGATTAATTCTCTCACAAAAAGTTGGCTGGTCGTTTTTCTATTAAGGAATTCTTCTTATTGTATTTTTTATTCACAATGGAAATATTATATATATATATTTATTGTTGTTAGAAAAATATGTAATAATCTTAAAAATTAAATTTTGAGTTTAGTTTTGTAACATCCTACTTTAATACAATAGATCTACATGTGTAGATTCATCTACCAATTCATCTATTTCGTTCTCACCTCTCTAGAACAACTGAAAATACTGTATCCCTAAGCTTACATCATTTAGGTGATTATCGCACAATAGATAACACAAAAAAGTAAAGGTAAGCTAAACTACAAACAATTAATGATATATATATATATATATATAAACATTTAAACATTATACAATGATACACATTTCACACCAAATGAATAAACATTTTATGCATGACAATACTTTGATTGGACTGTCCAAACTTAGAATGAATGTTGAGTTATGAAAGGTTATGCACTTGTAGTGGCCATTACTGTTTTGCAAAGTCTTGCCAATTGAGTTCCACCCTACCACCCATTACAATGTTAGTTTGTATCGCGTCATAAGTCATATTGGAATCACCTAGACTAAGACCTCCTGCTACTCTCACCACATGCGTCAAATCTATCTATAAAAAAATGTATGACAATTAGAGTGTCAGGATAACCCTTAAAACTATTATATATTTTCATATATCTCTATATGAAAATATTTTATATATATATATATATATTTATTATTGTTAGAAATATATGTAATAATCTTAAAAATTAAATTTTAAGTTTAGTTTCGTAATTAAATTTAAAAACTAAAAATATATTTAACATTTAAATATATCTTATCTTCCATGTAAAATTTCTACACCACATTTCATATCAAATATTTGTATATTGAATTTGTGATAGATATTTAAATTGGTCTAATAGTAAATAATACTATAGTCTCACCATATAACAAATCATTATAAGACGAGTTTTTAAATAACTATACGATATTATATTAAGGAGTAAAGTAAGTTTTCTAATATAATATAAATTTATCTAATTCTTATATATATATATATATATATATATATATATATATAATAAATTACATATTTAAAATAAAATTTCAATTTTATCTAATTGAAAAGAAAAAAAATTATTATTTTACAAACAAACTTTATTGAAAAATAGAAACACAAGATTAAAATATTATCTAAAACATCTAAAGATATTGACTTTTTTAATGTTCTGCATCTTTTTCAACACATATATTATTATTTATTTTAGTATCAAACTATCATTGCATGTGAAAATTAGAATTATCAAAATAAAATGGTGAGCTAACATATCAACACCAAAACATCATAAGCAAACTAACTATCATATAAATACATGTATTCACTTACAAAGATCTCAGAGTAATTACTATATCAATAAAAAGAAATTTACAAATGACAAATGTATTTATCTAATATTTTATTTTATACCAATGAGTTTCATACCAAAACAATTTCTTAATTAGAAAAATGTTAATGGTAGTTTCACTGTGAAGTGAATGTCACAAACTCTTTTTTTTTTTACTTTTGAAAAATCACTACCATTTCTACACACTTGATAGTTTTACATTGTTTAAAAATAAATGTTTAAAGCAATTTAAATACTCATTTTTTTCGTTAATCTTAAAATATCTTTTAAAAACAAAACTGTAATAGAATTCTATTGTAATAATACTTCATATGTCTATTAGGGATGATAATCAATCCCTTTAAACTATATTTATGTTTCTATCACATTGAATAATCCTAAAAAATCTTTAAAATTGACAATGTATCTGATGGAAACAAATATAAAAACATTTTAAAATTAAATTGGAATTTACTTTAATTCTATTTTTGCAAAACATGTTTAATTTCAAAAATTAAATCTAAATATATATATATATATATATATATATATATATATATATATATATATATATATATATATATATATATATATATATATATATATATATATATATATATATATATATATATATATATAAGCACTGCGCCTTAAATAAATAGATTATAATGAAAATTTCTAATTTTCTTTTTCAAAAAGCCACACTGATCCTGTTATCCGAGATATACGCATAAAAAACAGTTAAACATTAACTCCCAAATTTTGAAAACGGATTCAATTAGTACAAAGAAGTTTTTATACTAATCGTTTTAATCAGCGCAGTAGCCATATTATAAAATATTTATCCACCTGAACTCAATTTTATCCACTACAGTATACCATTATGATAAAAATAAAAATAAAAAAACTAGTTCATTTCTGAAGAGAATAAATTGTAATTAAATTATCTGCGAAACATTTTAAGCATTATCTGTTAATCAAAATAAGAAAATTGTTAATTAATTATTTATTGTACAACGTAAGTAGAATTTTAGAATGGGTTATGGTTTTGAGAGGTCAACCAAAGCTGCATTGAGTATTAGTTATGTGTCTTTTTCATAAATCTTTTGAATGTGATTAAAAACGACCTCGTTTAATATGTGAAGTCAAATTAAATGAATGACAGGAATTAGATATTCCAAATCCCTACTAATCCGCCTCAAACCATGGCTTTAAAATCTCCCGCTAAATCCTCCTTTCTGTTTCTAATTATTATTATTATTATTTCTAAAAATTAGTTTAATTTATATTTTGTATATAGTTTTCTTAATTTTAATTCAACTCATTTTTAGAATTCAATTTATTGAAAACTAAAATAAGAGACTAAATATATATAAAGATAACAGAACAAAAAATTACTGATTCAACCTCGAATAAATTAAAAAGAAATCAAACGTGAAACTTGTCATATAATATAAATATATCTTCTTCTTGCTCTACTTCACTCATTTAATTAATGCTATTTATTTTGTGCACATGATTGTATAAGTTGTGATGATTCTTAATGGAGAGAGCAGTTTTTATATTTATGGGAAAAGAATATAAAAGTAATGACTCGAGATTTACTGTTTTTTATTTCTAGATATCTGATTTATAGAGAAATTGCTTCTAACAACTACTCTGCTTTTTGGAAAAAATTTCTTGGCCTTTTGAATGTGGGAATACTTATAAATTTATTATAAAATTAAGAAAAAAATAGTATATAAATGAATATTTTAAAATAAATTGTGAATTAACTGTATTAAAATACATAACTTTAAAGTAATAGTCTATAATTAAATTTATATTAAGGCTTTCAGTTAATTTTTTTCAATGTATATTGTCAAGTATGTAAGGTGTAAATGAGAATAAAATAATTTTTTAAAGATATTATAAAATCTTACTTATTAGGCTTAATACCCTATTTTGTCCTCAGTTTCGTTCGAAAATGTCAAATTAGTCCATCTTTTAAAAAATGCGTCAATTACGTCCTCACTTAATAAAATTTGCATCAATTAAATCCCTTCCGTTAAATCCGTACAAACGGCGTTAATTATCTTGATGCAAAATAATTAACGCCGTTTGTACGGATTTAACGGAAGGAATTTCATTGATGCAAATTTTATTAAGTGAGGACGTAATTGACGCATTTTTTAAAAGATGGACTAATTTGACATTTGTGAGCGAAACTGGGGACAAAATAGGGTATTAAGTATTAAGCCTACTTATTAAAACAAAATGGATAAAATGAATACAATAAATATATATATTAAATGTAACTAACTTACATAATACTTTAAGTCTATATCTATAGATTTTAGAGACTTGGATTAACACCAACTTAATTAGAACTAAATTGATAGTGATTATCCGTTTATTCAGTTTTTCACTAATTGGTTCTTTAGATGTTTCTGACCAGTGGAATTATCCGATCTTAAGTTGATAAAACAATCATACTATATGCAAGAAAGTTATATTTTATTTAATTATAATTAAGTACATTTATAACTCAAGTATACACATTTATTAACTTGATTGTGTACGTTGTATTATATGGTTAAATGCTTTTCAAATTCAATGCATTAAATTAAATGCATATTTAACTGCAAACAAACAATACAAATACAAATTATTGTCTTTTCATGATTAATATAGAAATTATTCTTTCCTTACAACTAACATAGAAATCGAATTTCCTTAAAACAAACATGGAAATCAAATTTCCCAAAAGCAAACCATTACATTTAAAAAGTAATATTTTTTTCTATAGATACATCTAATTATTTCTCTTTGCAATATTTCCATCAAAATAAGAATTTTCAACTACTAAAATTTCAAAAATCTTAAACGCATTATATTTTTTTTCCTTCTTAAAGTCGTATTATTATAATACGAAGTTGTATTGTAAACACGATTTAGTTAAAAATAAATTATAATCCAATACTATTACACATGACTTCAATCTAGTTGGAAAAAAAAAATCTTAAAGTTTATCCCTGTCCTGTGTTTCATCGCCTGAAAATATGGTACATATCATATTATATCATATTATATTATATTATTCTCATCTTACACATTTTATTATTATTTCTATTAATGGTAAAAATTCTAAATTTATTTAATTTCCTATTTCTAGTACTCTCTGTTTATGTAACATTGTTACTAGAATCATCCATCAAAATTGCACTTCAATTTTTCATCCTAAATTAATATATATATATATATATATATATAAGTACAACCATTATAACATAAGAACAAAAATACATAAATACCATTTAGTGAAACTGAAGAAAAGGCAATTATGTTTATAGAAAATGAAATTGATGGTTAACATAAAATTATGCCAATGAAATATTATTATAAAGTGGATAGTAACAAACGACATGTGTAGCAGTTGTCATTTGTTTGTAAGTGAAGACAATATTAGTTTTTTTTTTTAAAAGAAAGGAACAAAGAAGTGGAAGAGACAAGAAATATATGTTATTTGGCTATGTGTTAGAAAGTAGTAAGGCATTTAAATAGCATGAGTGCGGTTTGGTATAGATAATGGAAAGATATGAAAGATGAATATGTGAATAAAGAAAACAGGAAAAAAGAAAGAATTTTTCAAGCTGAAATATGTTTAAATGCATCTTCAAAATTTAGTTTAAATATGTTTTTTTTATAATAGTAATATTAAAAGAAGGAAGAAGACAAATTTATTAGTAATAAATAAAATTCTCTTACTTTTTCTTGATTTCTTTTTCAACCAATCAATCTTTCTCATAATTAATTTATTTTCTTCTTTTCTTTTTTCTATTTACCAAATGGAACATTATTTTAATTTTTTTTCAGATATATGAAAAAAAATTATATAGAAAAAAAAGTGAATTCATCTCTTAACATACTTTATTAGTACTTTCTAAATAATTTTGATATTATCTTAATAAATAAATGATTATGATCAATTCAACTTTACAAATTTAACTTATTATTCTACTTCGTTTATATATTATAATCTTACATATTTTTATTTTTAATTGATATGGAATCTCTAATATATAAATCAAAAAAATTTAAACCAAAATTAATATGAATTTTTTTTTAGTTGAGATAAATCGATACGTGTTTAATATTTGTATATCTGGTGAAAGTTAAAATACTTTATTAAAAAGTTAAAATTTAATATATTTGATTTGTTTTATATAAATAATTGAAAAATAAACAATTTAAAGTCATTGTATTGAAATTTTGGATAAATAATAAATTTTTGTAGAAATATAATATGAAGTCATTTTTAGTTTTTAAATAAAAGCAAATATAAATAACTCTTAGAATCAAGTTTTTGTTGGGACGTTGAAATTTTCTTTCTTGTTTTTTTATCAATAATACTTAAATAAGTAACATTAGGATTTATTAAAACTTTCTAGCAATTCATGGTTACTAAGAAATGAGTCTAAGGAATATGCATTGAATGTATTAAACAAAATCTCTTTTTTCTTACAAACAATCTTGGGAATCTAATAACCAATTAGTGCGTTTAAATGAATGATTTGAAGAGGACAATTCACTTACATGTAGAATTTAATATAATTTATAACAAATATAAAAAGTTAAGCTAAAAGTTCTTTATCTTAATTTTGGTTTCAATTGTTTAATTTGGTTTTCTTATTTTTCTTTAATTAAGTTTTAATTTTTTTAAATGATAATGAAATATTTTTGTTTATATTAACATTAATATTCTTATGTCACTTCATAATATTTTCATTTTTTTAATTTTTAATTTTGAATATTTTTTATTTTTTTTGTCATATATTAATCATTGCAATGTCACGGGACAAAGTCAGTATATGTGTTGATAATAATGTCAGTCTTTATATTTAACATTTTAATTGAATTTAATTATTTTTTTAAAAAATAAGCAATGTTGTCTTTTTCGGTAAATTAGTAGTTAAACTTAATTATAATATATATATATATATATATATATATATATATATATATTTATAATTTATACATAAAATCATTTCAACTAAATATTCAAATTATTTTTTTTAATTGAAATTTTAAAAATACCATTTTTAAACTTATGATGTTTTTAAAATATTAAAAATATAAATTAAAATTACACTTGTAATTCTTAAATTTTAATATTTGAAATTATTTAAAAAATTATATTTTCCTTTATTTAAAAAACTGTATTTGAAATAATTTAAAAAATGAATTTTTTCTTTGTTTTAAAAATTGTATTTCAAATATTAAAAAATTAAAAATCATAAATCTCACTTTACATTTACATTTTTAATACTAAAAAAATTATAAATTTAAAATAGATATTTTTTTTTAATTTCAATGAATGGAAAGTTGTGAATACACGAGTAGGAGTATGCATAAGAGATTCATGTGAAGTTGAAGTATTGACTTGATTTTCTTGTATGAAATGGAGGTATTCAATCTTTTCATATGACTTTAACTTTAATTGATAGAAACATTTTTTTAACCTCCTTATGTCAAAGACCAAATATTTTGAAGACGAGACAAGATATTTGTAAGTAGTTTAAGAATACTCTATAGTTATTTTGTAACACCCCAAAATATAAAACATCTCACACCCAAATTTATTTTATTAATAAAGAAAACATCGTACAATATTACAATCCTCCATTTAGGAGTAACATAGTTCACACTAGAAATACATTATATTTTCACACATAAATAAAACACTCTTAATTTTATTTTATTTTTTTCTTCTTAAACTATTCTTCATTTTTCTGCTGCTTCCTCCTTCACTTGAATTGGTTCAGACGTCGTTCCCTCATCTGCTCCCGTATAACAAAAACATTATACGATCATCGCAAAATAAGATTTTTCCGGCACAAACAAACAAGTAAGGGTGAGCTACCATGCAAAGTTCAAAGAAAAGCATGACACTATTATTACACATAATACATTCACCAAAAATTCTAGTAAGATGCAATTATCATACTAGACTCTATTATCCGGATATAATGTTGATGGAAGTCTCGGGTGGTCATGCACTTGTGGTGATTTCAACAACAAATTTTTTTTGGCCAAATAGAATATATCATATCACCCACAAGGTTAATCCATTAATGTCTATAAACATAGACTAGGACCTCCTACTACTCTCACCACATAACACATCCTTCTCTAATTGAGACTGGAAAATTATTAGAGTTTTAGGATCACCACCAACAACAGGACCCTCAACATCAACATATACACTAATACCATGCCAATTTAGAGTCTCTCCCCGAGACTCATACTATATTTCAAATGAATAATTTCATATCAAACATCACAATAAACATTCATAATAGAATTCATACAAGATAATTATAAACAATTAACAATAATAAAATATTACTATAAATGGTCATATAAGAATACAATATTTGACAATCATAAAAATAATCTTAATATAAAAATTCATGGGGAAACAAGAAGTTGAATCTGGCAGAGCTGGTTAGACAACTTCTAATCCATCCAAAAATACAATATAATTAAATAACAAGAACAATAACATGTCTGGGGAAATAAGAAGTTGAATCTGGCAGAGCCGGTTAGACAACTTCTAATCCTTCCAAAAATGCAATAAAATAAATAAGTAAAGCAATAAATAGTTTGGGGAAACAAGAAGTTGAATCTGGCAGAGCCGGTTAGACAACTTCTAATCCTTCCAAAAATGCAAGAAAATAAATAAGTAAAGAAATAAAAAGTTTGGGGAAACAAGAAATTGAATCTGGCAGAGCCGGTTAGACAATTTCTAATCCTTCCAAAATACAATAAAAATAAATAAGGAAAACAATAAAATGTTTGGGGAAACAAAAAATTGAATCTGGCAGAGCTGGTTAGACAATTTCTAATCCTTCCAAAATACAAAATAAACAATTAATAGCATACATATGGCATAACATAATCAACATCACATTTTACAACTATCACACTTGGATCTAAACACAGAAGCATATTCCCATCCAAAATTCAAAATCATACAGAAACAAAATACTTCACATTCAAGATTTAAGATCAACCAAAAGCAACATATACAAGACTCAAAATAATACCAAACAAAATGTAACTCCCCTTACCTCTATTCCAGACTTAGTTTCCTCTTCTCAAACCGTTCTCCGGAAACTTCCAGAATTTCCCCTCTTCAACTAGAATTTCCTCCAACTCTCTTCTCTCACAATTTCTCTAGGATTTTGGTGCAAATCTTCAGCCTCCCCCCTTTTGGCTATTTATAGCCAAAAAAATTTACTATTCATTTTTACTATTCATTTTTACTATTCACTTTTACTATTCATTTTTACTATTCAAAAATTATTTTTTATTCATCATTCTTATCTCTGAATCATTAATTCTACGTGGAGTGTTTTCTTCCACAATTTATTTTAATATTTTTTTTAACTATTCACTATTCACTATTCACTATTTACTATTCATTTTTTTTACCATACTTTTATTAACTTTATAAAAATAAAAAAAACAACTATTTATTAAATTTAAATATTTTACATGGGTCTTACATTCTCCCCAACAACAAAATTTTCGACCTCGAAAATTCGACACTTTACAAAAAAAGATGGGGATAAGAATGTTTTACATCATCTTCTAATTCCCAGGTAGAGTCACCTGTTTTTCTATCCCAAACTACTCTCACTAAGTTGATAGTTTTCCCTCTAAGCTCTTTGGTTTTAGTGTCTTCTATACAAACAGGTTGCACTTCTACGGATAAATCCTCTCTGATTTGAATATCTTCTACTTCTAAAATGTGAGAAGGATCATGAACATATTTTCTTAGTTGAGAAACGTGAAAAACTGGATGGAGTTTAGCTAACTGAGGAGGTAACGCCATCTTGTAAGCGACAAGCCCAATTCTTCTCAAAATTTGATATGGACCAATGAACTTAGGAGAAAGTTTCTTCGAACGAAGAGCCCTTCCTACTCCTGTAGTTGAAGTCACCCGCAAAAAGACATGATCTCCGACTGCAAACTCCAATGGTCTCCTCCTTTGATCAGCATATGACTTTTGTCTGCTCTGCGAAGCCTTCATTCTTTCTCGTATCAACTTTACTTTGTCTGTGGTCTGTTGTAGTAATTCAGGTCCTATCAGAGCCTTTTCACCGTCCTGGTACCAGCATAAAGGAGTTCGACATCGTCTTCCATACAGAGCCTCGTAAGGTGCCATTCCAATACTAGCATGAAAGCTATTGTTGTAGGTGAACTCCACTAGAGGAAGTACTTCATCCCAGCTACCCAGATGATCCAATACACACGTTCTGAGTAGGTCTTCTAACGATCGGATGGTTCTTTCAGATTGTCCATCAGTTTGGGGATGATACGCAGAACTCATTCGTAACTTGCTGCCCATAGCTTCCTGTAGAGTTTGCCAGAATCTAGAAGTGAATCTTGGGTCTCGATCTGACACAATGCTTGAAGGGACGCCGTGCAGTCTTACTATCTCTTTTATGTACAGTTGTGCCAACTTAGCCATCGACATTCTCAGATTTATTGCTAAAAAATGAGCAGTTTTTGTCAATCGGTCAATGATAACCCAGATAGAATCATTACCTCTTATTGTCCGTGGTAAATGGGTGACGAAATCCATAGCAATGCTATCCCATTTCCATTCTGGTATGTCTAATTGTTGTAGCAATCCTCCAGGTCTCTGATGTTCCACTTTTGCCTTCTGACAAATTAAACAAGCCGCTACAAATTGTGCTACTTCCTTCTTCATTCCTGGCCACCAAAAGGACTCCTTGAGATCTTGATACATTTTAGTCATACCGGGATGTATGCTAAAACGACTTTTGTGTCCTTCTTCAAAGATTAGTCTTTTTATATCTGCATTGTCTGGTACACATATTCTACTTCTGAATCTTAATACATCATCAGATCCTAGCCTAAATTCTTTAGCCTTTTCTGTACCGATCATTTTTGTTATCTTTTTCAAGCCAAGATCCGACAATTGCTTCTCTTTAATTAAAATAAGAAAATCACTAGATATAGTCAGACTACTACATCTAATGAAATCTTCTCCAAACTCCATCTGTAACTTCAGGTCTCTGAACTTCTCCACCAACTCTTGTTCTTTGATCATCAAATGAGAAACATGAATTGCCTTTCTACTCAAAGCATCGGCTACCACGTTTGCTTTTCCTGGATGTTATAGGAGTTCAAAATCATAATCCTTCAAGAATTCCATCCACCGTCTTTGCCTCATATTCAGCTCCTTTTGGTCAAATAAGTACTTCAAGCTTTTGTGATCGCTGAATACTTGAAATTGAGCTCCATAGAGATAGTGCCGCCAAATCTTCAAGGAAAATACCACCGCTGCCAATTCCAAATCATGAGTAGGGTAGTTCTTCTCATGAGTCTTTAATTGTCTTGAAGCGTATGCCACCACTTTTCTTTCTTGCATGAGCACACAACCTAATCCCTGATGAGAAGCATCACAATAAACTTCAAACTTTTTACTTGGTTCAGGGATTACCAAAACCGGTGCACTAGTCAGCTTCTGCTTCAGCTCCAAAAAACTCTTCTCACACTTATCCGTCCAGACAAAAGGTTGATCTTTACGAGTTAGTTGTGTTAAAGGCGCTACTATTCTAGAGAAATTCTCTATAAACCTTCTATAGTAGCCAGCTAATCCCACAAAACTCCTTATTTCTGTTATAGTCTTCGGTCTTTCCCATTGCAACACTGCTTCAACTTTTGTTGGATCCACCGCTATGCCTTGAGATGATATAACATGTCCTAAGAATTTCACTTCTTGCATCCAAAACTCGCATTTTGACATCTTTGCATACAATTTCTTCTCCCTTAAGATCCCAAGGATGGTCCTTAAGTGTTCAACATGTTCTGCTTGAGTCTTAGAATAGATAAGTATGTCATCTATAAAGACTACGACAAACTTATCTAGGAATGGTTGGAAGATTCTGTTCATGAAATCCATGAATAGAGCTGGAGCATTAGTTACACCGAACGGCATAACTACATACTCGGAGTGTCCGTATCTGGATCTAAAAGCGGTCTTCTGCACATCTTCTGGCTTCACCAAAATTTGATGATATCCAGACCTGAGATCTATCTTTGAAAACACCTGAGCTCCATGCAACTGGTCCAGCAAATCATCAATCCTAGGTAGAGGATATTTGTTCTTGATGGTTAGCTTGTTCAACTGTCTGTAGTCGATACACAATCTAGAGCATCCATCTTTCTTCTTTACCAACAGTACAGGTGCTCCCCAAGGTGACACACTTGGTCGAATAAATTGCTTCTCCAACAATTCTTCAATTTGCTTCTTCAATTCAATTAACTTCGCCGGAGCCATTCGATATGGAGCTACTGATACTGGTCCAGCTCCGGGTATTAAATCAATGGAGAATTCTATTTCTCGTTGAGGAGGCAATCCTGGTACTTCTTCTGGAAACACATCATTAAATTCATTAACTATAGGAACATCGAGATTTTGTTCATTTTTCTCGACTTCCATATGAGTCAAGATAACGAAACACGAAGATCCTTCTTTGACTTCCTTTAGCACTTGTTGTACTGACAACAACTCCACTTCTTCAGGATTAGGGAAAATCAACTCCTTTTTGCTACAGTCTATAAGGATACGATTGGCAGATAACCAATCCATTCCTAAGATTACATCTAAACCTTGCAGGGGTAAGGATATAAGATGTACTTTGAACCTACGTCCTTCTACAACTATCGGACATTGAGGACACATCCTCGATGTTTTTATCAATTTAGAGGCCGGTGCAGATACCATGAGATCATACTGTAACTCTCTCACGGGTAGGTTCAACTCTTGAATAAGAGTTTCAGACAAAAAGGAGTGTGTCGCTCCAGAATCAAATAGAACATTAAACTCTCTACCAGCTATCATACAACATCCAATGATGAGATTACCTGATTTTTCAGCTTCTACTCCAGTTAAAGCATAGACCCTTCCAGTTGCTTGAGGCCTGTTGTCAGTCCTTCTCTGTTGAATCGGTTGTTGAGGTTGCGCTGTTCCACTTTTAGAGGGACAGTTTCTAGCAAAATGTCCTTCTGCTCCGCAAAGGAAACATTTGTTGTGCATATTAACTTGTGGACAGACGCTCTTCAGATGAGGCCCTCCGCAGACGAAACATCGGATTATTTTATGTTGAGGTTGCTGTTGATGAGGATTCCTTTGAGGTTGCGGTCTTTCATAAGGACGGATCCTTATGTTCTGTCCCACTCGTGACCCAGATGGTCCTCCTACCCTTGGTGACTTCTGAACTTCAATTTCGCTTATTAACCTTTCCACAGCTTTGGCATGTTCTACTAAAGCAGCAAACTCCTTAATAGCTAAAGGATTCACAACTAGTTGAATGTTTGCTCTCAATCCATTTTTGAATTTCCTGCACCTCCATTCCTCATTTGACGGTTGGGTGTAGAAACGAACCAAGTGTTTGAACCTGTCTGCATATTCAGCTACGGATTTGTTGCCTTGCACCAGCTGCAAGAACTCCACCTCTTTCAAATGTCTCACACTGTCCGGAAAATACTCAGCATAAAATTTACTTTTAAAAATTTCCCAAGTGATAATCTCACCGCTTTCCTCTAATACTAGCTTTGTGTTGTTCCACCAGTGTACTGCTTCCCCAGATAGCTGATACTCAGAATATGCCAACCTAGTTTCGGGTGGACACCTTTTCGCTTCAAAAATCTTTTCCATGTTCCTTATTCAGAGATCAGCCTCATCCGAACTTGTTTTCCCATTAAAAATAGCTGGACGATGTTGCAGAAAATTTTCTAAGGTCCATTCCTGAACTCTCTGAGGTTGAGTTTCCACATTGGTGCCATTCTCAGCTAGTTGTCTTAAGGTTTCCACATGTTGTCTTTGGCTTGCTTCAGAATTTAGTCTGGCCGTTTCTAACTGTTGTAGGGCCGTTGTGTGTTGTTGCATTAAAGCAGCTCCTTGTTGTTGAAGAGCGGATGCGATAGATTCTAAAGCCCTTGCAAGACTGGGTACCTCAGGGGTTTCACGGTTGGGTTGTCTACGAGCCATTTCTCTCTGTTCACACAGAGAATTATTGTTATTATGAGTTATAAAATGAGTTTGTAGAATTAATCCACAACTCTTAGGTCTTCTTAAGGACGAACCGCTCTGATACCACTAAATGTAACACCCCAAAATATAAAACATCTCACACCCAAATTTATTTCATTAATAAAGAAAACATCGTACAATATTACAATCCTCCATTTAGGAGTAACATAGTTCACACTAGAAATACATTATATTTTCACACATAAATAAAACACTCTTAATTTTATTTTATTTTTTTCTTCTTAAACTATTCTTCATTTTTCTGCTGCTTCCTCCTTCACTTGAATTGGTTCAGACGTCGTTCCCTCATCTGCTCCCGTATAACAAAAACATTATACGATCATCGCAAAATAAGATTTTTCCGGCACAAACAAACAAGTAAGGGTGAGCTACCATGCAAAGTTCAAAGAAAAGCATGACACTATTATTACACATAATACATTCACCAAAAATTCTAGTAAGATGCAATTATCATACTAGACTCTATTATCCGGATATAATGTTGATGAAAGTCTCGGGTGGTCATGCACTTGTGGTGATTTCAACAACAAATTTTTTTTGGCCAAATAGAATATATCATATCACCCACAAGGTTAATCCATTAATGTCTATAAACATAGACTAGGACCTCCTACTACTCTCACCACATAACACATCCTTCTCTAATTGAGACTGGAAAATTATTAGAGTTTTAGGATCACCACCAACAACAGGACCCTCAACATCAACATATACACTAATACCATGCCAATTTAGAGTCTCTCCCCGAGACTCATACTATATTTCAAATGAATAATTTCATATCAAACATCACAATAAACATTCATAATAGAATTCATACAAGATAATTATAAACAATTAACAATAATAAAATATTACTATAAATGGTCATATAAGAATACAATATTTGACAATCATAAAAATAATCTTAATATAAAAATTCATGGGGAAACAAGAAGTTGAATCTGGCAGAGCCGGTTAGACAACTTCTAATCCATCCAAAAATACAATATAATTAAATAACAAGAACAATAACATGTCTGGGGAAATAAGAAGTTGAATCTGGCAGAGCCGGTTAGACAACTTCTAATCCTTCCAAAAATGCAATAAAATAAATAAGTAAAGCAATAAATAGTTTGGGGAAACAAGAAGTTGAATCTGGCAGAGCCGGTTAGACAACTTCTAATCCTTCCAAAAATGCAAGAAAATAAATAAGTAAAGAAATAAAAAGTTTGGGGAAACAAGAAATTGAATCTGGCAGAGCCGGTTAGACAATTTCTAATCCTTCCAAAATACAATAAAAATAAATAAGGAAAACAATAAAATGTTTGGCGAAACAAGAAATTGAATCTGGCAGAGCCGGTTAGACAATTTCTAATCCTTCCAAAATACAAAAATAAACAATTAATAGCATACATATGGCATAACATAATCAACATCACATTTTACAACTATCACACTTGGATCTAAACACAGAAGCATATTCCCATCCAAAATTCAAAATCATACAGAAACAAAATACTTCACATTCAAGATTTAAGATCAACCAAAAGCAACATATACAAGACTCAAAATAATACCAAACAAAATGTAACTCCCCTTACCTCTATTCCAGACTTAGTTTCCTCTTCTCAAACCGTTCTCCGGAAACTTCCAGAATTTCCCCTCTTCAACTAGAATTTCCTCCAACTCTCTTCTCTCACAATTTCTCTAGGATTTTGGTGCAAATCTTCAGCCTCCCCCCCTTGGCTATTTATAGCCAAAAAAATTTACTATTCATTTTTACTATTCATTTTTACTATTCACTTTTACTATTCATTTTTACTATTCAAAAATTATTTTTTATTCACCATTCTTATCTCTGAATCATTAATTCTACGTGGAGTGTTTTCTTCCACAATTTATTTTAATATTTTTTTTTAACTATTCACTATTCACTATTTAATATTCATTTTTTTTACCATACTTTTATTAACTTTATAAAAATAAAAAAAACAACTATTTATTAAATTTAAATATTTTACATGGGTCTTACATATTTAGGTATAATATAGGTTTTAATTCCATATTAATTAGTGGATTTATATGTAATTTAATTATATAAAATTTACACTTATTTATATATTATTATTTTATCTTATATGTGAGATTTTCAACAAATTAGTTTTGGAAAATTAATTTTAAATTAAAAAGTATATTTATTAATAAGGAACATTACAATAATATGATAATTCATTAGTTATATTATTGGAGATATTATATTCATTAAAGATAAAATTAATTTACATTATATAAGTGTGTACAAGTATTATTTTATAGGTTAAATATATTTTTAATATCCAAATTTTAATGTAAAATTGGAATTCATTGATGTCTGAAACTTTGATACATTTTGATTTTTAAACTTTAAAAATGAATGGACATAATTTTTTTAATCTAATTATGTTAAATTTTTTTGACATGTTAAAAGTGTTTCTTAGTTGACATTGAAGTGAGAATGTGTCAAATAGTGTAAACAATCCAAATTCTAGCATGAAACACATTTGACACAAAAATATAATTAGGTTAAAGGACTATATTTATTCATTTTTAAAGTTTGGAGACAAAAATATATTAAAGTTTCAGAAAAGAATGAATTCCAATTTCATGTCAAAGTTCGGAGAATAAAAACATATTTAACCTATTTTTTTTTAAATATAGGGACTAAATTAAATACAAAACATAAATACAAAACACTCTTATGTGATACTAACGCTTAAGGATGATCATTGATTGGGTTGGGTTGGATTCAGATCCAACCTACCCAATCTAGCACAATCTGAATCTAACATTGTTAAATCCATATATGATAATTTGATTATTCAAATTAGTTGAGTTCATATTATTCAATTTCTAGGTTAATCGAATTCATCTTTTGGTTTCACCTTGGGTCATGCAAAGAGGGTCTATGCTGAGGAGGTCACTAGAGTAGGATAAGAATAGGAAGGTGTTCGCTAGTAGGGGTGGAGGGCAAAAGTAGGTGGTGAGCTAGGGTTCTACCATCCCTGCTTCGAGCCTTGCCAAAAGCTTGCCGAAAAAGGTGGATTAATGCTTCTTCTGCATGGGTGTGTGCTCTGCCCTTAGTGGATAAAAGAGAAAGTAAGACACAAATTCGGTGACAATAAGAGATGGAAGGTGAGAAGAAGACAAGGTGGGAGGAAGATTATGTGTGGGTTGTGTGTTTGAATGCAATGTAAAACTGAGTGGTGAAGGAGTTTGAAACCTATGTTTCTCTTAGGGTGTGTTCATTTTAGAGGATGAATTTGGAGAGAGAGTGGATTGATTTGAGGGATTTGAGAATGAGTTGATTGTCACTTTTTTAAGGGATTTGAAGGTGAATGAGAGTGAATTTGGAAGTAAAGTTTATGAAAATTAATGTAAGATTTGACTGATTGACAAATAAAAAAATAATTTAATTGGTAGAAATTAAATATTACTAAAATACCCTTAGTAGTAAAAGTAATATAAAGTTATAATTGTTAATATATATATATATATATAATTGTAAAAATTATTATAAAGAAAAAAAATTAATTTTTAAAATTTAAAAAAAAATTGTATTTAAGTAAAGTGAAATAATAATTTTTAAAATATAATATTTTGTTAATATAATTTACTGCCAAAATGGCATGATTTTTTTGTTATTGAAGTGAAATTGAATATTCATGATAAAAAAAAATAATTAATTGAAGTTACTATATTACATGACATAAAAAATGTCTGAACATAATAAGGTACAATTATATTTATCATAGATTATGATGAAGTTTCTTTGGTTAAGTATGTAAGCAACCTATTCAAACGATTTTGTATCGACATCCTTATTAGAAGTTTTGCATATGATGGATGTGAAGACAAAAACTCAAAGCACCCTCTAAATAAGTTATCGTCTTGAATATAAGTTATCAATTTCTTCTAAAGATGATTAGATGAATGATTTGTGATTGTTAATAGCGCATTTCGACGCTCTATGGCTTGTAGTTGTCATTGAACAATGACACATAGTCTTTTTGTTTTGGTATTTGTCTTTTCCAATTCATCAATTATTTGAGAACCCATCTGATTTATAGTTCATTAATGTGACATTCACAATAAATAAATTATGACAACTATTGTGAAAACAAATAGAATTGAAGTTGATCTAATGTAACTAAACAAAGACATAAGTTAATTCAATATAATAAAGGAAATTCATAAGCAAAGACATAAGTTAACATTATGATTGAGGTTGGCGAATTGTCGGTTCATATATAGGGATAAGTTGGTCAGTTATTTTCAATACGCTGAACAAGCCCCTACATTTGTTTCATATCCTGCATTCTGTGTTCTAAGTCTTATACCCCCTCCCACATTCCAGTCATCATATGAGGATTTGAAGGATAGGGAGAAGGTTACACAGGGTCGTCATGTTGAGGACTTTGATGTTGTAGTTGCTCTTCATCTTCATCACCGACGTCGTGCTGCCAAACACCATTGACGTTAACAATATTCAACCTCTCAAAGAATTAGTCAAAAAATGTTGTTTGGTTCCAATCTGAGTGTTAGCGTCGACATCAAGATGTACACCATTGTATTGCATTTGGGTGATCAAGACACCATATGGCAGAGGTATGTCACTGACCTTACATTTAAGCATGCACTACATGATTTAATGAAGTCAATTGATAAATATATTATTTTTAAGCATCCATAACATAAAGATATCTTCGTGCAACAATTTTGCGAAATTTCCAGGTTGTGGAGTCAACATATGCACAATAACATAATGCAAAAGTCTATCATGAATGTTTATATAACTAACTATTTTCACACGTTGACTCTACATTTCTAGTCTGACCATAGTGGCCAATGTCATCTCATGGTCATAGGGAAAGTCATCTGGGGTATTTACGAAGGACAATTTATGACCCTCTTACTTGAGATGAAAAACATTAAACCATTTAGTTGGTTTCAATTTAATTCTTTTCTTATTCACCTCACTCTGAAAATATCCATTTGGGGAGATCCTTAGATTTAAATAGAAGAATTTGATCAAATTCGGATAGAAGAGTCGCTCCAATCTCACAAAATTCGATACTCCTTGAAAGACAATGTGATGATGAAAATATAGGTCTGAAGGTCGCAAATGATTCAAAAGTCATAATTTTTGGAACCACAACATTTCTTGTATAGAAAGCAGTAGCGTAGTGTTCCATCTAATGACTATCACTAAATAAACAACCCTGATCTAATACTTCTTCAATAAATGGCCTCGTATATGCAGGAGCGTTTATCTTAGTTGTCGGTTCTTTTTCCTTACGACTTTTTCATGTCCTTTTTTACGACGATGATGCCATTAAGTAATAACTTGAACAAAACAAAAAAAATTTAACATAACAAATTTCATAAGAACAATTTAATATTAATAGTAATAATTGAAGTGACAAAGTGGCATAAACATTAACGCAACATTAGACAATATTAATAGCAACAATATGATAATACAATACAAGGATGAGATAAAATGTTACAATAGAAATGCACCTAAGACTATTATACAAATAAACCTTAGACTATTAAACACATAAATGGGCTCAACTACCACCCACCATCATGTTACACAACTTATTCCATCTACGATGTAAGGACATTCTCATTAACCTTTTTGTGCATGCAATATTTACACATAGAAAATCATAACATTGCTCCATAAGTGTTTCATCTTGTATGTTCATCGTGGTCAACATTTCCCATATGTCGCCCTTTGTGTATTTGAAAGTAAGGGTGCGACACAGGATTTCATTTCGCTTCTCCATGGCAATCACCTATCGCTCGACCATGTTTGATATTTTATTAAAATGAACATTGTTGGACCCCATTACGTCCATGGAGCCCTCGACCTTGGTTGTCAACTTATCAAATGCAATTAGATGCACCCACCATTCACCCCTATCTGAAATTCTATCAAATGCTAAAACAATTATTTAGGGTAACGAATGCCAAATTTAACGTGTTGTTTACCTTTCAATAAATTGACCAATTACCTTTCTTCACCTTCCAAAAAGATGACCAATTTAAACCAATACTCTTCACCTTTACCTTGTAAAAACATAACCAATATCAACCCAAGAATAAAAAACATATTTTGTTAAACATCAACTACCTTAAACCAATTGTAGAGAATTCTTCAAGCTGAGATGAACATCCACCACCTTGGCTCCCTTTCACACGTGACATAAGCCAGAGCTAGAACACGTGAAATTAACTCTTAAGTTACTCGTGACTTCACTGTGTATCAAACAAAGGGCTTGCATCGTGATATGCATGGATTGTGTTCTTTATTTATTAGTAACCAAGACGCAAATTGGAATTGATTATCCAATATATGGAATTGAATACGTTGCATTTGGACATGGTATTTTAGAAACAGTTGAGGGCAAAACTAAAATTTTAAAACAAATCACTCCAAATCTGAGCAGTTCCGCGGGTGATAAAAAAGGTCCATATCTCGCATATCCTCGTAAATCCATCCTCATATATCTGCTCAAATGAACAAATCACATCTTCCAAATCTGTCCTCGCTATTCTTCTTCAACAATGTAATCAGCTGATGCGAACACAACCTTAATGACATTTATCTAAATGGTAAAAGTGAATGTTTAATGGGAAAGATAAAAAACTGTGAAAAGGATATGAATAAGAAGAAAAAGTTAATGTCTAGTGTTGTTTTCATGTAAAGATGGGAGAAGATGTGTAGTTCAATGGCTAGAGTTGTGTGAAGTGGTTTGGGATTCTCTATGTATTCAATGGCAAATGTTAGGATTTAGAAGTATTTTATTTTACTACGGTCGAGTCAAGTATCCGTAAACATGTAATTTATTATCCATACCCAACCATTCATATCTATTTATTTCATTTTACGTATTCAATTTTATTATTGACCATTAATCTATTTTTCGGTGTGGATTTCTCGATTTCTGTAAGGGCCTGAAAAATAAAGGAGCCATTGGGCCTTATGGGAGGCAGCCAAACCCATCAAACTAGGGACAACTTAGCTTTAGGAAAGACTTCTCAAAAGTCTGATTTAGTTGCTTGAGCTCTCTCTCTCTCTCTAAAACTCTTTTGTCTTAAATTCTCTCTGCCTTCTCTCTAAAAATTTCCATTCACTGAACCATTCAATCTTGGATTTGAAGGTGCTCAGGCGTTCACCACATCAAAGGTTTCCTTTTGACCCGATCATATTTTCGTTTGGACTGGTAACTGATTTTCCCCTTTCCTTCGCTGTTTTTGGAGCCTAGGGCATGCGACGTTACTGGTTGCATGTTGCTAGAGGGGTTTCGTCTTCATATTTTCTGCCAAATCAAGCTCTAAGAGCTGTTGCTGTCACCACTTTGGTGGTTTATAGGGTCAGGTTGAGTTCTCGTGTTGTGAAGGATACTCTTAGGACAGTTTCAATTAGTGTGCTTGGAGAAACCCGGGTAAGGAAAGCTAGTTATATTTTTAGGAGCTGTATGATGTGCATGTTTGATAAATTGTGAATTGTCTTACTGTTATACTATATTTTTTGTGGTGAGCATGTTGAGTTGCCTTTGTTGAAAATGTGAAATTTGTGTAACCATGGTGTGCTGATTATTATTTGACTTGGATGAGTTTGGCTGTACTTAATTTTATTGGAGAGGTTTGGAGTAAGAATTCTGTAATATTGTTAATATGGATAGTAAGTAGGTGCACAGGTACTGTTTTAGGTTACTATGAGGGGAAGTGAGATAGTAAATTTGAGCATAGGTGGTCTTGAGTGCAATTGGACAGTTTGGCTAGCTTGGAGGAGTCAAATGGAACTGGTTAGGGTCATAAAACTGAGTGAAGTCATGATCAAAATGGTAGAATTGAAATGGGGTTCTTGGGTTAATGAAATCGGAGTTTTAAGTTAAAAGTTGGGTATTGATCACTTTAGAATCGTATTAATAATGTTTATAATCAAATAGACAAGTTTAATTAGGCTTATACTACGACCTAGGATCGTTAGAAGTTAAGGAAGAGGTATAGAACGAGTTCTGAGGTGTGAGTTGCATGGATTTGCTGAATTTACGTTCTGTAGATGATGCAGAGTTGCTATGCGAGTTGTCTCGCATAGCGAGATCCTGTAGAGGGTGCTCACTGTCTGAGGCATTCACTGTGCGAGCTGGTGCGCTGTGCAAATGACCAGAGGGTGATGCCCTATGTTTGTGGATTCGCCTGGCGAATCCTGTCGCTATGCGACTGGTGGTGGTCTGGAACCATTGCCCATTTAATTCGAGAGGCGAGTGGGGCGCATAGCGAGATAATTAAGGGGGTTGATCTCTCTCTGGGCTCTCGCATAGCGACTTGGGTGCGCTATGCGAGAGGTTTGAAGTCTGATGCATGCTGTGAGTTAATTCGCTATACGAATTAAGGGGTGCGCTGTGCCAGATCCTCTTGTCTCGCCTTGCCCATAGGGTGCGCTGTGCGAACCTTTTCGGTCCAGTCTTCTCTTTTGTTCTTTCTTTGGGTGAACCAAGTGTGTGTGAAAGGATTGAAATACATAGTATGATGGTAGTAATGTTATTGAACTGATAGTATGTGAGAATATGACACATGTTTGGTGGTGGAGTGTAACAAGTATGGTTAATGGACGTAATTCCATGATCTTCAAGGAGAAGATCCATGGTGGTGCCCTTAGTTGTTTAGAATGAAAGTAGGAGCTCAGTCTTGGGGGTCATCCTGAAACTCCAATGGTCTTTCTTCTCACGTGGAGAGGATTGAACCATGTGGTGAGGAGTAGCAGGAGGTCTCAGTCTTGAGGGCTTCCAATATGCCTCAAGGCCCGGAACATGCTAACCTCGTGAGTGTGGTAGGGTGGGGAAGCCCAAGTTTCACAAGCCACCACGAGTGCAAGATCCGCCATAGCTCGACTATCATTCTAAAGTCCGGACGAGTCAAGTCTAGTATTCAACATGTTAGGATGCGTGTTTACCTTGCTTGATTGAAGTTAACTTTTGCATGCATATTGTCATATTGTATGCTTTTTATATAATTAGCTCACCCTTGCTTGTTTGTGTTGTTTTTGTATGATTCCTTTTGCGATGATCATCCACTTGGATGGGAGCAGATGGTGAGGAGGTTTCTTTGGAGACAACTTTGGAAGAAGACAACAATGTTGCAGTTTAGGCTTCCTAGGAGTTCCTTAGTCATTTAAGGATATTTTGAAATATTTTTCCTCTTTAAGTTTATAGTTTAGACCTCTTTTGTTAAAGTTTAAATTCTAAAACTATATTTTAAGGATGACGGTAAATCTTAATACTCAACTCTATATTTTCAAGTGCTTTCTATTATTATAATATGATAACGTCTTTATAATATACACCGTATATTTTGGGAATGTCACAATTTCAATCTATTCAAGTTTATTACTTATCCTATTGTACTATCACATGACACTATTGTACACAACTATGTCTTAACATGTGACAAAAAAATTAAAAGAAACCAACAAATTAAATAAATAAATAAATAAAATAAAGAAATTATAATAATATTACAAACTAACACGTATATAAAAATGAAATATAATGGAAATGATTTAATTGAATTGTTTTAATAAAAATTAAAATTTAATTGAAAAAAACCAAATTGAATAATAAAAATAAAAATTAAGACCAAATAAACAATTTAGAAAAAAATGTTATACTTCCTTAGGTTTAAAAAAACACTATTATAGACATTATTGTAGGTAAAAATAATTGAATATAAAAAATTTAGATTTTTACTTTTGACATGTGCCCCAAATAATACGTTTCCTTCTATTTCAACCACAGTGTGAAACAGATACGTTTGAGTTTATAAGAATGTAATATTTTCATGATCGTATTCTAAGGTCGCTTTTAATCATTGAAATGAAACAAACAATCTCTGTCAACAGTGGGTTTGCTTTTTCAGAACTGGACCGCAATTGTACAGAAATAGTTATTGGACGGAAAAAGCTCCAAAAATAAAAAGGCTTTTGTTTCTTTTATCCATTTTTTTAATATGTTTCCCTTATTATTTTATAGCAACTGTAACAATGAAAATGTTCAAAGTTTGTTAAATTGTACCATTACAAAATCTTTTCGATTTAACAATTCGGAAAATTGATTTGAGTTTCATTATTATTATTATTATGGATTGTGGATTATAGATTCTGAAATGTTAGAAGTTAACTTCACTCACACCATTAGAACGAGAACATTTCTCAATTTTAAATTATGTAATCTCCAACAATATTTTTATGTTGTTTTTGAATAAAAAATAATTTAAAAGGTTAATACCTTATTTGGTTCCTAGTCGGGACTTATCTTTTTTTTTTTTATATTTTGTAAAAATGGTTCTTAGTCATTTTGACTTATCGTGTTAAAAATCTAACAGTGTAATTATTTATGTGACCAAAAGTGATTGAGGTGTTCAGTTTTGTAATACGAGACACACTAAAGTCAATTGAAGTGTAAATTTAAAAAATTAAAGTTAATGACGTGAAAAAAATTTAACAAATAGTTAAATGAAATCCTGGTTGTACCATTTTCCTACTACTTGTGAAACGGTTTCACCCTCATCATCACCATAAACCTCCATTGAGTAATTCTTCCTACACCTCTCTGAATTCTTCATGCACCTCCAAATTTACTACATTGCCCTTCTGAATACTGCACAATTTACAAAAAGAATGAAAGAATCCTTTAATGAGATTATTTTTCAAAAATTAAAAGCCTAACCCTACACCCCCAAAACACATTCCAATTTTTCTCGCACCCCACTCCCTCTCTTGCTCTCTAGCGGTGGCTCTATTTCCCTTCTTCTCTCGCCGCTCCTTGTCTTCCTTCTTATGTTGCTGCACCTTTCCCTCTTTCTCTTGCTACATCTCTATGTGTCTCAGTCGCGCTCTGCATTAAGGTTAGGGCTTTCTTTTCCATTGATAATAAAAGGACAACCTATTCTGGAAATTTCATTCACTTTTGACTGTTTTGAGTTGAGAGGTTATACATTGATAGTTCTGATCTGTGGAGGTCCTTAGTCCAATATTTAAATCAAACACACTTAACCGCAGTTAGAGCTGCGGTTTAGGTGTTGTTGTTCGAACGTCGTTTTTACATAGCTGCATATCAGAACTGCGGTTCGCCTTAGTCGCATATCAAACTGCAGACAACCCAGAACCCGAACCGCACTTCCAAGTGCGTCGGCATGCACCCCGAAAACCAACCGCAGATCCACTTGCGGCTGTCATCAGCCGCAGATCCAATTGCGCCGTCACCAAATCCGCACTTCGTAGTGCGGCGATCGTTAAACATATGTAGATCAACAAGATTGTTTTCCCACACCCACAAGATCAAGCATAAATGAAAATACCGCAACAAACTGTGAACAAACGAGCGATAGGGAGGAGAGGAAGAAATACCGTAACACGTTCAAAAATGATAAAAAAGGAGGGAGAAGAGGAGGAGGGGAGGACGTCCGGAGGGAGAAAGAAGAAATAATCAAGGGGGTGTTGGATTTGAGGTGAGATGCGATAGAGGAAATGGTCAAATTTATTTTACTGGGTGAACTTTTTATAAAACAATATGCTTCTGACACTCATAGGTAGACTTAGAGGTATAGTTGAAATTAAAACAAAATTGGGAAATGCAGGATGAAGTTTGGAAAGTGCATGAAGAATCGCTCACCTTCATTCTTTTAACACATTTAAAAAAGCTGAGTAATTAAACATCTTTTAAAATCTTAATTTAACTATTCAAACAAGATATTGATTTAATATCATCTTATATTTTCAAAATTACCTTATATTTCATATAATATACAATTTAATATATTTTTAAATTTTTATTAATAAACCATATATATATATATATATAATAATTTTTTATCGATTTTTCTATTAACAATAAGTGAAAAACTGAGAATGACATATCTATACAATTTTATTTTTTCTGCATTTGTATACGACTAATATATTTTAATTTATCTATTAGAACATGATATTGATATATTTTTAATATCATCTTTTATTTTCAAATATAATATTTTTAAATTTACCTTATCTTTCAAATCTTTTAAAATTGTCTTATCCTATAGCACAAATATTTTAATATTAAGAAAAAAATAATATCATTTTAAAATTATCTTATTTATTTAAAGATGAATATTTAAATATTTTAATATTGATAAATTTTAATATTTTCTCAAAATTATTATACCATATTAAGCTTAAAAAATACATTTTATTTTGATTTATTATGATTATATTATTTAAAGGTAGTTAGGATATATTTTCTAAATCTTTTATCTTTAAAAATCTTATATAATAAGGTATTTGGCTTACAGAAGTTTCACTTTAATAAAAAAATTCTTTCACTTCAATCAGTAGCTCTGCTTTCAATTTGTGTTCATACATTTCTTCTTGCATGGAAATGACAAATATGATTACTAGGAGCAATTATGAGGTATTTTATCATTGATTTGATTTGGAATTGATTTTAGGATTAATGTTTCTTTAAAAGGTTGTTCTTATGCATTTTTGTATGTTAAATGAAATTTCTAGGGAGAACAAGAGGAAAAGGATAAAGAAATCAAGGATCTTTTCCAAATAGAAAGAAAAAGGAAAAGAAACGAGAGAAACTCTGCTAAAATACCTTTATCAGTCATGAATGTCATGATTGAGTTTAAAGTTGCTGCTAAGGAGGATTGCGATCTTAACAGACAGGAAAAACCTGCCATTAATAAACTTAAGAAATTGTCTCTTTTTACCGACGTCCTTTCAGAGTATGTGGTTAATTAATCTTTAATTTTAATTTTTAATATTTAGTTTATTTCAGATTCTTGAGCGTGTAAGAGACTCCCTCATTAAAAAAAAGTTTATAATTTTTATAAATATAGTAACTATGAAAATGGTTTGAGTTCTTTCATAATAAAGAAACTTAATTTTCCAAATCAATAATGTATTTTTTAATATGTTTATTGAAGTGGGTAGAATAATTCTAATAATTTTTTCACCAATTATTTTGCAGGAAACAACAAGAGTTTTTAGATAATGGATTGCTAACTGTATTAAAGAATTGGCTTGAACCACTTCCCGATGGAAGCTTGCCAAATCTAACTATACGCACAAAAGTTTTGAAGATTTTGAATGATGTATATTGAATTTGTAGCAGTATAATATTTTAGGTTAATTATTATTTTTGTCAAGATTATTTAGAATCTCATTTTGTTTTTGTGGTTGTGCAGATGGACCTAGAGCACCATGATAAAAGGGAACATCTAAAGAATAGTGGCATTGGAAATGTATGATTTCTCTAATCTTATGACTAATTTTTTTTTCTTCATAAACCCTAAAATATCCGCTAAAAAATTTGTCATAATTTCAACGTTTTTTTGTGTTGACAGGCAGTCATGTTTTTATCACAATCCGATGAAGAAATTAATTCAAACAGAAAACTAGCCAATGAACTAATTTACAAGTGGGTAAGTAATACAATATTGAATTTTTACTTTATCCTATACTTTAGATATATGTTTATTTATTTATTTATCCTTTTATTAAAAAATGACATTCACTGACTTATTTTTTGCATAATTAATCTCTTTCTTTTATTTAATTGTTTCTTTCTTTACAAGAAAAGTTATGTTTATGTAAATTCTATCTCTTACTTGCAGTGTCGATCCTTATATCATAATAAAAATACAATTTCGTTTAAAAGATCAGAAGCTAAAACACAAGTGACTAAAACACAAGTGAAGAGTCCTCTCTCAGTTCAGCAACTTCAGCAACGCATAAATAAAAAATGGCAGAAGTTGAAGACATCTAGAAAGGAGCAGTTTCAACATGCAAGACCCATGATAAATAATACTTAATATTGTTATCATATTGAAAATATTTTTTATATTAATCTTTTTGTAACTGATTTTAAAAGTTAAATACATGAATGATGACAAAATATATTCAAATGATTTTTTTAATTTTTTATTTTTAAATAAAGTACGTCTACACATCAATATTAAGATTTTTGTAATTGAAACATTGGTCTTGAAAAAAGAATCATGATATATAGTGCACGAAAAATAATAATAGAAAAGATGATAAATAATGAAATCAGAAATGAAGAGAAATATACGAAGACAATGAGGTTGAATTTTAATATCTAATATATAATATAGAATTGTTGGGGTGATCAATGTTTAAAGTGGTTATACCTTTTTTAGCAGTTCATTATTGTCTTATATTTTGTAAAAACAGTTCAAGTTGGTTTTTTTGTCTTACGACGTTAAAAACATAATGATACAATTACTTTTGTGGCCAAAAGTGAATGGAGTGTACAGTTTTGCAATGCACGTTATGTAAATTTTATCAATAAAATTGAATGACCTAGAAAATGTTTAACTAAGGGTTAAATGAAGTTACAAGTAGGTTAAAGTCCATTCACGATTTGGGATTCAAGAATTTTGTGAAAGTGGTCTTCAATTTAGGTACGTGATTCGTTGGAGGTGAAATTGGAAAAATCTTCTTTGCCAGAACTGCAACCTATTTCAACATTCATAATCTCCCTTTCTTCATTCGTTTTCCAATTCAACCACAACAAAAGAGAGAAGGAAACCTACCGCACCCACCTCCATCTTCTTTTCGTGAGGCCACAACAACACCACCTTCACCCACGACTGCACTTTCCTCGCCTTGTCGCTAGCGTCGAGACGGACGTGATTGTCGCGCTGCATCTTTTCCAAGGCACGTCGTTGGCCAGCAGCTCCACCAACGTTACCATTGACCCTTTTTCTCAATTATTGTTCAACCTTCTTTGTCCTCTTTGAATGGGTTTTTTTTTGTTGTGGGTGTTTGAGGTGAAGAAGAAGACAATGATGGGTTAATGGTTGCCAAAATGTTAAGAGAGAGTTGGGGTTTCTGATTTTTTATTAATTGAAAATTGACATTAGGGTTTCTAATTTTGCACATGATTTTGTGAATATCGAATTGGGATTCTGATTGTGGAAATTACAATTGGTGCTTCTGATTTTACACATGATTTTGCACGAACCCTAACCCTTTTCTTTTACCCAATAACTTCAACTTTTAACATTTTGCCAAGTCAATTCACCTCACCTTGTCACACAATCAATGAGTGCATAACTCATTCACTTTTGGCCAAGGAGACAATTAAATCGTTAGTGTTTTTAACGCCGTAAGCCAAAAGGACCAACTTGAACCGTTTTTACAAAAAATATGGGACAATAGTGAACTGTCGAAAAAGAGTAGGACCACTCTGAATACATCGCCCCAAACTAGGAACCAAATGTTGTATTAAACCTTTTTTAATATGTTTCCCTTATTATTTTAAAGCAACTGTAACAATGAAAATGTTCAAAGTTTGTTAAACTGTACCATTTCAAAGTCTTTTCGATTTAACAATTTAGAAAATTGATTTGAGTTTCATTATTATGGATTGTGGATTACAAATTCGGGAATGTTATGTGAGGAATGAAGTCCCACATTGGTGGGAACTTCTAAAAGGTTATGACTTGGTGGCTATAAAAGAAATCCCTTGCCCCCTTTGTTAATCATCCCATTCTCTCCTATTCTCTCATTTCTTGTATTCTCATAATTTTGAGAAGTTTTGTATTAAAAGAGAGAGGTGCTGTAAATTTCTTCCACCAGTATAAAATTTCTATTTTCTCTTCTCTATTTAAGTTGTGTGTGCTTGTGCTGTATGACTGATACCCAACAGTGGTATCAGAGCCCGGTTTGTATTCCGCTGCTATTGTCATTAGAATAGTGTTGGTAAAATTCTGAGTATGCACTGTGGTTGCGGTTTAATCCGATCTTCCGCATCAGAAAAGAGTTATTACTGGAAACGTTTGGTAGTATGAAAGTACTGTCGGGGAAAGTTCTGGCTAGGAAAGATTTGGCACTTAAGAGTGTCCATTTGTGACCCACCTCTCTTTCCTGGGAACTTCTTGGTGTGTTACTTCACGATTTACCTGTGTTGTTCCAGTAGACAATACTATTCATAGTGAGAAGTGCATAAGCTGATATTTTAGAAATTATGACAACAAAATACGAGATAGAGAGGTTCAACGGGAACAATTTCTCATTGTGGAAATTGAAGATAAAGGCAATTTTGAAAAAGGACAATTGCATAACTGCAGTTGAAGGAAAACCCGTAGAATGACAGAGCAGAAGTGGAAAGAAATTGACAACAACGCCATCGCGAATTTGCACCTATCAATGGTAGATTCAGTGTTATCCAGTGTGGCGGAGAAAGAAACAGCAAGGGAGATTTGGGATGCCCTCATAAAATTATATGAGGTGAAGTCTCTTCACACAAGAATATTCTTGAAGAGGAAACTCTACACTCTTCGGATGAGTGAGTCCACAACGGTGACGGACCACATCAACCATCTGAACACTTTGTTTGCCCAACTATCAGCGGCAGATTTCAACATAATTGAAAATGAACGCGCAGAGCTTCTACTACAGAGTTTACCAGACTCGTATGATCAACTCATCATCAATATTACGAATAATAATACTGAAGGCTGTCTACACTTTGAGGATGTTGCCGGAGCAATTCTTGAAGAAGAATCCAGGCGGAGGAACAAAGAAGACATACTAGAAAGTTCAAAGGAAACACAAGCTTTTTTTCCCACACCCACAAGATCAAGCAGAAATGAAAATACCGCAACAAACAGTGAACAAATGAGTGACAAGGAGGAGGGGAAGAAATACCGTAACACGTTCAAAAATGATAAAAAAGGAGGGAGAATGGGAGGAGGGGAGGACGTCCGGAGGGAGAAAGAAGAAAAAATCAAGGGGGTGTTGGGTTTGAGGTGAGATGCGACAGAGGAAATGGTCAAATTTATTTTACTGGGTGAACTTTTTATAAAACCATATGCTTCTGACACTCATAGGTAGACTTAGAGGTATAATTGAAATTAAAACAAAATTGGGAGATGCATGATGAAGTCTGGAAGGTGCAGGGAGAATCGCTCACCTCCATTCTTTTAACACATTAAAAAAAGCTGAGTAATTAAACATCTTTTTAATCTTAATTTAACTATTCAAACAAGATATTGATTTAATATCATCTTATATTTTCAAAATTACCTTATATTTCATATAATATAAAATTTAATATATTTTTAAATTTTTATTAATAAACCATATATATATATAATAATTTTTTTTATCGATTTTTCTACTAACAATAAGTGAAAAACTGAGAATGACATATCTATACAATTGTATTTTTTCTGCATTTGTATACGACTAATATATTTTAATTTATCTATTAGAACATGATATTGATATATTTTTAATATCATCTTTTATTTTCAAATATAATATTTTCAAATTTACCTTATCTTTCAAATCTTTTAAAATTGTCTTATCCTATAGCACAAATATTTTAATATTAAGAAAAAAATAATATCTTTTTAAAATTATCTTATTTATTTAAAGATGAATAGTTAAATATTTTAATATTGATAAATTTTAATATTTTCTCAAAATTATTATACCATATTAAGCTTAAAAAATACATTTTATTTTGATTTATTATGATTATATTATTTAAAGGTAGTTAGGATATATTTTCTAAATCTTTTATCTTTAAAAATCTTATATAGTAAGGTATTTGGCTTAGAGAAGTTTCACTTTAATAAAAAATTCTTTCACTTCAATTAGTAGCTCTGCTTTCAATTTGTGTTCTTACATTTCTTCTTGCATGGAGGTGACGAATATGATTACTAGGAGCAATTATGAGGTATTTTATCATTGATTTGATTTGGAATTGATTTTAGGATTAATGTTTCTATAAAAGGTTGTTCTTATGCATTTTTGTATGTTAAATGAAATTTCTAGGGAGAACAAGAGGAAAAAGATAAAGAAATCAAGGATCTTTTCCAAATAGAAAGAAAAAGGAAAAGAAACGAGAGCAACCTGTTTCAGCATTCATAATCTCCCTTTCTTCATTCGTTTTCCAATTCAACCACGACAAAAGAGAGAAGGAAACCTACCGCACCCACCTCTATCTTCTTTTCGTGAGGCCACAACAACACCACCTTCACCCACGACTGCACTTTCCTCGCCTTGTCGCTAGCGTCGAGACGGACGTGATTGTCGCGCTGCATCTTTTCCAAGGCACGTCGTTGGCCAGCAGCTCCACCAACGTTACCATTGACCCTTTTTTTCAATTATTGTTCAACCTTCTTTGTCCTCTTTGAATGACTTTTTTTTAGTTGTTGTGGGTGTTTGAGGTGAAGAAGAAGACAATGATGGGGTGATGGTTGCCAAAATGTTAAGAGAGAGTTGGGGTTTCTGATTTTTTATTAATTGAAAATTGACATTAGGGTTTCTAATTTTTCACATGATTTTGTGAATTGCGAATTAAGATTCTGATTGTAGAAATTGCAATTGGGGCCTCTGATTTTACACATGATTTTGCACAAACCCTAACCCTTTTCTTTTACCCAATAACTTCAACTTTTAACATTTTGCCAAGTCAATTCACCTCACCTTGTCACACAATCAATGAGTGCACAACTCATTCACTTTTGGCCAGGGAGACAATTAAATTGTTAGTGTTTTTAACGCCGTAAGCCAAAAGGACCAACTTGAACCGTTTTTACAAAAAATATGGGACAATAGTGAACTGTCGAAAGAGAGTAGGACCACTCTGAATACATCGCCCCAAACTAGGAACCAAATGTTGTATTAAACCTTTTTTAATATGTTTCCCTTATTATTTTATAGCAACTGTAACATTGAAAATGTTCAAAGTTTGTTAAATTGTACCATTAGAAATTCTTTTCGATTTAACAATTTAGAAAATTGATTTGAGTTTCATTATTATGGATTGTGGATTACAAATTCAGGAATGTTAGAGGTTAACTTCACTCACACCATTAAAACAAGAAAATTTCTTAATTTTAAATAATGTAATCTCCAATACTACCTTTTATGTTGTTTTTGAATAAAATAATTTAAAAGGTTAATGTATTTATTTGAAGAATATATAATTTTTATACTAAAATAAATTGTTTGGACAAAGTAATTAGAAATAAACTAAAATTAAATTTTTTTGAAAGATATTTTAAATGAATAAAATAGAAGGTTGAGTTGATTCGATTTGAGATAAAGAGTAGAGCGTTTTCGTTTTGAGAGGAAGGTCGAGCAAATTCAACTTGACTTGAAGGTCGAGATAAATTGGTTCAGACTGAAGGTTGACCCGATTTGGTTTAGGTCAAATTCTGAGTTGATTCGACCTAAGATGAATGTTGAGATAAGTCACTCTGGATTGAAAGTTGAGATGTTGTTCGTTGGGTCAAAACTCATGATGAGTTAGTTTGGATCAAAAGTCGTGACGAGTTAGCTTAGATCGAATATCATGATGAGTTGGTTTGGATCGAAAGTCAAGACGAATAAGTTCGAGTTGTAAGTCTTGACAACTAGACTTGAATCTAAGGATGTGACAAGTTGGTCTGACCCAAAGATTAAGATGAGTTATCCTATGTCAAAGGTTAACACGAGTCGTCTCAAGTTATGATTGAGACGAATCAATAGTCAAGACAAATCGTTTCGATACTACGGTTAAGATGACTCGAGATGAGTTAGCCTAAGTCGAAATTTAAGTCAACATAGATTGAATGGTAGAGTCAAGTTATGAAAACATTTTTAAAATAAATTTTTGTTTTAAAAACGAAGTAAAATTACTTTATTCAAACAATAATATTAAAATCTAAGATATTTCAATTATTCAATCCAATAATTTAACTATAAATATTTCAAATTTCATATATTTCAATTTTTTAAAATTGTTAAAATTTATACAAAGTTTAAGCTAAGAAATCTATAAGTTGTTTATAGAATAATTGATAAAATATTATAATTCTAAATTGAGAAAGTGATTTATGAATTTCTTAATTTAAGAATAAAAAATTATTATTCTAAATCATATAATTTAAAATTGAT
This sequence comes from Vigna angularis, assembly GCF_016808095.1. NCBI lineage: Eukaryota > Viridiplantae > Streptophyta > Magnoliopsida > Fabales > Fabaceae > Vigna > Vigna angularis. The sequence continues at coordinate 29,586,643 of NC_068976.1, forward strand.
TAATTTTGGATTGTAGATTATGAAACTCATGCTTAATTAAGCGTGATATAATTTAAAATTTAAATAAATATCTTTTTAATTAATAGCAATACAATTCATAATAAAACACAGATTTGGTTTCATATTTCTATTTCAATTAAAGATTATATAATTTTTTATATAAAATATTTATCCTTTCAATTGTACAATTCATAATTGAAAATATATCTCGGTTTAATTAAATATTTTATAATTTATAATATATATAACATTACATTTCAGTAGTATTAAACTACTTAAGGAATCATCACACATTCAATATTAAAAAAATAATTAACTCAAGAGAACATATAAAATCTAAAAATTATATGTCAATGCATACACTGATTTTTCATGTCAATACATATACTGACTTTACCACTTCATAAAATATCTTCTTGAAATTCTCTCCAATCACTTTATTCATTCATAAAAACTATATCATACCATATTAAGTCTACATTCACACTATAAAAAATTTCATTATAAAACAAATAAGTGTATAATCCAAAGCAAACCACTTCAAACAAACAAGAAATCAGAGAATAAAACATAAAAAAACCACATTAAGGCTTAGACTAACGCATAGTGCTAAACCTTCGTAACAAGGAACACTTGACATTAGAGCTCTCACAATTTTTCTTGCCCAACGAATTAACATGAATTTAGTTCCAAACCTATAGTGATAATTGGCGCTCAACGACATCTTATCACCACTTAGCACCAAACCATTTGCAAAAATGACCACTTAACAGTATAGATTAGCATTCAACGATCTCAAGCATATATTTTAGATAAATAGTATATTTTAGATAACAAAATTGATTAACTGAAATTCTATCTATACTTTTAAACTTTTAATATTAAAATAGTCTTAATATTTAGAATATACTATCACTTCTAATAGACTCCTACCGTGTATAACATATCTGGTTTTAACAAAATATTATATATAATATATAATTAATAACAAACTCAAGTTATTATTTGAAATCGGTCGGTCTAAAGATTTATTGATTTCATAATTTGAAAAAAACTTTGAAAAATCAGTACCTGACACCTCCATAATCAATGTTATTATAAAATAATAAGGGTCACTTAAAAAACTCGGAGTGCATAAAGAAATCATGGAGGTGCGGGAGGCAAAAGGCCCTTCAAAAGCGGAATAGGAGCTAATAAGAATCTCTTCATTACTAGTATTGCTTTCTGTACCTCTACAGTTACTAACTGAAGAAGCGTGTGGGGTTGAGGGGAGGGGTAGAAGAAGAAGACAAAAATAACTTCTTCCCATAAACTGTGTTTCGAAAAGTTCGTTTTGAAATATATTTCATGTACGGGTATTATGAAAAATTCATTTTATAACATATTATACATGTTCTGAAAATTTTATTTCGGAAATCCTATTTTGAAAAGATTATTTGAGAATGATTATTCTGAAATACATTTCACGCTGTGTTCTGAACACTCTGTTCTGAAAATCTTCTTTTGGAATTTTTTTTTTCAAAAGTTTTGTCCCGTAAATCTTGTTTCATAAATTTCAGAAAACTTTTTCCACAAAATTTTCCAAAATATGTATTTCGAAAATCACTTTTACGGAAGATAAAATGGTTATTTTAAAAATTTGAGGGGTGCGTGAAAAACATTGTAAGAGTGACGGAAGTAAAAGCCTTTATTACTTGGCGGTGGCCGATTCATTGGCCGCTTCTTTCTGTAGTTCCCTTTTTTTCTTTCTACAGCCCCCACTGGCTTCGTGAAATTATAATTGTACCCTCTTCGTCTTCTCATTTGTCCAATTCTGTCCAATCCCTGCACTTCTTCTAGTCCCTACACCTCTAATAGAAGCGGAGCACCTCCAACAGTGGCGGAGCTCCTTCAACAGTGGCAGAGCGCCTCTACGAGAACTGGAATCTCGCAGCTAGCGAAGATATATTTCAAAATTCAAAGATACTTTTCAGTGTATATATATATATATATATATATGGGATTGTTAAGGCGCGTACGCCTGTTTTTCAGTTGGTACGTTTTAGCAATGTGTATCGGGTTTTAGTAGACAAAAATATCCTTATATATCATGGATTCTAAGTTTTAAGGTTAAGGGTATTTTAATAATTTTCATTCTCAAAACTAAAAAAGAAACCCACTTACTCACCTCTCTCATTCCTCTCAACCCTTTCTCTTTCATCTTTCTCGCTCCAATCTTTTCTCTTTCATCTCTACTGGAGCCCCAATTGAAAAAATCAAAAATTTCTCTCAACCCTTTCTGTTTCATCTTTCTCACTCCAATCTTTTCTCTGTCATCCCTACTGTAGCCCCAATTGAAAAAATAAAAAAACATTTCTCTCAACCATTTCTCTTTCATCTTTCTCACTTCAATCTTTTCTACGTCATCCATACTGTAGCCCCAATTGAAAAAATCAAAAAACACTTGCCGTTAAACAATCTTACAAAAAAAATGATTTTATAATGAGTTTTCATCTTATAATTTTTGTCTTATCTAATTTTATCCAATTTTCACAAGCATAATTGGTAATTGACCTGGAAAAAATCAGAAATAATCGTTGTTAAACAATTTCTTACAAAAAATGATTTTATAATGAGTTTTTATTTTATAATTTTTGTCTTATCTAATTTTATCTAATTTTCACAAGCATAATGACATCAAAGAAATTGGTAATTGGCCTGGAAAAAAATCACAACAGTCATTGTTAAACAATTTTTTACAAAAAATGACTTTATAATAAGTTTTCATTTTATAATTTTTGTCGTATATAATTTTATGTAATTTTCACAAGCATAATGACATCCAAAAGAATTGATAATTGGCCTGAAGGGTTTTTTTTAGAGATGATGATTCAACATATGCAGATGATGAAAGTAGAGAGGTTAGTGAAGATGGTGAAATTGAAGAGATCTTGAATGAACCTTTGCCTGAAGGTGAATATGTCAATGACTCAACTCTTTACAAAGGCAAATTGTTTAAAGGGAAATGTTTATGATTTTTTCAATTGGAACTATAGTAGGGATGACAGAGAAAAAGTTGGAGTGAAAGAGATGAAAGAGAAAGGATTGAGAGGAATGAGAGAGGTAAGTAAGGGTTTGGGGTTTTTTTTTTTTTTTTTAAGTTTTGAGAATGAAAATTATTAAAATACCCTTAACCTTAAAACTTAGAATCCATGATATATAAGGATATTTTTGTCCACTAAAATCCGGTACACATTGCTAAAATGTACCAACTGAAAAACAGGCGTACGCGGGTTAGCAAACCCTATATATATATATACATATATATATATATATATACATATATATATATATATATATATATACATATATATATATATATATATATATATATATATATTGAAATATAATTTTTTTAAATGTATTTCTAGATTTACAATACCTTTTTTAAATCATTCTGAAATATGCATTTGCATTTTTAAGTTTGAAATAATTATACATAACTAAAAAAAATTGCAGGATTACTTTTTATCTTTTTATTACAATTTTAATAAGAAATAATTTGAGATTTATGAGTTTTATGAAGGTGCAGTAAGATAAAAGGAGGGTGCAGGAACAAAGAGCCCGAGACAGAAACTGAGTTTAGGCCCACTGAAGGAATGGAAGCCCAAGTAGCGGGTGATAGTTAATTGGATGGTGTTAAAAACTGAAAACGAGCAACGACATTGAAGAGCGTGTTTTTTTCGCGTGTTCGCTCTTTCTTACACTCACTCAGATCCCACAGATCTGCTTGCGCTTGGTCTTCTTGGTGTTGTTCATCTTGGTAATTGCGAAGTTTCTGAGTGATTTGGAATTTGCGAAATCAGATCTGGTCTCAGACAATTGCATTTCATTTCAGAGCAATGGAGAAGTCCTGCACTCTGATTGTCCACTTCGACAAGGGCACGCCGGCGCTGGCCAACGAGATCAAGGAGGCGCTCGAGGCAAACGACGTGGCGGCGAAGATCGATGCGCTGAAGAAGGCGATCATGCTCCTCCTCAACGGCGAAACCATTCCACAGCTCTTCATCACCATCATTCGCTACGTCCTCCCCTCCGAGGACCACACCATCCAAAAGCTCCTCCTCCTCTACCTCGAGATCATCGACAAGACCGATTCCAGAGGCAAAGTTCTCCCTGAGATGATCCTAATCTGCCAGAACCTCCGCAACAACCTTCAACACCCCAACGAGTACATCCGCGGTGTCACCCTCCGCTTCCTCTGCCGCCTCAATGAGTCTGAGATCATCGAGCCTCTCATCCCATCCATCCTCTCCAACCTTGAGCACCGCCACCCCTTCGTCCGCCGCAACGCCGTTCTCGCTGTCATGTCCGTCTACAAGCTTCCCCAGGGGGAGCAGCTGCTCGACAGCGCACCGGAGATCGTCGACAAATTCCTCTCCTCCGAACAGGATCCTTCCAGTAAGCGAAACGCGTTTCTTATGCTTTTCTCTTGCGCTCAGGACCGTGCTATCAATTATCTGTTTGCAAACATAGATAGAATTATTGACTGGGGGGAGCAGCTCCAGATGGTGGTGCTGGAGCTGATTAGAAAGGTTTGTCGGAGCAACAAGGGGGAGAAGGGGAAGTATATTAAGATTATTATTGCCCTTTTGAATGCTTCCTCAACTGCTGTTATCTATGAATGTGCTAGCACCCTTGTTTCGCTCTCTTCTGCTCCCACTGCCATTAGGGCTGCTGCTAGCACTTACTGTCAGCTATTGCTTTCTCAGAGTGACAACAATGTTAAGCTCATTGTGCTTGATCGTTTGAACGAGCTCAAGAGTTCCAACAGGGAGATCATGGTGGAGATGGTCATGGATGTCCTTCGGGCTCTTTCCACTCCCAATCATGATATTAGGAGGAAGACCCTCGATATTGCCCTCGAGCTGATAACCCCCAGGAACATTGATGAGGTTGTTATGATGCTTAAAAAAGAGGTAGTTAAGACTCAGAGTGGGGAGCACGAGAAGAACGGGGAATATAGGCAGATGCTGGTCCAGGCTATACATACTTGTGCCATTAAGTTCCCGGAGGTGGCTAGCACTGTTGTGCATCTCTTGATGGACTTCTTGGGGGATACCAATGTCGCTTCTGCCATGGATGTGGTTGTTTTTGTGCGCGAGATCATCGAGACCAACCCCAAGTTGAGGATTTCTATAATCACCAGGCTTTTGGACACTTTCTACCAAATCCGTGCTGCCAGGGTGTGTTCATGTGCGCTCTGGATAATTGGGGAATATTGCCTGTCACTTTCGGAGGTTGAGAGTGGAATTGCAACCATTAAGCAGTGTCTTGGTGATCTTCCGTTTTATACTATTACTGATGAAGGAGATGGTCAGGATTCATCAAAACCCATACAGCAGGTAAACTCCACCACTGTATCTTCTAGGAGGCCTGCCATCCTTGCGGATGGGACCTATGCCACCCAGAGTGCTGCTCTGGAAACAGCCATGTCACCACCTACCCTAGTACAGGGGTCTCTGTCTTCTGTTGGAAACTTGAGATCACTCATTCTCTCGGGCGATTTCTTTCTTGGGGCAGTAGTTGCGTGTACACTCACAAAACTTGTCTTAAGGCTGGAAGAGGTCCAGACTTCAAAAGTTGAAGTTAACAAGGCAACCACACAGGCCTTGTTGATCATTGTTTCAATGCTGCAACTGGGCCAGTCTTCAGCTCTTCCGCATCCAATTGATAATGATTCTTATGACAGGATTGTTCTCTGCATTAGGTTGCTGTGCAATACGGGTGATGAGATAAGGAAGATATGGCTGCAATCTTGCAGACAGAGCTTTGTGAAAATGCTTGCAGATAAGCAGCGTCGTGAGACTGAGGAGATTAAGGCGAAGGCTCAAATCTCTAATGCACAGCCTGATGATCTTATTGATTTTTACCATCTGAAGAGCAGAAAGGTATGGTAGCTGCCTTTATTTTCTCTTCTTTTAAGAAGGTTATAGCTGAATTACTTTTTTTTATTATAATCCCTGAGTTCTTCATTTTTCATGATGTTATCATTGTTATATTTATGCAATTATTAAGTTGTGATAAAATGCATTGCAACATTGCAACGTCATTGCAACGTTTGTTACTAGTCAACGTCATTGCAACATTTTTTAATGTGCGGATATACTAGCTCTTCTGATGTTTCTTCTAATGTACATTCTTTGTATCCTTTTGTTCTAAATTCTTCAGGGTATGAGCCAACTTGAGCTGGAAGATGAAGTTCAAGATGATCTCAAACGTGCTACTGGAGAGTTTACAAAGGATGGAGATGACGCAAATAAGCTCAATCGCATTCTTCAGCTGACTGGATTCAGTGATCCTGTTTATGCTGAAGCATATGTAACAGTGCATCACTATGACATCGTACTTGATGTTACTGTCATCAACCGAACCAAGGAAACTCTTCAGAATCTCTGTTTGGAGTTGGCAACCATGGGTGATCTCAAACTTGTTGAGCGTCCACAAAACTATACTCTGGCTCCAGAATCGAGCAAACAGATTAAGGCCAACATTAAGGTTTCATCAACTGAAACAGGAGTTATATTTGGTAACATAGTTTATGAGACATCTTCTAATGTTCTGGAGAGAACAGTTATTGTTCTAAATGATATCCACATTGATATCATGGATTACATTTCTCCTGCATCTTGTGCTGATGTGGCATTCAGAACTATGTGGGCTGAGTTTGAATGGGAAAACAAGGTACGTATCTTTTCTCTTTCTCTCATATCAAATTCTTTTAACCAAATGGTAAAAAAGCATGGGGCTACTTTTTTTGCCCATAGCAACCCCACTTCCATTATAACAGGTTGTGAGAGAGTTACCTTTCTGTAACTTCTGAGGTTATAGTCATATAATACTCTTTTAACTAGTCATGGAATATTCTTTTAATTAGTTTTGAATGTGTCTTGTCTACAGAATTTTCATTCATGGTTAGCATCTTGACTGTTGAGATAATGATATTTTGATGAAGTTCATTTATTTATATTAATACTTTTCATGGTTATTGTCAATGGTAGTTAGGTTGAAAGTTTGATAAGAACTTTTCTTTGCTGGTTACATTTGGTAATAATAAGATGATACTTTATAAGGAAACACACCATTTGATTAAGCTCCTAGACGTAGGTTATTTGTGAAGGATTTGAATACTTTATTAGAATTTCTATGTTTGATTCTGCATCCTCTCATTGTGCTTAAATGTAACATGCTGAATAATTATATTAATTTCTCTAATGAGTGTGTTACCCTTCCATTATATTCCATTTTAGTATGAATTAGCATGATAATGACACGTGATAACAAATGAGTAGTTTATACTGTTGCTTCTGTAGTTCGGCTCTTGTAGGTGATCTGGGGTGGGGGTTTTGTACTTTCCATTTCATTTTAGTGAGGCGCCATTTTTGAATTTTCTTTAGTTTCTTAGCTTGGGTGGCAACTATAACCTATGATTCTGCTATGTCGAGTATCCCACTGTGAAATGTAATTTAGGATAATTTATACAATTTAGTAGACGGGTATAATATTAAAATATCAAAGAAATTCTTTTAAAAAATATATTCATTCATGGAAAAATTGTAGTAATATGTAATCACTCTCTAAGTCACAATTATTAAATAGATTGGGGTTAAGTAATTTTTTAACCCTGTAAAATTTCTAGTCCCTAAAAATTGTTTTGTCCATGGTTATTTTTATTTATGGCTATATGGTTATTAGTCCCTGGTAGTGGCTAAAAGTTGGCAACAAAATAGCAAACATCTAAGGACACAGGGAAAATAATTGATGGATAAAATAAATCGTGAGACTAAAATTGAGCAAAATGAAAAGAAGGGCTGAAACTAAAAATCTAAATTTTTATAGGGATCTAAAATTGTTTAACCTTGTAAAATATAACAACTTCAGCTTAGTGAAACATATCTCTATCCAACACAGCAATATCTGACACTATAATAAAGCTGTTTTCTTTAAGCCGGAGTTACTGAAATGTAACCATACAAGATGCAGAAGTTAGACAAAGAAACATTATGTCTAAAAAATGTATGTAAAAGACTTAATATTAAGTAAACATAAACATGAAATATTAAAGGAAATACAATAAATCAGGTTAACAAAGTGCTGTTATGCTTAACACTGTAAACATTGAACGAAAGGAGATGGAGAACGAAGTTTCAGAAGCTGCTTCCTAAAATTTGTAAAGAAGTTAGAATTAGGCGAGTTTCTTTCCAATTTGGATCTGTCTTACCTGATTGGAGGGCGGTCATTGTGTGTCCTATTGGGATAACAGTCATGCAATTCATCCTGAAATGTATAAATCACAGATGGAAGGATGGCTTTGGATTATCTCGTGTCGCCATATGCAGCCAAACTGCTTGAAAGAAAAAAAACCATAATCACGAGTTCATACTGCACCCACCTCATTCATGTTTCTAAATATACTTATTTATTATACAGATATGATGCCAAAACTGCCATATCTGTGGGTGGTAAGCACAAATGTGATAGGGATTCATGTACTCAGGCAATGTATTTCTGTATTAACTGGATGATATTTATGATTCGCTGTTAATGAATTTTGCGTTTTAGGTTGCTGTAAATACAGTATTACAAGATGAGAGGGAGTTCCTGACCCACATTATCAAGTCTACAAATATGAAGTGCCTGACTCCACCGTAAGTTCTCTGACTCTGTTGAGGCCCTTTTGTAGACATAATTTTACGCACACAATATTATCTCTACCTTAACATACCCGAAGAGGTAAAACTTCTGACAATTTTGCTTTTCCTACGAAGAATGTTTTCAAATTAAATAAACAAGCATGTCTAAAAATTTTGAAATATTTTTCTTGAAAAATTTGCTAATTAATATTTTTTTCAGTCTCTAAACCTTTTAGGATTTCTATTTTTGCTCCTGAACATTTTTTAAACGCATCTAATGCCCTTGTCCTTTTCCATCCTTACTATTAGTCCTTCAACATTTTTCTAAGAACGAAAAGGAAGATACATGACTAAATTAGTCCAAATAAATTCGAACATTGAAAGGATCAGAAGCTTGACTGTTATATCAAACTATCAGTTGCCATAGAGGCCTTTTGAATAAGAAATAATTAATTGTCTTTTGAATCCCGAATTCTTTTATAATTTCTACAAATCCAATTAAAAATTTCTTATTAAGTGTTTGTGTAAGTTGATAGTTTGATTGTGTAAACAGTCAAGCTTGACAGATTTTTTTTTTTCAAATGCTGATTTTTTGTGCATCTTCATTTTGTTGCTCTACTTCTAATCTATATCTTCATATCTGAAACATCAATAATTGTGAGACAGTATTAGGTTCAGCGATTCATGTTACTTACCAGTCGACGTTGCTATTTATATGTTGATTAGATGGGAGGTTCCATATAATAATTTGATCATCATCTCCTGTTATTTAGATCTGCTTTGGAAGGGGAGTGTGGTTTCCTTGCTGCAAACCTTTATGCTAAGAGTGTTTTTGGGGAAGATGCTTTGGTGAATGTGAGCATTGAGAAGCAAGCAGATGGCAAGTTGAGTGGATACATCAGAATAAGAAGTAAAACTCAGGGAATTGCCCTCAGTCTTGGAGATAAGATAACTTTGAAACAGAAGGGAACCGCTTAATAGGAGCAAATGTCCACTTTTCTATTCTATGCTGTTTCCCAGCTTGTATGTCCATCAACATTGTGTAGCTTCCGGTGGCAGCTCTCACTTCAAGCCAAATTATTGCTTCAAATTATGTACCTTTTGGTGGCTGCCCTCTTTGTTAGTATTAATTTTTTTCCCTTTGAATTTCCAATTTTGTTTGTATTCTTTCTTTGGATCCCATATTTTATTTTTCTACACATGGGGACGGACACCGTATATTGATATGAGAATCATTCTAGTAACTGTTTGTTCTGGTTGACCTTACATACATATGTGCTTATGTCTTAGAATAATAATCATTACTCATAAATTGTAGTTTCTGTCCTTTGTTGATCTTTTTGATACTTTTAGATTCTAGGTTTCCCTTCTTCCCCGGTTTCCTTTATTTTCTGTTTCATACATTTTCTTCCTATGTCATGGTTATTTTGTCATTGCCCTCCTTGATCAGTTTAGAAACTGTAAGTGTATAACATTACGAATGAGTTAAAACTACCTGCTAACCAAGAGTTCGGAGATATATGCCCGTTTGACTCAGTCTGTGTAGAGTTTACTGTAGCACAAATCTGCAACTGCTCAATTCCTTTTTATTTATTTATTTATTATGTTTTGTTTCGTTGTGTCGGAAGATGAAGATATTGACCGGGCCTTGTTACTTTTGGGTACAGGACATATGCAGACGTTGATTTTCTGTGCTTGAAAAAATAAAAAATGAAAATATGAAAAATCACTAATATACTTTGTATTATTAAAATTGAACCATCATTATCTTGTCGGTTTCTAGGTAACTTGTGGAACTGAAGAATCTCTCTATTTGACCTTCATGATCCCTCTATATTATTATCATTGATTTAATTATTCTCTTTTTCTCAATAAATTTTAAACAACATTTCTATTACCTTTAAAACTTGCGAGAATAAAAGCCATAAAGTAATGTATCTAGAAAGAGTAAATCAAAGTGACATTTGTAAGTGTAAGCAAGGATAGATAACTTGAAAAGGATTAATTTTGATTGACATTAATAATTTTTCATGCAACAATTATTCATTACTCTCTTTAGGAAATTCATGACAATTTAACTTAAATTGTATCCCATGCTCGAACTTTTTTTATTTAATTTTTTTTCTAGATTATGGTTGTTGATACTTGAAGGTATTCGTGTTAATTACAATCTCTAGTTTAAACAATTATTAAAACAATGGTATTTATTTATTAACATACTTTTCCTTTTTTTATCTCAGTAAAATGTAATAATAATAATTATTTTACTATTGAAAACTCGCAATAGTTAATTAAACCTAGTTTTTCTTTCACTTAAAAATCATTGATGATTCTTATTCTTTACTATATTTTATGTTATTTATCATTAGTGTTTAATTTAAGTCGGGGATACTTGTTAAACAAATATTATTAACTTTTTAATAAATGTTTACTTTTTACTTTAGTCCAATAAATATTTTTTTTACTTTTTTGTCGATCCTCCTTATGTTATGTTATTTTATTATTATTATTATTATTATTATTATTATTGCAAAAATGTTATTTTTTCATTTTAGTCCCTTTAAAAATCTAGAGTAATCAATTAATGTTAGTGGTCAATTTAAAATAAAATGAAAGATTAAAATCAATAGTAAGTTAAACAATGAATCAAACTTTTGACCTGGACCGAGTTGTCTTTGGTAATCAAACTAGTGTACGTGTAAAATAAGAACAACTTGGTCACATGTTTGCTTTATCACTGCGAGATCTGCTTCAAGATTATTACAAGAGAAATTAAACTCGACGATAGCAATTGAGTGCAGAAAAAATAAGAATTCGGTTTTAAGTTTTAGGCTGATCGTTGAGGCAGTTGAAGGAAGAAGAGTTAGAGTAGCTGGTATTGCGTCAAATGAAACATGAAAGCTAGGATTGACTAACACAAAACAAGATGAGGAATGAATAATAAACAATGGCTTGAGAAATTAGTTGTGCATATGGTGCCCTAATTCAAGGAAGTTCTACCACCGGGTGGTTGACATTACAGAGATTTTTTGTATTGTAAGTGAAGTTAGCCTTAACTCCCTTTTACTTTGTTTGTTGAGTTTGGTGAAGAGATGTGAGTGGGACGATGAACAAGAAACCAACAAATATTATCTTTTTCATTGGACCAAACTTTTATGTTTAGTTGTAAATCTAAAAGCCAAACTAGTAATCATTTCGAGTCAGCACTTGATTTGCCATTGATATGGAGAACAAGGAGAATCTTGAAGCAGCCAGAAAGTGTTTGACAACTAGTTTGGAAACATCAAGCGCCCTTGCCTCTGCACTAGATGAATCTGGGTCGAGATTGGAGCTACTTAACCAGAGATATCTGGCTTTGCAAGCTTCCCTTAGACCCATCTCAATGCAAAAGTGCTCATTTGTCAACATTGAGCACGGTATAGACAGTGTTCTATGTTCTGCTGCTGCACTCCTTAAGGTTCTTGACTCTGTTCATCGGTTGGAGCAATCTCTCTTAACAGATCCCTCTTCTGATCTACACACATATGTCTCAGATACAAAGAAGCTTGAGGAAGCACTGAAGCTTCTTAGTGACAGTTGCAGGTTGACAGTTGGCTGGATGAAAGACATTTATGAGCTCTTTCAAGACAAAGCAATAACCAATGAGCTTTGCTTGTTGAAGGTGAAGAAATATCTCAGAATATTGCAAGAATTGCAGGTCAAGGAGGAAGGTGCTCGTCTTGATGAAGGCCTTCTTAGTACTGCTTTTGACAAACTAGAGCTCGAGTTCCACAGGCTTCTGACAGCAAACTCCGTGCCTCTTCCTTTGGTTTCATTGGCATCACCACACACTGGCCAGAAAACCAGTATTGCCAAACATATTTTGCCATTGACAAGTTCTTTGGCAGGGAAGTTGCATTCCATCACACAGAGATTAAATGCTAATGGCAGGCTACACAAGTGCCAATCCATATATGTTGAAGTTCGAGGCATGAATGCTCGGAGAAGTTTGAAGACTTTAGATTTGAGTTACTTGGATATTCCAACAACTGAAATTGAGGCTGTCCAGTCTATAGAGAGTTACATAGACCAATGGGGCTACCATTTAGAGTTGTTTGCTAAGCAACTGCTTGAGATTGAGTGGAGGTTTTCTGCTATTGTCTTTGAGAAAATTGGTCCAGAAGCATGCATGGGGTGTTTTGCAAAGATTGCCATTGAATCAGGAATTTTTTCTTTTATTCGATTTGGAAAGATGGTTACTGAGAGGAAAAATGACCCCTTCAAATTGTTGAACCTGCTGTCGATATTCAGGGTCTTAAATGATCTGAGGCTAAAATTCAACCAACTCTTCAGTGCGAAAGCATGTAAAGAAATTAGAACTGTGATAGAGGATCTTATAAAAAAAGTTGTCAATGGTGCCAATGAGATATTCTGGCAACTTCCAGCACAAGTGAAGTTGCAAAGGCCAACTTCTCCTCCCCCAGATGGCAGCGTTCCCAGGCTGGTGAGCTTTGTGACGGATTACTGCAATCAACTGCTTGGGGATGCTTATAGGCCACATTTGACACAGGTTGTGAGAATACATCTTAGTTGGAGAAAGGAAGCCTACGAAGAGGGTATCGTTTTGTGCCAAATGTATAACGCAATTAAGGAGGTTGCGGTTAATTTGGATGCTTGGTCGAAGACCTATGAAGATATCACCCTGTCCTACCTTTTTATGATGAATAATCACTGTCATTTCTGCAATTTGAGGGGTACTGTACTTGGAAATATGATGGGGGATTCTTGGTTAAGAGCACACGAACAATATAGGGACTATTATGCAGCACTTTATTTGAGGAACAGTTGGGGAAAGCTTCTGTCTATTCTTGTAGTACAAAAGGACATGCTTTCACCCTCCAGTGCAAGTGTGACATGCCAAGACTTGGCAAAGAGACTAACTGCTTTTAATCTAGCTTTTGAGGAAGGATACAAGAAGCAATCTGATTGGGTAATCTCCGATGAGATCCTACGGGAAAATGTATGCAAGCATTTGACCAAAGGTATTATACCAATCTACAGGGCCTATGTCAAAAACTATTGTTTGACAACTGAAAATGATGCTAAGGTTGACAAACTTATGAAATACTCAGCAGAGAGTTTGGAGAACAAGATTACGTCTCTGTTTCAGACCAAGCAGAGGAAGGGTAGTAGCATTAAACAGGCAGACTTAATTAGTAAAATAAAATATCTCAGTCATCAATTTCGCTCAACTCTAGCAGCTATATGATTTCTTTTCCTTGTACTTGCCAGAATGAATGTTAATGTACTCTATGGTAATGTGTATGTACAAAGTTCCAAACCGTTTGCAAGTAGACCTTCACTGTTACTTGTATGTTATCACTGTTACAGCTTAATTAATTACTTTCAATAAAAATGACTGACTTTGGTAACTATGTTATCTTTTGGCTTTGCAAATTTGGCTGTTCCATCTTTTTCAAAAAAAAGGGTAGACATAGACAAGACTTATTTACTTATTTACATGAATAAATGCTTCTCAAGAAATTAGATATATAAATTTATTTAGCCAGCAAATGTCTGTATACTGCTGGTAAAATAAATGTAACGATTATAGATATATGAGTTTATTAATGAATACGCAAACGCCTATTTTAGTCCATTCGACCTAGATTTGGTCTCAAAATCATGGCCTATTGAGGATATTCAACCTGAGTTTTGAAACACAATGGTAGATGCAATGGAGCAGGCTATTGAATGAAGGTGCGACAAACATTGTCATATTATTCTTTGAAAAACAAGCTAGGATGGATGATGTTTGACAAAGATTGAAGAATTGGTACGTGGGTTACAGCAAAGAGGACCTGACTGGCTTCAACTCTTTAACCTTTGGAAAGTGTGGATGTTGGAAGTTTCTTTCAACCTCCCAAGCGAGTTGTGACATACAATTAAACGTAGACTTGGCACCTTTTTCATCCGTGACTTCTCTAGGGAAGGGAATGCGGACCTCAAACACGCCTCTGTGAGGGGACGACAACCGCATGTCAAAACCCAAGCGATCAACCCATATCATCTTTGCCTCCGAAACCTTCCAAATCCATTCAAAGTCAACACAAGCAATGCGTTTTGGTTTTGGATGACATTATTTAAAAGACAAATAAACGTAGATAGAGGAGTGTTGGTGACAAACCAAGAAATCCAAATCAACGTAGACATTGCAGAAGCGAGTAATGTCTTCCATGTTGTTGGTGTTGATCTCAGTTACTAAGTTGTGTGCAGAGTCTCGAAGAGGATCCGGTTGAGCATTGCTGTAATCTGAAGAGGTTACCCAAACACCATCCTACAGTTGCAATGCAAATCATCATTCGCGAGCATAAGAGTCTAAAGGGCTGATGGGAAGATTTCTTCCCAATAGTTAGAATTAAACTATGCAAAGGTTAATTAGTAAAAACTATATCATAACTTCTGTAGAAGATGATTTTAACTTATGGAGAAGTTTATTTGATCTTTCTTCTTATTTTCTTCTGAGAAGTGTTCACGAAGAGAATCACCCAAGCAGGTCTACTTAAGTTCCATTTCAAGGTTAGATCAAGGTTAGGTAATGAGTTCTACCTCCTGAATGTCTTCCAATTGCAGTACCCGATCCACAGCAATAATGTAAATAGAATCTTGATCCACTTCTTCTCCAAACCTCTTCCTCCACACAGAAACAAAACGCTGCATATACACATGCACACAAAGTGATGAACTTTTATTCATGATCATGATCCTGATTTAATTTGACAGGGAACTTAACTAAAACTAGCGAGTTACACTTACCTTTGGATCCTGTGGTTTGGTAAGAGTTCCTTGAACAGTGCATTGAGGAGTGCGCAATCCGAATTGTTCAAACTGATAAACAAACACAGACATGAAAAAAACTTATCGAATAGATAAATTAGCAGTGGGACAGATAGAGAAAGAGATGGAAAATGAGGTACCTGAACATGAAGAGAAGAGGGGATGTTAGTGTTATCACTGGAATTGAAGCAGAACAAGGGAGTACCATGTTCGGGTTCCACCGCGAATCGAACCCCAGTGCCCAGAGGCAAACCCTCTTCGGTCAACGTACATAGCGTCCCCACCTTAGCCAACTCCATCAGGGTTCTCGACACCTCCGCCGGAAACGGCTTCGTTTGGCTCTCACTCTTCACTTCCAATTGGGCCGTCGACGCCGCCGCCACCGAGCATTTTGGGCCTCCATTCCTCCTTCTCAACCAAACAGAGCCACTTCTCTTGGTTGCGCTTGCGGGTGCAAGTTTCACCCGTGGACACGCTGCACCGAATTGCCTCGTTTGAATTTGAAGCAGCATTTCTTCAGATAGATCGCAGACACTCTCAGTGCTAAAGTAGAAAAGCACGTAAAAAGGATAAGAAGAAAGGACCTCAATATGTCGTTTTTCTAGCACAGTAACTAAACGACACTTCGTTTTGGTGCGTTTTTATTTATCCACAAACCCCTGACGCAGCGTGCTGGCGTTTAGACTTTGATGGCAGGAACAGCGGCGACACTCACGTTGACACCACCGAGATGGTGGCGGCAGCATCATCACCCTCCGATTCCTTGTTCCTTTTCCTGCCGAATGCTTCCACGGTCGAGAGGTGCGTTGGTGCATCACTTGACAGTTTTACCTTAAACCCTAAACTGAACTGAAATTAATTGTGTTGAATTAATTTGTATTGCATTTTGTAGGTTTGCGATTGTACAGAAATGGGGTTTTAGGTGCTACTTGTGGGGTTGGTTCTCGAAGCAATCAATTGAATGTGTCACCTTGGGATGATAAACCCTTTCGAATTCTTCCAAGTGGTAAAAAGACTTACTTGGATGAACAAGACGTTGTGACATTCATTGATCCTCCTAAGGGCTTGATTCCTTTGGACCCATCTTCCTATAATCCCTCTGCATACCTATGGTAACTCATACATGCATGCTACAGCTTTAATTCTTATTCTCTCTCAGTTACAGTTACACACCCACTCTGTATGTTCAGGAAAAAGATTGAAGATATTCCTGAGGAAAGGCGACATCGACTACTGCGATTGTTAAAACCTAGGTATTTTCACTCCTTATTTTTCTTTCCTTCTAATGCTTTTGTTCTGCATTTACAGTGCCTAACACTGGTAATTTTTGCGCAGGCTTGTGTCAATGGCTTGGCAGATAGCTGGTACACGGTATGAGGATCCCAAGTTGGTGAAGAAAAGTGCATCTACACTGTTGTCCAGCTCTAACAGTGATGATGTTGTGGTTGAATATTATAACTGCAGAACAAGTGGAGGTTAGTGAACTGATTTGATCATCGTTGTTGTTTGGGAGTTGTCTAGGTTAGATTAAATATCACACAATGAATGAATGCATTTTGTTTCCTATTGCCCCATTCTTTTCTCACGTCCACATGTAGGGATGGACTACTTTGCTTCCTAATACTATGCACAGTTCAATCCTAGTGCTCAAAATCTCTTCCCTCTTCGTATATGTATATGATTTTTCCTACTTCAGTTTACTGGATTCTTAAATACATTTCATTTGAATTAGGAAATGTTTATTTTCCTGTAAATTTGACCTGCTTTCTTTCGTGTTCCAATACTAATGCTGCCCTCAACGTGTCTTTTTGACTTTTAGCATCTTGAAGTTTGAAAACTAATGTCAATGTTAAACTTTTGTTACATAGGACCAACGATAATTTCCTGGATAAATTCCTTTAGAAAGGTAAATTTATCATCTCCTTATTACCTTTTTGCTCTTGTACACAAAGTAGTTACTACTTTCATTTGAAGAATTGGCTCTTTTGACACTTTTGAAGGCCATATTTACCTGCAAGGATGGAGAGGCCTACGGGCGAATCATAAGTAAGTTTCTCTGTTTTTGGCATAGAATGGCATGGATACCTTTACACAATTAATAATTTTAGTGAAATATATGCTCGTCAATCTTAAATGTAGTGGCACTTTGTGAAATATGCACATCAAGGTTGTATTGTTAGTCTAATTGTGAATGCACAGTGAAGTCCAACTACATAACATGTGGGTAAAAGAATAATTCAACTATATACTTATATATGTTTTACCTGAATACTAGCACATAATCCAAATTTCTGAATCATTGGAAGATGGGCATTTCGTTATTGTTGTTAGAAAAATTGAAAAAATAAATAGTGACAACATAAGTCTATAATCACTAGTCTGGCCACACTTCGGGCTCATTGGCTAATGTAATAAAATGGGGAAATTTGGAAGAAGAAAGAGAGGAGAACATAGAAGTATAACCATAAATATGACCAAAAGCACCTAAATCAAGAATCCATGAATTTTTTACTTTTCATGGTTTGAGAAATGCAAGTTAATGATAGGACGGACTGCGTAGAAGATTGTGCTTGGTTGCTGGATTGTAATTTAGATATGCATAACCTTATTTTATAATTAAAATTGTTTAACATAACATTATTTGGATAATGTGAATTTAAATTAATTGTAGGTGGAGGTTTGACCTTGGGTTTTTAAATTAGTAAAATTTGAACTAGACGGAATAATCTTGTATTCATTGGTAAATCTCATTTATCTCTACTAGCTACTACAAAAATAATTTAAACTTTTAAAACAAAATAATTACATGAAAACCAAAGGGTACATGAGATATGTTTGTGTATTAATTTATCTTTTGTATTATTCAATTTATTTATATGATATGCGTTCTCTCTTCATTTCATGTTTATTGTTTCTCTTAATAAAAATGATAATTTTTTTCAGAAACATATATAGATAATTTCTCCATGTGGATAGTTCTGTGCTTTGATATAAGTCACGTTCCCTGTTCTATAATGGATCACAAATGTCCAAAATAATATTGTGAGCTTTAGAGGGCAAGGTTCATCACTCCTAATACTTCCAGAACAACGACAATATCTCTAAGGAGCCCTGAACCATTATGTTCACAATTTCTGTAACTACTGCTCATGCTAACCCACTATGTTCTATGTTACTATTAGTCCCTTTTTGGCAATATTGTAATTGAGATGTGTATTAATAGCAATTTATAATATATATATATATATATATATATATATATATATATATATTGGTGCATATTATTATGACTGTTATTGAATTGTACAACATTCATAAAGCTGCTTTTTGGGTGTATTGAGTGTTATAGGATATAACTTTTCCTTGTAATGCACTATTCCCTTTTTCATATGTATAAAACATAGATCAGTTGAGTATGTAACAGTAACTCAATGATTTTTTATCATATCCAAATTCAAATATTATGTTTATATAGTTTCTTGATTGTTCATATTGTTTAGATAGACTACACTTAGTCACCCACATTTCGCATGCAGCAGGATAGTGATAGAAGTAATTTATTCTTCTTCTCGTACACAATACTTCAAATTGATCCATAATATTGAATTTATACGCTTTTTCTTTTCACCAAGGTTGAAACCGTGAAAATAAGTTTATATATGGATGTCCATCAGTAGATCGAAAAATACTGTACATGTCCATTTTCATAGTTTGTTTACATCTTTACCTGTTTAGTGGTCACTCTGTTGGTTGTTAAATCATGATTTCTGAGCCTTAATCCTTCAATAATCTGTATAGACATATACAAGAAGAATGAATTGGTTGTATAATCTTGCTGTTTTTCTTTAAGATGTTGATATAATTGTGATTTAATCAAGGACTCTTGATGAATTCATTTCTGGGGCCTGGTTTTGTTTTTTTCTTTTATGTTTTTGTGATTCATTGTTTTAAGCTTAAATCTTGGTTGTCCTTAATATTAACTTATATATTTTTAATTCCTCAACTTCACAGGTGGATCACTTTTGGCTGCAGTTGCAGACTCCTTCTCCCCTTTGTATTTTGCGGTGAGACAACTTAAGGAAGTGATGGCAACTGAACAGCCATGCGATTTAGCATATGAATTTGGGGATGGACTATATGATATCAAAGAGCTCCCATCAGGTTTTCCAAGACCAGGTAGCAACTTATTTCTTTTGTAAAGAGATAGTCTCAGTTCTGAAAGTACACATGTTACATTTTTTAAAGAATTTGTATTGCTTCTATATGTTAAAATTTAAGTTTTTGCGATAGATGTCTGCATTATTTTCTATATACCTCTTCATTGGTTTTCCTTGTAATACACTAGAAGCAAGCTGGGTGATCATGTCATTTTTCAAAGTCCTCTTATGCCCCAATTTTATTGGCTTTTGTTTATGCAGCTAAGCATCCTTATCCTCTCAACGATCAAATTGTTATGTATGTTCGCCATCTAGGACCTGGGGTCTCAGTTGGGCAAGCATGGCAAGAGGGTACTAAACTGGAGCAAGTCCCACGAAAGCTATGCGGGGAGATTTTAATGGTGAAGAATTACACATCATTACAAGAAAACCAATGAAGATAGTGGTTATGCTCCCTTGGAGTTAAAACGACTCTTCGGTTAACAGTTATTTACATATCAATGATGTGCAAACAGACAAGTTTCTAAGGCATATATGACGGAAGTATGACTCATGTCCACGTTTGCAGTTTTTGTACAGAACTCATTGCAGAAGTAGTCAAGAGAATAGTACGTTAGATGCAATGTCACATGTTTGGCTGAGACAAGGTGAAATGAGAAGTTACTGCTACATTCTCAGCAGAGCAATGTTTAATATCCTCATTCAAACTCAAGATAGCTTGAACTTCATACACATTAAATATTTCGGTTGAAATACTGTTTTCTTTTGTAACATCCAAGCATAGTACGTCCTCACATGTGATGTCGCGTAGAAGAAAAATTGCATTTCCCTTTCCTCAACTAAAAAGTTTTAATTACAGGGTACAACACATTTTTTTTATGTCTGCCTTGAGTTGAATGAGCTATCATATGAATTAAAAACTGTTGATAGATGACTTTTGACTGCTTAATAAATTGTTTCAAGAAACCTCGAGCGAACGTGATTCACACGAACCAGTAACACAAACATACGGTGTAAAATTTAAATGCCTAAATGGTGAAATGTCTTTTCTCCTTGTTTTTTTCAAGGTCGTAATTGTCGGTGGAGAATGAGTGCATAGGACACTTGGAGATAGAGGGAGAGGGACACTGCTTTTGGCAATACGGGCCAAGCTTGGTGTCACCTTTAATGAAGGGTCCAAAGATTGCACGGTTATGGCAGCATTACAGTAACGTCCAAGGATCGTTCAGTATGGCGCCATGGCCGTCTATTCCACTCAATCCTATATCATAAAAAGACAACTTTCTTAAAACATATTCTTACAAGACTCAAGCTTTTTCCATAACCAATTCTCTGTCAACCTTACTCTGGTATTATTATATGCTGCTAGAGTCTTGTGGGTCCAATGTTAAGCACTGCATAAACCAAATATCTTGTAATTTTCACTCTTTCTTTTAATACAATGAAGAAATATCGAGGAATGTTTTATATGATTGTTGTTGGAAGATTCATGTCAACCACATATAAAACTAAATTATAATATATAATTAAATACAAACTTTAATTTACACACTAGTTTGATAAGATTGAATTAGATTTAAAATCTATTTTTTAATAATTAGTATTTGTGTTAAACATTAAATATAGAAAATAATAATAATTTAGTAACAAAAGTTACTGATTTTTTGTTCATCCTTCTTATTATAAAGTTAATTTTGATTTAAAGTTTTAGTACTTAAGAATTGGATTTGTGTTAGATATTAAATATATATAAAAAGTAATAATTTGGTAATGAAAGTTACTGGTTTTTGTTCATCCTTCTTAGTTAGATATGCTATCTTCTTTGTTCCTCCTCTGCATATCAGAAAATTGAGGTTTGCACTTTACTACAATTAGGTTGAGGAAAGCACACGAGCACTGATTCTCCCTTATCTATTACTGTATGCTTTGAGCGTTGATTATGAATCAGGTGAGATAGATGAACACGGTCAACAGCACAGAACCAAAAGATGGTAAGTAGCTTTTTGTCGAATGTCCTGTCAATAAACATCTCGCACTCCTTTCCTACGACCTATATGGAATGAAAGAAATGTTTGCCCAAACAAATCTTTCTTACAAAAAAGAAAGATTTATGACAGCTGAAAACTCACTTCGGTTTAATGCACCAAAAGAAAAATGAAAATCTTAAAAAACATTAGACTGAGACCAAGAAAAAGGATTCTTTACTTGAAAAAAGTATAATGGTTTTATTTTTCCTGTCATAAAAATCTCAGAAGAAGATAGGTGGGGGTGTCTTTATTTTCTTTTGCATCCCAAAAAACAGCAGTAAGATCAAAGATCGAATGACATAAAAACAAATATGAAATGTACTTCTTATGTCAGAGATGGAAAGGTGAAAGTAAAAGTACACTGAGTGTTAGTTGGTGAAGTGGCCAGATCATGTAAACCAGTAGTACTATTCAAAATTTTATTGAGAGGAAAGACTTTCTCTTTTAAATTCGTTTAGAATCTTGGCTACAATCTCATAGTAAAGTGCTGAAGAAAGAGCATGTTTGTTATGATGGATTCAGGACTTAAGTATTTCAAAAGCATAAAAAAAATGCTTTGTTGAGACAGCAGGGTCCACCAGCCTTCCTGAGAGGTATGTGCACATGTGCCCTACAATTATTGAAATGGCGATTGACATGGTCGAATTTGGGAGTTAAGTATGACCTAAATTATCTTTTTGGTTATGTTAAAGCTTCAATTAAAACAAATGGGTCCATGTGGGACACTAACACGATTCTCATCCCTGTCCAAATCCAAGCTCCAAAATCCTCACTAATTAAAACATTCCCCTGCCGACACTATTTTATTTTTTTTTACCATTCTAAAACTACTTTCAGCATTTAACTCAAAAACAATCATTATATACATACTAAATAGTCACCATAGCATGAATAAACAAGGTGCATATTGGTAGTAAGGTAAGTTGAACTCCCTGATGTTTTTGAAGCATAAAATGTGTACTTTTGTGGTGATTTCACCAATGCGTTTGTATTCAGCATGGTTTTCTACCACCAGACCAAATACACTGATGTCATGTAGTGAAATTTGGATCCAGACACATATAAACCTTCGCATTAAAGGGAGCAGGTGTTTGTTGGGAGTTGTAACATATCAGTGTCATTCAACAGATACATACATACATATGAACCAAAAGTGATGTAAGCAACAGGGTTATCCTGACAAAATGAATCAGCTCAACGTCACAGAAAACATAAAAGGGAAAGAAAAATGAATGTATTGTGATAGATAACAATAAACAGACAAGTAAAACCAGGAAGAAGAAAAAAATGAAAAAAAAAATCTATAAATGCCTTGAAGAATAACACTTATTTATGATATGTCCCACGGTGGCTTTCAGCATGTTACCTGAGCCTTATTCAGGCACCATGAATATAACTGCGAAAACCAACTTGTCTTGTAGCAATCCACATTGGTTGGCTTCTGTAATTATTGAAGTTTGTAACAATCAATTTTGTATTTTACACATCCTTTCTGATCCTCTAGTTCATCTGTTCTCCAATTAAATCCAGGCCTACAAGGAGGAATGAAACACCTTGAAATAGTAAATAGTAGAAGTGCATGCCTTGTGCTGATAACAAGCTCCTAAATGCAGCAGTCAGCAGCAAGAATGCAAGGGCAAGCTCTTTCTTATATATCTTGTTCATTTTCTTCACAGGGGGTCTAGGAACTGTTTCTTGGCTTTCCTTTATTTTGTTAAGCTCAGAAAGTCCACTGTCAGAAGTTCCTCTGTGAAGTTGGAGACTCATGGCCTTTGAATCTCTTTCTTCAGCTGCTAATAGATCAGCCTCTGATGACCGACCGGCTTTTTTTGTAACAATCCATTCGTATGAACTTCCCAACTGGAACAAACCGGACACCATGGCATTGAATTTGGTTACTGACATTGTGTTCTCAAAGAGGAGGTAAGGAACAATGAAGGGAAAGGATTTTGGGGCAGGAAGAATGTTCAAGAAGGACAAGAATACAGGAATGTAACAAATAACCCAGATAGGAAGCTCGGCTTCTGGGACAAACATTGTCAAAGGAAGAATGATGCAGAACAACGTGAAAGAATAGAATGGGAGGATTAGCTTTCTAAGAAGAAAGAACAGAAAAATTAGGTTGGTTTTCTTCCAGAACGCAATCTGCAATATTAAGAAATCGGAACATGTTCAGATTGTATTTTACTACCAAACAGTGCACAGACAGTAACATAAAATGCATCATCACCTTTGAGGTTATAATCGCTGGAAGGCACAAACGAAAGAGTTGCATAGGACCAGAATGCCATCGATGTTGTTGTTTCCTATAAGCTTCATATGATTCAGGAAGCTCACAAAGCACCTGAAAGAAGTTTTTTAGACTAACTGCAGCTGAATTGTTCACATAAACAGTTTTTCACTGTTGTTTTACCCCAAAATTTAGTGTAACACGTCTATGAATTACTGCAGATAATTATTTCATCCGATTCAAGTTCATACCACATTTCCAAATCAATAAATACAAAAGGTGTTATTGTCAGCTATAGGCAAATAGAAATCGATACAAACTGAGAACATCAGCTTGATTAAAACCCAAAAGACAACTAAATAAAACAAAGCAGAACATTTACCTTAACATCATTGAGAAAGATAAATTTCCAACCATTCAGATGGGCTCGGACTGCTATATCCATGTCTTCTACAGTTGTTCGCTCAAGCCAGCCACCAGATTCTTCAAGTGCTTTTATTCTCCAAACACCAGCAGTGCCATTAAAACCAAAGAAATTAAGGAAGACCCCATTCACCTGTTGTTCAACCTCAAAGTGAAAGCACAGATTAACATTTTGGAGTCGTGTCAGTAAGTTCTCGTCCTTGTTTACAAAAGCCCACCGAGCCTGAACCAAAGCCAGCTCAGGATTACCCTGCAGAGCACACACACACTCACGAATCAAAAATGGGAACTAAAGCATAGATAGATCATTCGGAATATCAAGAAAGGAAGAAGGGAAGAGATTTAGCCACCTTAAAATGTGGAACAGTTTGCTTGAGGAAATCTGGATTTGGTTGGAAATCAGCATCAAAAATAGCAACGAACTCGTAATCCTTGATATAATCACAGCTCATTGCAGACTTTAGATTACCGGCTTTGTAACCAGTTCTGAACTTCCTATGGCGGTAGATTATATTCACACCTCTTTGGCTCCACTTAGAGACTTCTCCCTTGATTAACCACTGTATGCTCTCATCATCAGAGTCATCCAGAACTTGAATAAGCAACCGATCTTTTGGCCAATCAAGTTGGCTCGCTGCTGAAATCGATACTTCATACACCTACATGCACTTAATGTCAAACTCATCAACATCATTATCAGGAAGAGTTGCAATCCTTAAAATCAACTCACTAATCTACCTTCCAGATAAATAATCAAAACGGGACAATAACATCATCGTCATTAGTACTATAACTCAACATGATGAGAATAAAAGAAAAATTAAGGTGGGACGAATAATCATATCATCATAATGATGATGATAGTATGTTCAAAGGAACCACTTCATGATTGATTTGTTTTGGCACCGACAACTTTTTTTTTTTTTTTGCTTGAAAGCACCAAACTTTAATGGGGTAGGATTAAGAAGAGTGCGTCACCTCTTTCTCATTGCACATGGGAATTTGAACGAGCACCATAGGATATCCCTGGTTGGATCCTTCCAAATCATGTGAACTGAGGGGGTCTCCATCAATGACAGGCTTAATCTTCCTGAATTTGATCCAGAAACAACCAAGGCAGAGAAGTATTCGATCCACAGACTGAATTAAGAAGAGAACAATGCAGAAGGTTGAGAGAGATTGAATTGGGGGAGCAACATAGTCTGCTCGAAACTCCAACCACCTAACATAGGCAGTGTGAAACCATCCTGTGATCTCTGAAGCTTCTGGAAGGTGCAAGTTATGGTTGTGAAAGTAGTGCCACCCTTTGAAGTGAGCAACCAGCTCAAAGGACAAGAATGCCAAAGCCATCACCAGGAAAGCGAGAATCACCCGAAACAAAAACTTCGCCTTTGCAGACATCTCAGTCTCCACGTGCCCCAAGAACAATCTTTTCTTAACAGAATGGAGCAACGAACAAAGGGAATTCCCAAGCCAAGCAAGGCCACCGACAACTCTATGCGCCTTCAGAAGAAGAAGCCATGTGAACTGCTTTGCATTCTTTCCTCTCTCTTTGTCAATTGGCTGAAATGCTGAGTCCGGTGCATCTATTTCCACCACTGAGTAATTGGGGTTCTCCATGGTCACCACAACCGGGTTCCCTTTCCTTGAACTTGAATCCTTAACCCACCACTTTGAAAAATCTATGGTTCCACTTGGACCCATTTGCTTCCTCGATACCAAAAACAACAAGAACCAACTTTCCACAAACAGTAACACTCACACAAGCTTTCACAACTTACAAGACTGAAGTGTTACCACAAAGCACCACACCCGAGTAACCCGAAAAATCCATTGTGTTTCAAGTTTCAGAAAACACAGTCAAAGGAAGGACAGAGCCAGAAACTCGTATGAGTATTGTTGTGTCAGATCCACGAGGTTAGAATCCTTTGGGTTGAGTTGTTTGGTCTGAATGCATGAGGAAAGGAGGGGAAAAAAGTTGTAGAGAAGCACAAGAGAGTGTGCTTGGTTGGTTTCTTTATTGGAGTTTGAAATTACCAAGATGGGTTAGTCTAAGGCTTCTACTACACATCCAATGTTGAAGACAAACGTAATCCATGTGGGTATGATTAGTTTAATCAACGAGTTACTGCAACTATAAAACCATACAAACAAACAAAAAACTTGACTAACTCTACCATGGGTCAGAGGCAAGTCATCACTCTCTCCATTGGTCAAGTAAGAACACGACCATATGACTCAATCACCCATGTTCTTCCTTATTAATATATGGGTCAAGATCTTTAACCAAGTTCTTCTCATTTATGGAAATTAATTATTAATTACAATATCAAATATAATATTTTTAACAATGTCGATTCCAACATCTTAGTGTAGCCGTTCATAACAAAACATCACCTGTTTAAGAAAAATATTTCCATAATTTGTCATCTTACAATGTTTATTACATAGTACCTATCATTAACATATATGTCTCAAAAAAAACATGATAGAAATAAATAGAAAAGAATGATAAAGATATATATATGTATATAATTTTTCTTTTGTTTGTCCTTCTAAAATCAAATGTTACTATAAATGTAGTTTCCAATAACTAAATTATTCCATTATATTTAAAATTATATATAATGTGTTTGAGTGGTATTTAATTAAAAAGAAAATGTAACGTATTTAATGATTAATAGTAATAAATGATCTTAATAACTTATTTTTATATTCTTTTTACCTTTTTCAAAACTCTTTGTACTATTATCTTTGTTGATCAATTTGTTAGTTTCCATTATTTATATGAAAAATTATTCCTACACAGATTTAATTATATCCATTAATAAAATAAAATATTATATAATTTTGTTACATATCTTATTATAATTTTATTCTTTATGTTTTGATTGTTGTTTCTAATATCAAATATTACAATGTAGTTTCTAAAAACTAAATCAATCCATTATAGTTAAAAAAACATAATATATTTGAGTGGTATTTAATGAAAAGAAAATATAACATCTTTAACGATTAATAATAATAAATGGTTTTAATAACTTATTTTTATATGTATATATTTTTTTTCTTAGATGACATGTTAAAGGAATGTCCGAAAACATATCTACAAAACCTTCGTACTGGAATTTATAAAGAAACAATCCAATTAATCAAAACGCACAACGAAGATCGTATGAATACGATTTTGCACTTCTCCACAAATATAATTTGTTTCTTTATTCTAAGCGGTTATTCTATTCTTGGTAATAAAGAACTTGTTCTTATTAACTCTTTGGTTCGAGAATTTATATATAATTTAAGTGACACAATAAAAGCATTTTCTATTCTTTTATTAACTGATTTATGTATAGGATTCCATTCAACCCATGGGTGGGAACTAATTATTGGTTTCGTTTATAAAGATTTTGGATTTGCTCAAAATGATCAAATTATATCCGGTCTTGTGTCCACTTTTCCAGTCATTTTAGATACAATTTTAAAATATTGGATTTTCCGTTATTTAAATCGCATATCTCCTAGACAGATTTAGTTATAACCATATACAGAAGTAAAATATTTTATAATTTTGTTCATATTTCATTATAAGTTTATTCTTTATGTTTTGATTGTTGTTTCTAATATCAAAATGTTACATAGTTTCTATCAACTAAATCAATCCATTATATTTAAAAAAAAACATAACATATTTGAGTGGTATTTAATGAAAAAGAAAATGTAACGTCTTTTAATGATTAATTGTATAAATGATTTTAATAACTTATTTTTATATTTTTCTTTTACCTTTTTGAAAATTGTTTGTACTATTATATTTGTTAACTACGTTGTTAGTTTCGATTATTATATAATTAGAGAGATTTAATTATAATCATCAAAAATAACATATTTTATAATTTTGTTACATATTTTATTATAATTTTATTTTGTATGTTTTGATTGTTGTTCTAATATCAAATGTTGTAGTTTCTATCAAGTAAATCAATCCATTATAAAATATAATGTATTTGTGTTGTGTTTTGAAATAAGGTAATGTATGAACCTTGATATCATTCTAAGATCATTCATCATTTATCATTATATATATGAAAATTTATTAAAAAGAAAAAAATAAGATAAAACAGTAAAAAATATTGGTATTACATTAAACCTAGGGTAAAAATATAAATAAATATATGAAGGTAAAAACATTAAATCACTTATATTATTATATATAAATCAAAGTTAAATTAATTAACTTATCAACACAATCATTTTCTTTCCCAAAAAAATGAGATACTTTGAATAATATATATTTACAAATATAAAAATACTAATATCATCTCTTTTTAAAATTTTAAAGAATCACTAATTGATTTAAAAAATCATAACAAGATAGATTAATGAAGAATTATTCTCTAATGATACTCTCTTAAATTTTTTTTCGAAATATACTAAAAAACATAAATAACTTTATAAACTCAACATAAATAAAAATATGTATATAAAAACTTAAAAAATTACTCACCTATTTATCCTTACTTTCTCTACAAAATACTAATAAAAATACTAACACATGAAACAAAATCAAAACAATCTCTAAATATTCAATTTAAATAAATTAAAAAATAAAATTTATTATATTACATCCATTTATAAAATCACGTTCTCTAAAATTTAAATATTGATAAATTTTAGCATAAAAAATAAGATATATTGGATCTTAGATGTATTATTAGCTATACACACTAAAAGAATGGTCTTCGATAAAAAGAAAATATAACGTCTTTAATGATTAATAATAATAAGTAATTTTAATAACTTATTTTTATTTTTATTTTTACTTTTACCTCTTTTTCAAAACTCTTTGTACTGTTATCTTTGTTAACCAATTTGTTAGTTTCAAATATTTATATAAAAAACCACTCTTAGACCTATTTAATTATAACCCTCAACAGAAGTAAAATATTTAGTAATTTTAGTACATATTTTATTATAATTTTATTCTTTATGTTTTGATTTCTTTATCGTATTAATAGTAATAGCAAACTTGTTAACTATGTTTCCTTGTATTTTTAGTGTCATACAAAACAATAAGTATTGTGTATCATTATATTTCAATGACATACCGTGTTTGCACATGTAAAAATCAAACTGTAAATCGTAAGGCTTTGTTATTTTATAGGGATTTGGGGAAGATGATTTGAATGGATTTAAGGGTAACTTTTTTGTTGTTTTTTTTAGTGGATTAGTGGGTAACTGAGAGTAGATTTGGAAGTAAAGTTTGTGAAAATTAGTGTAGAATTTGATTGATGTGACAGATTTAAAAAATTAGTTTAATTAGTAGAAATTAAAGATTACCAAAATACCCCTAGTTATTAAAGTAATATAAAATGTTATTTATTAATGTTATATTTAATTGTAAAAATGTTTATAAAGAGACAAAAATTATAAATAATTTTTAAAATTAATTTTTAAAAATTATAATGTAGTAAAATGAATTTATTTTTAAATGTAGTATTTGTTTGTAATATAATTTACTACCAAGTAGTATAAATGTATTTATTACGGAAGTGAGATTGATTAATTTTAAACAAACAAATAATTAAACGAAGTTATAATATTACATGACCTAAAAAAAGTGGCAACATAATAACATACAAATATATTTGTAATAGTTCATGATGACGTTGCTTCATTAAGGTATCGTTGCAATATATTGAAACGATATTGTATTGGCATCCCTATTAGACGTCTTGTATGGGATGGATGTGAAGATAAAAAGTCGAAGCACTGTTTGAATAAATTATGATCTTCAATGTTCATAGTCCGTAATAAGTTTTCAATTTCTTTTGTAGTTGGATTAGATAATTGAATCCTAGCATTTACCAGAGATATTCGACGCTCCATGGCCTGTGTATGTCGTTCAAGAGCAGCACATAGTCTTCTTGATTGATTAATTTGTTTTTGCAGTTCATCAATGATTCGAAAATCCATCTAATTTGCAGATCATTAAGTTGACAATAAATAAAACTAGCAAAGCTAATGTGAAAGATAATAACTCAGAAAAATAGGTAATGTAATATTTCAAACACATAAGTCAATTTAAGAAAAAAGAAGTCATGTAATACATTATCGGAATAATAATGAACTTAATCATCTAAATGGTGAAGAATCAAGTTAACATTTTGGTTGAGGTGAGCAAATTGGTGGTTCATGTCGAGGGAAAGGTTTGTCAAGTTATCTTCAATATGTTGAACCTGCACCTGCATTTGTTCCATATCCTACATTATGTGTTGCAAGTCTTGTACCCCTTCCCACATTTGAGTCATCATATTAGGATTTGAATGAGGTGGAGGAGGTTGCACAGGGTTGTCATGATGGTCTGGTTGCTCTTCTTCTTCATGATCACCGACATCGTGTTGTCAAACACCGTTGACATTAACAATATTCAACCTCTTCAAAGAATTAATTTGAAAATGATGTCGGGTCCCAATTTGAGTGTTGGCATCGACATCAACATGAACTCCAATATATTGCATGATTTGTGTGATAAGGACACCGTATGGTAGTGGTGTGTCACCGGCCTTGCATTTAAGCATATGCTGCATGATGTGATGAGGCCAATTTATAGCTATATTATTTTTAAGCACCCATAACATAAAGATATCCTCCTGCAATAACCTTGCAAAATTTCTAGGTTGTGGAGTCAACATGTGAACAATAACATAATGCAGAAGTCTATCATTAATATTCAAACACCCAACTGTTTTTAGACGTTGACCTTGCATTTCTGGTCTGACCATAGTAGCTAATGTCATCTCCCGATCATAAGGAAACTCGTCTGGGATATTTGATAAAGACAATTTTTGACCCTCATACTTCATATTAGCAATATTTAGCCAATCAGCAGGTTTCAATCTAATTCTTCTTTTGTTGACCTTAGTGACCAAATATCCATTTCCAGATATCTTTAGATTTGAACAAAAAACTTTGATCAAATTCGGATATAAGGGTCCCTGCAATGTCAAAAATTCGATGACTCCTTGAAATAGAAGATGATGTTGGAAAAATAACCCCGAACCGACAAATGATTCAAAATTCATTATTTTTGGAACAACAATATTCCTTGTGTAGAAATCAACTGTATAGTTTTTCATCTGATGGCTGTGACTGAAGAAATGACACTGATCTAATTGTTCTGCAACAGATGGTCTGACATAGGCTGCATCTTCTTGCTCAGTTAGGGATTCTTTTTCCTTACGACTTTTTCTAGGCCTTTTGGTTGATAATGAGGCCATTTCACAATTTCTTGAACAAAACTATAAATGAAAACATTAACTACGTTAATTGAAACAAATTACAAAATATTAAGGTGATATACAACCAAAGACAAACCATTACATCATAAACATAACTATAACTTCAAAGTACCAGATGGGTGAAAAGCAGTAAGTCATTAATTCAAAACACGTACATCTAATAATATAATTAAAATCCAAGTAATCATATAAGGCATCCTAACAGTCACCACCCGATATCATTTTACATAACTTATTCCACCTCTTGTGTGGTGGACGTCCCATCAACCTCTTTGTACATGTGGGGTTTCCACATAAGAAATCATAACATTGCTCTAGCAAATTTTCATCAGCAATGTCCATAGCAGTCAACATTTCATAAATGTTCGCCTCTGTATATGTGTAATTTGGGGTGCGATGAAGGATCTCGATTTGGAAACGTAGTATTTGATTTCTATCTTCCATTGCTGAGACTTAACGCACGGCTACATCGGAAATTACACCAAAATGAACATTTGATGAGCTAAGGACATTTGCGAAACCATCCAGGCTGGTCGTCAACTTATCAAATTGAGAATCAATGACATCGACCATAGGTGCCTTCCTTTTGGAACCTCGTGAGGATGAAGTTCCACCGGATGGGACGGAAGGCACAGATTGAGTCTGCCCTGGACTATATTCATCCACAGATGAAGGAGGTGATGGTGGAGTTAGGTCTCTATACCCCGTCCACTCAGGTTGTTCTGGAATGTACTCAATATTTTGATTCAGATCAACACTCACACGAGGCCTAACCCGCTGTCGACGTGCTTGACGAGCGGTCCGAACACCACTTCCAGTGGCTCGATCAACCGCCCATAACTCCACCATTAAATCGTAGTGTGTAATACTATTAACTCTCCACTTTGCCGCACTTGGCCTCCACTTAGTATTTATTTTAAAATACCTGAATCAGGTCCATCCAAACTTCGTCCTCAGCTTGAAATCTCATACTTACTGGGTTCCACGCAAATCCACTAAATCCAGAAAACAGGTCATGTACCTCACGCCATTTATCTTTCAAGACTTTCTGGCGATTTTTAACATTATTTTTCGTAATTGCGACATACCCAAAGCTATGAAGATGATCAACTATGTTACTATATGCTTATGATGTCCAGCTTCCGTCAACCATGTTACCGATTCGTTATTCCTCAATCATAGAGTGTAGAAGACGTGCGTCCATGTCCTCTGTCCACTTCATGAACTCTCTAGTTGGACTAGAGGACTCAATGGCGGTTGCCTTACCTCTGTTCATTTTATACCTATTTCATAAATAAAATGGTAAGAAGTTAAGATTAAACATTCATATTACACTGGTTCTTGTCTTTATAATAACGTCAAATAGTCATACAACACAATAAAATACAATAACTAAGACTTTTGATAATCTTGCCGCATATGATCTGCTATAGAATCCCTGATACTACTTTCAATCCTATGGTCCTCTTCTCTAACTTGAGATGATGAAACATTATGCTCTTCCCTTTCATTCAACTCATTATCAACTTCATCAAGTAATAAGTCATCGTTATCCATGCCACGAAGGAAGTTATGTAAGATACAACAAGCTAATATAATGTTTGTTATTGTCTCCAATCCATAGTGTGGTTCAGTGCCACTTCCAATGATAGGGAATCATTTCTTCAACACACCAAAAGTTCTTTCAATAACATTTCTCAACGATGAATGTCGATGATTAAACAACTCGCGTGGATTTTGTGGTCCTCTATATATTCTTTAAGGTGACATCTTACGCCTCTATATGGAGTCAAAACTGTACTTTTCAACATAAATCCAGCATCACCTAGGTAGTATTTTCCTAGAATTTTGCACATATACAGGTAATTAGTCACTACTTCATAAAATAGTCAACATCGCAATGTAGACACTCACCTTGGGGGATAACCAACGGATCATCTCGATCAACAACATTTTTTAAAATTCTTGAATCAGATGCGGCCTTCCCACCCAGCAAGAACGTATGTGAATTTCATGTCAAAATCACACGCCGCAAACACATTTTGAGTTGGCCAATCTTTTCTTCCTCGAAATCTCGGAGCATCACATGTTGGCACCTTAACACGAACATGAGTACCGTCTATGACCCCTAAACAATCATAAACATAGAAATAAGAAGTCATCATAAAACTCAAAATTTGTTATCATCCTTTGATCAAAGAACATCTACAAATATGTTCAAATGAGTACCTTAAAGTACAGGTAAAACCGATTGTTGTTTAAGACATATGGATGAACCTCATTTCCTGAGGATTGGATAAGAAATTCAGATTCCAAAGTTAAGATAGCATCCAAGACATTGTGAAAGTGTCTGCTAACCGTCGAACCGGATCGATGAAAGAAAAATGCGACACTTCGATTCTTAACATTATGGCCAATTATATGAAGAAATTAAGCAACTTGTTGCTCCAATGTGGACCGAATGGCGTCCTTAACTAACCTAATTGATCTTACGGTCTGACAAAGATTAATAAATGCCTCTGGACCCATCCTAATAATGTCACGGGACTGATTAGTATGCACAAGATATGACATTAATTGCTTCCTACGACGGTCTCTGTCTGGTAGGTAATTGCTTACACTACTCGAATCACTCGAGTACATATTTAAGATATTCAACGTGTGTGCAACAATGCATAACATTGTTAGTGCACCAAATGAAGTGGTTATTTGTAATTGTTGACGTATCATTGCGATAATATTGAAGTCTACACCAACCACATCATCATCTATATCTTCATGGTCCAAATATGATAAATCTATATATTCTTCCATCTATATTTACTTAAACAAATTTACATACAATTAGTAAAATCATGCATTCATATGTTCATTAAACATAGTTCATTCATACATTCACATATCATATCTTCATATATTAAATAAATATTATACATCAATACATTAAATAAATATTATACATTAAATAAACATAATACATTATTACATTAAATAAATATAATACATTATTGTATTCACATAATCACTTATTAAAAAAAGCAAATAAAATAACACGCATTCATATATTCATTATAAATAATTAGTTCAAAGATAGATTAAGAAATACCTCTTGAAGACTTATCAAAATTTAATGAAGATTGAGCAAACACAATTTCAATGATCCTCCAATGCAATGTCACTGAAAATTTATCCACAAGATTGACCCCTTGAAATGTTAAACTTGAAAGTGTCACCCTAATAAACCACACACGACAACATAATTAGGAATATATCAATATATTATACAATACTACAATAAAAAGTTTGTTAAGCATGATATACCTTCAATGAAATTCAACCGAATCAAGAACCACAAATAACTTGGCTGCCTTTGAGTGATAAAAAGAAAAACAACCACCAAAAATTCCAATGCAAAGAAATAAATTTTTCCTTAATGCACTTTCACAACCTTCAGTACCCACCACCCGCCGTGCTCTTTGCTACCACCTGCAACACAATACAAAATTGTTAACAGGCTTTGCCCCACTACGAAAATCAGTTAGCTAAACACCTTCACACTTCATCAACCTTGGCTACCTCTACAGCACAAAGGTCCAGTACCCCCTCCCACAAGGTTCACAATACTAGCTCTAAGATGCTTTACCAAACTCCTTCAACTGCACCTTCACTAGAGTCCACGAATTACACCAACTGGACGAAGCTTCACCTGCACAACGTTCACAGGACCTTCACGTACCTCCACTTTCTTCACAACTTGTTCACCTGCAACACAAACAAAACAAACGGGTTAGGCTGCTTCATGGTGGTGCATCCTCAGCTTCGTCATGCGTACTGCATGGTCCACTCTGCATCCCATCCAGTATGCATCCTCCACCCTCCACCATCCTCCACCTTCGTCACCTTCATGCGGGTTTGTCAAGGTTGAAGAAGAAGTTTTGAATGGAATATCATGGCTGGAAACGAATACAGCAACTCATGGAAGAAGAAGAAGAAGAAGCACCCTGAAATTTCACTTCGTTCACCGGAATTGAATACTTTAGACCATAACCGAATACACCCAACTTCCTTCTTCCTCTTCAACCACATGCTTCATCTTCACCCAGCCATTTGCTTCCCTTCAAAACAGACCACCCTTCTTCATCTTCAACACTGGCAAACGATCACACACATGCCTCTAACCTGCAACAACATATCAACATTTCACAGCTGCACATTACCTGATATGAACTTCTCCTCTCAAGCCAGAAAAGTTCAGCTCAACCTCATACACCACACTCCCAACTTAATACAGTCACTTATTCCCCACACTCTTACACACACCAAACAAATGTGCCTACCCATTTAATGGGTCTTCGTCAACTTCAAAATTCAAAAGCTCACCAGCTCACCATCACTATTTGGTAGGAATCTTTGCAGCACTCCAGTATAGGGTTGTGTCAACCACAGAATCTTATCTTTGCATAACCCAGCCATGGCTGCCAAAGTAAACACAGTTAACTCGTGATGCATGGGCTTTGTCCAATAGTAAAAAGTTACTCCTCATGTCCATATCGTTGTACTATACATTTGTTTAAGTTAATGGGTATGGAAATCCTATAGCTATATTATTTTATTGTATTATGTACAAGGTATTTTTGTCAAATGTATCAGGGCAAATATGTAATTGTGATTTGAATCAGCACAAATCATCTCACTTCAGTGAAGAAGTCCAATTCGTGCAATCCCGCAAATCCATCGCTTTTCGTCGTCTCCAATCCACGCAAACGAACGCGTATGAAAGCTTAATTCATCGCTTGCAAATCTCTATAAATAGTAAATTCGCTTGAAACGAACACAACGTAAAAGTATTTACAATACTATTTGTGTTTGAAGGGTACAAGTTAAAAGCGTAAATGATTTTTTTTATTTTAATTTCTTAAAGTTAACAAATATTTTTATGACAAGTGTGTTTTGCAATTTTCTTTAAGTTGATAAAATTGTAATGGTGATAAATTTTAATTGAATGATACTTTTCCATGTCATAAAATAACAAAATTAAAACCCTCTCGAGAAACATATCGTAGAGAATACATATAATATTAGACGCAATGTATAAATGAGTTTAAATTGTTGATAATTTAATTCTGTTTCGGTGGAAAGTTTGTGGGACCGAGACACTAACCTTTCTAACTTGGCTTTCCTTCTTCTGACCTCTGAATCTCCTGCTCCAAGTTCTTCAAGTCCGAGCCAAAGGGGGAGGTACTTGCAAAGGCACTCTGACGCTCAAGTTAGGCGTCTGTTGAAAGAACTGTTGCTCACAAATGAATATTATGGTAATTGATTATTATGAACTCAGTAGAGCGTGAGTAGAATGTTTTGGAGTGTGAATTGAGCCTACCTGGTTGATATCCCTGACCTTGTATTTATAAGTTGTCATAAGCAAAATAAACTTACCTTGAAATCCGGGCGGTTGAATACAGACTTCCCTTAAAATCTGGGTGGATGCTCATAAACAACTTTATGAATATCTTTGACTATTTCAATCATCCAATGGACACTTCGCCCAATAAGCGCTAGCCCAATAATGGTCCAACTTTAATAAAATTAATCGCCCTTGTTGGTTATAGTGGTGACCGAACGGTGCTAAGTGTATGACCGTTCGGTATCTACTAGGTATAATACACAATTGACGAGCACTGACGTGGTTTAACTTGGTTGACGAGCGTTATTAGGGGCGACGAGTGCTATTATAAAAGATAGACCGATCGGTCTTGGATGCTAACCGTTCGGCCTAGATATGATACTGTACAAATTCAAATTAGGATGGATTAAAAAAATATTTTTTTAAATGCGGGTCAACGAAACCATGATATGATGGTCACTGTACTGTATTTAATATTTGCATATTCATTTGTACCATCTTAACATAGTATATAAAATAACATAATCTAACCGATCATGTAAAATATTACATAACATACACAATATATATTACATATAAAGATGTCAAGGAAACCACCTTTAGTGTCTTTTATATGATACTCGTATTCATATATATAATATAGATATAACAGGTTATCATTCCAACAATAACTATATAAGCTATTGAAAATAAATTATTAATAAAGAAAATAATTTAATTAAAATTTCAATAAATAATCTAATTTCTAATAATTATTAATATCAAAATCATATAGAAACTACATGGATTTTTATGTTAAAAATGTATTTACAAACAAATGTCTTCATAAATATTTATATTAAGTATATTTCACTTCAGACTAATACCTTATCTAATTCAAAATGTGAATTTAAAATCGAATTCACTATGAAATAATAGTAAATTTGTTACAAGAAATATTTACTCATGTTGCAATATGTAAGAATTTTTTTCCTCAGCTTCTCACCACGATATCTTAATTTACATGACTTTGATGATAGTGAAAATAAAAGAATTTTTGTTGCAACATAGGTATAAGTACTTTATATAACCATTCACACATAATCCTTAATTTTCACCTCAAATTCATACATATTCAATCAATTTTTAATAAGCATGGTAAAACAATATAATTCCTTCCAATACAACCAAAAATTAATCAACTATAAATATTGATGTACTATATATGACTTGAAACATCTACGATAATATATTATGACACCATCTCGACCAAGGTTAATAAGGATTAACATATCGACAAAAGTTACTAAGTATCAAACATAATTGGCAAGGAGATTAAGTCATAAGATGGATTAACAAAACCCTAAAAAGCTGAAGAAAAGTAATCACCTAGACAACCTAGGCCCAACCAGATAAAAATTTATGAATCTACTATAAATAGCATTGTTTACGAAATAAATACTATGCATTTATTACATTTATTACCGTTTGATGCACATAAAGCTTAGGAGAAACATCTCAATTTGAAGACTAAAGAGTGTGATAAGAGCTTCTTGTAAAGTACAATGATAATGTACTTAAGACTCTGTAAAGACAATTTATATTCATTTTGATTTTATAAAAACATACATATTCAACAACATTTTAATAATGTTACTTCTAAATCATAATTTGTTCAAACATCATTCTTTACTTATTCAAAATCAATCTTGGTCCATTAATTTT